>NC_047108.1:78317015-78669515 GCF_902500255.1 Thalassophryne amazonica
TTTGTTTTCCTGGTTTTTCTTTGTTCCTTCCATGTGTAGTTTTTTCCACTATTTTTGGGACTCGCCTTTCAGTTTTTTTTTCTGCCTGTTTAGTGTTCACTTTACTGCACTCTCTTGCACCTGCTCAACTCATCTTTGTCTTTTTGTTTGCCACGCCTCTATGTCTGTCTGATTTGTGTTTTCTTACTTCACACGCTTGCACCTATCCTTCTGTCATCTTTGTTGCTTTCTTCCACGTCCCCTTCCAGAACTTTCTCACACACCTGTGTCTTGTTTCTTTAATCATGACTTGTGTTATTTTTAAGCCTTGTATCTTTCTGTGTTCTTTGCCAGTTCGTCGAGCTTACGCCTCGTGCCATGGCCTTCATTCCAGCCTTTTTCCTTGCTCTTGTTTGTCCATGATAATCTGTTCAGCCGTTATTGACCTTGTTGTTTTTTTACTCTGATTTTTCCTCAGCTCTGATAACTTTATTTGTTTCCTCTAAGCCCAGTTTGTTTTTGACCACGCCTCAGCCTCACATCTGCCGCTTACCTTTGCCACACTGACTGATTACCTGTGTATCGAACCTGTTGTGTGGGCCGCTGAAGAGGAGGTACTGCTGGCCCACCACTACAAGATGGCGCCCTGCTTGAAGTGCAGGCTTCAAGCACGGGAGGGCGTCGGAGCGACCGGGAGTGACAGCTGTCACTCATCATCCGTACCAGCTGTCACTCATCCACTACTCAACACCATCACCATAAAGGCCGGACTGCAACTCCACCTCCCCGCCGAGAAATCAGCTACCTTGGAGGTAATTTTCTCTGCTGACTTAAAACATTGAGTAATAATCTGAACTTCTTTGCAGCCGTTTTCCTGTGGTGTTTTCCTTATCTGTGGGATTGGCGTTTGGTGTGATCAGCGACGGCTTCGCTTCACACCCCAACCAGATAAGTGATTAGACAGGAGCTGCACGAGTGTGTGATTGGAGGTGGAGGTGCTCCCTCCCAAAAGAACAGAGACTGTGGGATTACTGAGTGTGCGTACTCACACTCACCTGTGCTGTTTCTATTCTCTGCCAGCAGTACCAGGTCTGACAGCTGAAGACGGTGACCACCTGGGGACCCAGGACTTGGCGGCTCCAGTGTTCTTCAGGTCCGTTGGCGGTGAGGGCCGTGTGGGATCCGGCTCGGTTCTGGACGGGCGTCTCCTATCAGGCGTCTCAAGCCTGCCCACACGTCACCCAACGTGTAATTGACAGTAGTCCCAAACTGATTGTTGTCTGTATTCCGTTGTGCACAATTTACAACATTAAATTGTTACTGTTTGGCTTATCCATTGCCCGTTCTTTTACGCCCCCTGTTGTGGGTCCATGTTCCTACACTTTCACAACACCTGTACTTGTTTTTTAAGATAAACCCTTATTATTCCACCTCCTGAGTCTGCATTCTGTGACCAGCATTCTGTTTATCCCACACCATGAATCCTGATGGTGTCAATTTCGCTTACTGGATTTAGGTATCAGCTCCAAAAGGAACAAAGAGTTTACAAACCTTTCTTGATTGTTAAACATTATTCACAAAAGTCTTACCTGAGTCAAAGATTAAGCAACTAAATTTAGTGGAATCTACCTAGTCCACTAATGATTTTCAAACTTAGTTGAAAAACCTATCTGCAAACAACAAATTTAGCCTCACTTATTAGCTGTTAGCTTATTATCTGAAATGTGCTTATCACTGAATATTGAGCCTGAATGCTTCCACATCTTAAATCTTAAATTCACATGCTGAACCAACAGCTCAGCTGGTTGAACATATGAGTTCAATATAAATAAGGATTTAGTCTCCATAGAGTTTTGCAAAGGCCAAAATATAACAGTCTGCTATCTTTCATTACACCGTGAAAAGACTCCCGGAATCTTAAAGACATTTCTCAAAGGATTGCAACTAAAAAGCAAGATTCAATACAAAGTTTAAAGCATTAAAAGCAATGCATTGTGGAATCATGTGAGATTTGGAATGAAAGATTTTCAGACTAGTAGACATCCTACCTAATGTGAGTGAATCTGAAGTGAACCCAATGATAACTAAATCAGAACCAGAATGTGGAAGACCAGGAGTCACATGCATAAAAGTCAGTGAACATTCTAAACTACAAGTGTGTATCCACAAAGGGAGAAACATTCATATTTCTGGATGAAGTGAATGAATCTATTTTTCCTCCTGCATGTAACAGATGCTGAGCTCCTCTTTTTTCTATTTGCCTTCAGTTCAGCTACTCATTTTTGAAAACATTGTAATTCAGAATTTCACTAAGCCCTTTATTGTTCTTGATCATGAAAAAAGTAAGCCTAAACTGCAGATGTTGTGTTATTCGAGTGAAGTGACAAAAAGCTCACTCATGCTGCAGGGAGTCCTAAACAGGAAGTGCCAAATTTGGAGTCCACAGTGAAACAGGAAATGTCAGACACTTCCTGGATTCCAGGAGATCTCAGCTCGTGGGATCTCACGGGAATTCTGTGGCAAGTTGAGACTGAAACAGGAAGTGCCAAATTTTGAGTCCACAGTGAAACAGGAAATGTTGAACACTTCCTGGCATGGGAGGACCTAGTGCAGACCCCAAGGTTCCACTGGACTCCCCTGAAATCTGTTTGGACACAGATGTCATGGCACCACACGTCTGTTTGAAAAGAGCAGCATTTTGAAGTCAGTGACACATATTGAGTGCTAGGTCTTTCCTGTACAGTAGTTGGTGTTGTGTCTCACAAAAAGTTCTAATCCACCTTAGTAGAAGAAGAAAAATGTTTGACTCCGATTTAACACGTCATGAACCATGGACTCCAAATGACACCAAAGTTATATCAGCGAGTAAACGACTGTATTTTACACCAGAAATGAGGTCCAGGTTGTTAAAAGCGGCATTTCTCCTTTAATTCGGGTTGCCTCATATATACGTGTTTCACCAGTGATTTTAAATGAGCAGGCAACTAGTGATTCATGAGATATAACATGAAGACACTCAGGCTGAAAGAAATACAGGTAATTTATTCCTCCTCTGTTCTGTATAAATCCTGTGTAACCTGTTAATTTTGCTCTCTGAAGGACCTATTTTGAAATCACCTCTTAATTTTGCTGTCTTTGTGACACAACTTTAGATAAATAAATCTAAAGCTATCTTCATTAAACTCAAACTGAAAGCAAATCTCTACTACTTGATATAAATTAATTAAAAATATAAAATACAGCTTCCTGATGAAGTGGCGTACAGAAGGATTTTTATAAAAAGAAGATCCCATAGTTCAGCTACATCTGAGTACATCTGAGATGCAAGCCTAGATTTGATGTTTTGGTGAAAGAAATTTTGTATTTCTTCATAATTCAGTGACCTCTTGACTTGTCTGAAAAACACTGTCAATAAAACTGATTATTATTTACAGGTATTATTTTGTTGGAGAGTTGCTTTGAGTTTGAGGAAGAACATTTTAGAAATTTATATTTTTGTATTTCTTGTATTTGAAATGGCATAAACAAATTAAAATATGTGAAATACCAAGTGTTCCAATACTTTTGGAGAGCACTGTATCCTAACCTTATGATGAGTGCAAAATGAGTGTAGTATTATTACTGTTTTGTTTAAGAATGTTTAATTTTCACTGTTGTTGCACTTTCTGTGAAATCATCATCATATTGATATGACAATACTGAGATACGATAATTTGGCCATATTGTCCAGCCCTACTGTCAACTAGCTGAAAAGTTTGAATGTTCATTTAAATCTACATTTAAAAAAATGCTTAAAGTAGTAGGGAGTTAAGAGGGCTGTAGGGGGGGTCATAACCCCGCAGAAGCTGAAAGGTTTTAGTCATGCTCATGCCCCCCAGAACCATTTGCTCAAAAAAAGTCTGAAGGACCTAAATGACATGGTGAGATGCTGAAGAGCTTTGCTTCTTCATCTCTGTGACATATACACATAAATTGAAGTTATTGAAACTATTATTTGCAATATCTCTCATTTGGCAGAAGTGCCAAAGTCTGAAACAATGATCACTTTAGGCTGGCTCCAAAACTGAGCCAATCCCCATAGACCCCCATGTTAAAATCTCTGACTCAACAGCAGCAATAAACATGTTTGCAGCCCATCCATCCATCCATTTTCTTCTGCTTTATCCGGAGTCGGGTCGCGGGGGTAGCAGCTCAAGCAAAGCCGCCCAGACCTCCCGATCCACACACACCTCCCCCAGCTCCTCTGGGGGAACCCCAAGGCGTTCCCAAGCCAGCCGAGAGATGTAGTCCCTCCAGCGTGTCCTGGGTCTTCCCCGGGGCCTCCTTCCAATGGGACGTGCCCGGAACATGCAAAAAAAAAAAAAAAAAAAACTGTATTCGTCTCTGTCACTATTTCCTCCTTTGTAGTAACTCTACTGCTCATTTTTTTTTATACAACTCAGCTGTTTATGCTATTGTAAGCCATACAACTATGGATAATTAGGGGTGTGGTCTCTCTGAGTGACAGGTAACAGAGGGCTCCATCAGCAGTAGCTTCTAGCTGTTGTGGACTTGACCTTATTTGTCCTTTCTGATCCTTTTATTAATATATTTGAGATAATGTAACCTGCTGTCCATATAAGATGTCTGTGCCCCAGTATTTCTGTTAAATAAAATTTTTGAAATATCAATCAATCAATCAATTTTTTTATATAGCGCCAAATCACAACAAACAGTTGCCCCAAGGCGCTTTATATTGTAAGGCAAGGCCATACAATAATTATGTAAAACCCCAACGGTCAAAACGACCCCCTGTGAGCAAGCACTTGGCTACAGTGGGAAGGAAAAACTCCCTTTAACAGGAAGAAACCTCCAGCAGAACCAGGCTCAGGGAGGGGCAGTCTTCTGCTGGGACTGGTTGGGGCTGAGGGAGAGAACCAGGAAAAAGACATGCTGTGGAGGGGAGCAGAGACCGATCACTAATGATTAAATGCAGAGTGGTGCATACAGAGCAAAAAGAGAAAGAAACAGTGCATCATGGGAACCCCCCAGCAGTCTACGTCTATAGCAGCATAACTAAGGGATGGTTCAGGGTCACCTGATCCAGCCCTAACTATAAGCTTTAGCAAAAAGGAAAGTTTTAAGCCTAATCTTAAAAGTAGAGAGGGTGTCTGTCTCCCTGATCTGAATTGGGAGCTGGTTCCACAGGAGAGGAGCCTGAAAGCTGAAGGCTCTGCCTCCCATTCTACTCTTACAAACCCTAGGAACTACAAGTAAGCCTGCAGTCTGAGAGCGAAGCGCTCTATTGGGGTGATATGGTACTACGAGGTCCCTAAGATAAGATGGGACCTGATTATTCAAAACCTTATAAGTAAGAAGAAGAATTTTAAATTCTATTCTAGAATTAACAGGAAGCCAATGAAGAGAGGCCAATATGGGTGAGATATGCTCTCTCCTTCTAGTCCCCGTCAGTACTGTAGCTGCAGCATTTTGAATTAACTGAAGGCTTTTTAGGGAACTTTTAGGACAACCTGATAATAATGAATTACAATAGTCCAGCCTAGAGGAAATAAATGCATGAATTAGTTTTTCAGCATCACTCTGAGACATGACCTTTCTGATTTTAGAGATATTGCGTAAATGCAAAAAAGCAGTCCTACATATTTGTTTAATATGCGCTTTGAATGACATATCCTGATCAAAAATGACTCCAAGATTTCTCACAGTATTACTAGAGGTCAGGGTAATGCCATCCAGAGTAAGGATCTGGTTAGACACCATGTTTCTAAGATTTGTGGGGCCAAGTACTTCAGTTTTATCTGAGTTTAAAAGCAGGAAATTAGAGGTCATCTATGTCTTTATGTCTGTAAGACAATCCTGCAGTTTAGCTAATTGGTGTGTGTCCTCTGGCTTCATGGATAGATAAAGCTGGGTATCATCTGCGTAACAATGACAATTTAAGCAATACTGTCTAATAATACTGCCTAAGGGAAGCATGTATAAAGTGAATAAAATTGGTCCTAGCACAGAACCTTGTGGAACTCCATAATTAACTTTAGTCTGTGAAGAAGATTCCCCATTTACATGAACAAATTGTAATCTATTAGACAAATATGATTCAAACCACCGCAGCGCAGTGCCTTTAATACCTATGGCATGCTCTAATCTCTGTAATAAAATTTTATGGTCAACAGTATCAAAAGCAGCACTGAGGTCTAACAGAACAAGCACAGAGATGAGTCCACTGTCCGAGGCCATAAGAAGATCATTTGTAACCTTCACTAATGCTGTTTCTGTACTATGATGAATTCTAAAACCTGACTGAAACTCTTCAAATAGACCATTCCTCTGCAGATGATCAGTTAGCTGTTTTACAACTACCCTTTCAAGAATTTTTGAGAGAAAAGGAAGGTTGGAGATTGGCCTATAATTAGCTAAGATAGCTGGGTCAAGTGATGGCTTTTTAAGTAATGGTTTAATTACTGCCACCTTAAAAGCCTGTGGTACATAGCCAACTAACAAAGATAGATTGATCATATTTAAGATCGAAGCATTAAATAATGGTAGGGCTTCCTTGAGCAGCCTGGTAGGAATGGGGTCTAATAAACATGTTGATGGTTTGGATGAAGTAACTAATGAAAATAACTCAGACAGAACAATCGGAGAGAAAGAGTCTAACCAAATACCGGCATCACTGAAAGCAGCCAAAGATAACGATACGTCTTTGGGATGGTTATGAGTAATTTTTTCTCTAATAGTTAAAATTTTGTTAGCAAAGAAAGTCATGAAGTCATTACTAGTTAAAGTTAATGGAATACTCAGCTCAATAGAGCTCTGACTCTTTGTCAGCCTGGCTACAGTGCTGAAAAGAAACCTGGGGTTGTTCTTATTTTCTTCAATTAGTGATGAGTAGAAAGATGTCCTAGCTTTACGGAGGGCTTTTTTATAGAGCAACAGACTCTTTTTCCAGGCTAAGTGAAGATCTTCTAAATTAGTGAGACGCCATTTCCTCTCCAACTTACAGGTTATCTGCTTTAAGCTACGAGTTTGTGAGTTATACCACGGAGTCAGGCACTTCTGATTTAAAGCTCTCTTTTTTAGAGGAGCTACAGCATCCAAAGTTGTCTTCAATGAGGATGTAAAACTATTGACGAGATACTCTATCTCACTTACAGAGTTTAGGTAGCTACTCTGCACTGTGTTGGTATATGGCATTAGAGAACATAAAGAAGGAATCATATCCTTAAACCTAGTTACAGCGCTTTCTGAAAGACTTCTAGTGTAATGAAACTTATTCCCCACTGCTGGGTAGTCCATCAGAGTAAATGTAAATGTTATTAAGAAATGATCAGACAGAAGGGAGTTTTCAGAGTTTTCATATCTAATTTGTATGTCAGCATCATTAACACTAATTAGCAGGTATGGATTGCTTGGTGACGTAGGTATAGAAACAGTATGCTGTTTGTGATTTTTAATACTCATACCCAAGCCACCCATTATGAGAACCATCTCCCAGGCTACATAAAATATATGTCAATCAAGCCTTATCTAGCTTGGATATTTCAAGGTAGGTGGGTATGTTTGGGCTTTATTTGTCCTCACCAGGACACACTTGTCTTGACCACAGTCCTCCTCTTTACCATTTTCTGGGCTGGTGTCAGAGTCAGGCACTGTCAAGATGGAGACATGGTAGTCCATCCCAATTGTACTTCAGGGTTTGTGCGGTGTATATATACAGTCTGTGATTCTGTCAGGACTGGACGAGGGCAGGACACAAATGCAGGCTTGACAAAAGGAAATATACTTAAAGGGTGGTTTATTCAGGCTAGGGATCGTTAACAGCAAGGCAGTCCACGGAGCAAAAGTACTTGACAAGGATTAAGCAAAAGACGTGGTCCAAAGAACAAGCAAGGTCTAAACACGAGCAAACAGGTATGTCAGAGCAGAGGCAAAAAAAGGATCCAGAACACAAAACAGAGTCCAAAACAAGGCTTGGCAAAACAAGAACGACACAAGAGGCTGGTAAGTGAGTGAATCAACGAACGAGTGGGGAAGAAGTGAACAGACGCAGGTTAAATAGGGACAGGTGGAGGAGGAAAGGCCTAGAAAGGGGGGCGTGGTCAGGTGACAGCTAAGAGGCCAATGATGCAGAAGGGCGGTGACAAATGGGCAAGAGAATGACAGATGAAGGGGCGTGGCTGACTGAGAGGACAAAGTGCAGGTGCGGAACAGAGAGTGCAGTGATCCGGAAAAGACTGTGGAAACAATGAGAGACTGACAAGCAGGAGCAAGAGAAAGGTGATTAGATACAAACATGACAATAAGAGATAGTACAAAGAAAACCACCCTAACTTGAACAAAACTGAAAAGCATACAGGAACGTGATAAGTGAATCATGGGAATTAATACAATAAACCTACTAAGAACAGACAGAAGAACTACAAGAAAACAAAACTGAAAACCAAAACCAGAAATACCCAAATACTTAACAGAAGAGAGAACAGTAACATAAGCAAACAAACACTAAATGCTGAAACATAAAAACAGACTGTGGATAAACTAGAATGGAACTAAAACATAGCTGTAAAGTAACAAAGAAAGAAAGTGACAAAGCAATATGAGAACATTGAATAAACGTGAAGAAAGAGGCAATAACAAAAGAAGACTAAAACATAACTGAGGTGAAAAGTAACAAAGGAAGAAAGTGACTAAGCAAAAATCAGAACATGGAAAAAAACCCCACATGAAGAAAAAGGTAATTAACAAAACGAGGCTGATGCCAAAGGAACAGAACTAAATGAAGAAGGGACATATGGGCTGAAGCCTGGAAACGGCCGGGACATGACAGATTCTACATGCAGTGTCACTTTTAGGTTATTTTCTGACAATCAAATGCTTTGGAAATCATATGTCTTCCCCCCCCCCCACATTTTCATACCCGGTGCAAAAGGAACTGAAGGGGGACGTCAAAATCTGTGCAAACAGGCACAATCAGACCTCACGTTTGGCTCAGAGTTCATTAGGAACTGGAGAACTTTGAGAAACTTATGTGCACTACCACTGGTTCTGCATTTCGTTGTGCACAGTTTCATCTGAATTTTCATTAGCCCCCCCCACCCACTGTTTTTGTTTTGATTTTTTTTTCTGTCACTGTCTGCCTCCTCTCTGTGTGTAGGATGTTTCAGCAACTCTAATTCACTCTCATTCTACTGTGTTGGCAAGGTCTGAAAAGATGATCGGCAAATAGCTGGTGTGCAACAGAGTGATCAAGAGCAACTGTTATGTTTATGTGTGGATGTGCTGGAGAAAAGCTTTTTTAAAAATCCACCCGTCCTTGTGATTTATTGTCACTACTGATGACTCATAGGGACATGTATTTTCAGATACTACATCTGAAGTGAAATACTGCATCTTTATGTTCATAGATCACATTATAAGGTCTCCAGCTGTCTTTTAATCAATGCACATGTTCAACACCCAGTACATAAAACTATAGTAACTACATCTTACTCAGACTTAATGTCTGCTATACCTCATGTGCTGCAAGGCTGCAGTAATAATAAGCAACTGGTTGTAATCAGAAGGACTAACCTGACATGACTGAATCATTTATTTCCACTGATTTAATCAAACTCAGGAGGCAGCTTTTGATTGCAACATGACGAGCGCAGAACTGAGGGTGGTATTCAAGCACCTGTTCCCGTTTGAGAATGGTTCCCTCCGTGCAGTCAACTTCTGTCAATCCTGTGAAGGGGATAAATCAAAGGCGCTTCTAAATTTAGCTCTGACATAGAATTAGTGAGACGTTCTGTAGTAGAAAGCAATAGGCTGGCGGTTACTAAGCAACTGGTGCTTGGCAACCATGTTGGTAAGCATTGATTGTGCGTTAGGGGAAGCTGGGGCTGAATTAGGGTGGAAAAGCTTGAAAATGCTTTTATTAAACTGGGTGCTTTGAGTTCCTTCAGGAAATTTGGTTCCGGGCAGCGTTTTTCCCTTCTTGATCTGCCCAGATGTGACGTCTCCAATGGAAACTCACTTTCATCTGCTGAACAAGTGTGTCTAGTGATGGCATTCGTCATCACCTGCTGCAGAAGCGATGATGCCATCGATTACAAACCCCTTTCTCAAGTGGGACCGACCGCTTTGCATGTTAATAAGTGTAACGCTGGAGTGTGGAGGTGAGGCTGTGGAATCTGCATGCATTCATGTGTGACTGTGCCTCTGATTCCCCGGAGAAGCCGATCAAGCGGCTCATTTTTCTGAGATTTGACAAAGACAGACGACAGAGACAGCAAGTGGGCTGCTGTCGCACTAACGCTGGAGTTTGGCTCGTTCTTGTTGCTGAGGAGATTTGCTTATGCTCGAAAATATTGATCCAAATGTCACTGGCTCAAATAATAACAAATGTGAAATGTGAAATCAATGTTTTGCTACCTGTCAGCAGTGAAGCTAAGAAGAAGTCCAGAGTGTTTTATAGACGCTGGGTGTGTACTTCCTAACATGTTCCACAGCACTTTCAAAGAGAGGAAGGAAAAAGACCTTTCTTGCTACATTTATTGAGATTAGCAAGCAGACATGATTCACCCGTTTTACTCCAATTCAAAATTCACATTTCTGTGAATCAGAAATATGTATGTTGACGTGAAATTGAGTGTCACACAAATTCTTCATCATCTTAAGCAACGCACACACACATACAATATGGACACACACGTTAACACACTGAACAGAAATGGTAAAGCATTTTAAAGTATGGCAAGAGAGCCTATTGCATAATACGCTTAGAATAGCTCCCAGAAAATGAGCATCTCACCATTAACTTAATTTGTTGTTGTTAACATGATGCATCTGCAGGTATAAAGTTCACCTGAACTTTGGACTATATCTTCATAGTTGTTCTTGCCCCATCCGCAAGAGTTGAAAGAAACTCACTGTAAATCTGTATGCCCATCCACACAAATATTGATTTTAATGGATTGCAATGTTGGTAGGGTGTCACCAGGGGTGGAGTCAAGTAGCAATGGACCCCTGGGCCACACAATGCAAAAGGCTTCTCCATGCAGGAGGAAACATGCACTGGTGCCGTCCTCGATGCCAACCCTAGTGGTCATGGCTAAGTTAGCTTCAGTAATTGCTAATTCACATAGTCAATATTGAACTGTGTTAATGCTAAGCATTTAGCTAAAACTACCCGTAACAGCTAACTATTTATTATTAGGTTATGTTTTCACTCCTTTTTGTTTGCTTGTTTATTTGTGAACAGCCTGGAACCTACAATTTTTCATATGTCATGTTTTTTTTTTTACAGAGGATTCAAATCCCGATAGGCAAGAACTGATTCAATTTTCATGGTCATAGGCCAAACATTAAAATCAGGAAATGTCTTGGAAAATGGGAAAAATCACCTGACCTTTAACACTGAATGAATTTTCAAAAATTCATAACCCTGTGAAAAAACACTGAATTTCTTTCATATTTGAGAAAGTTATGTACAATGTAGGATGGTATCCTTTATTGATTGACAATGTTTGATCTGGATCTCATCTGGATTACAGATTTTGTGGTCATTTAAATTTAACATTGAAAACACTATTTAATGTATCTTTTACATTATATCTTAATCAAACATGCCCCCATCACTCTCATATTTGTATGTGAGGTGCAAACTGGCACTGATTTTCAACTGACAAAGTTTGATCTGAATCAAATCCGGATTGTGGATTTTGTGGACATTTGAATTTAACATTGAAAAGCCCATTCCGTGTACATTTTGTGTTATATCGCAATTAAAAGTACCTCAATCACTCTCATTTGTGTCAGTGAGGTGCAAACTGGCACTTTCAATGAATAGACTAAAGCCCCTGTCACACATAGCAACAATGTGCAGGAACCAGGCCCCACTCACATGGGTGGGGTTGAAATGATCACTCAGCTGTGTGTGTGTGTGTGTGTGTGTGTGTGTGTGTGTGTGTGTGTGTGTGTGTGTGTGTGTGTGTGTGTGTGTTCATAACGGCTGCATGAGCCACTAAGCATGCGCCCCACACATGCAACACTAGACATCTTTGCTGAAAGTTTGCTGGCAGTGGGCAAAGCAGTCACACCATGCGCCAGACGGAGCTTTTCCTGCAAACTTTAATTTCTTTTTTGCTCACTTCAGCAGCACAACACATCTCTGTACACCGTGTTGTTGGTTGGATTATCACATGGGATTTACTTTTTGCCGTGGTTATTTGCAGCACTCAGCAGTCGGGTGAGAGGCTTTTCACCACAGGCTGTGGTTTGGTTCCTGTGCACTCTGCGCTGTCCTGGTTCAGTGCTGGAGGTGAGTTTCATGTTTAATAACGTTGTCAAGGTCTGCAATACAGTTCCATGTCACACCTCCTACAGAGTTTAGATGGTGATGAGGTAATAATATGCATATTACAGCACTGAGATCCATTCAGCTCTGTGCCTGACGTGCGCTATGACGCATTACTGCTCATGAGACCACAGAGATCAGCCATCAGAAGTGTATCTCTATGTGGTGATAGTATGAATTGAGGATTGAGGAATCGCTGTCATGGTTTGAGTTTTTTTTAGGTGTTCTGTGTTATTTTGTTCTTTTGTGCTGTTAGTCATTTTTGCGTTTCATTGGTTTGGTTGGCTTCTTCTCTTGCAGGGTTTTTTTCTGCTTGGGTCTGCCTGTCTTTGTTTCTCTTGTCTCTGTCACTTTGATCTTGGTGATGGGTGTTTCTGTTTCTCTCTGGCCACGCCTTGTTCTGGTGCTTTCCATGCACACCTGTTCCTGATTTGCTGATTACCATCTGCAGTTATTTAAGCTCACTGGGTGTGTTTGTCTCTTGCCAATTTGTCATGCCTTGTGCCCTCATTCCAGCTCTGTTCCTGCATTCCATTGTCCTGCCTGCCTCTTTGTGTGTACCTGACCTCCAGCCTGTTGCTTTGACTATGCCTGTTTGCCTGATGTTTTTTGTATAGCTGCTTTTCCTGGACTGCTTACTTGTGTACCGACCTCTGCTATCTTCTACAGTAAAACCATCTAAAAACCAGAACTGTTTGTTTGAGTCATGCATTTGTGTCCTGCAATTCCAGACCGTCCAGCCTGATAATCGCTTCAGTGACATGTCTCTTGGAGCTGTGTTTATGAAGTAAAGTGATGTCCAGGAAGAGTTTATGAAGCTATTTGTTTGCTAAGAGAGAGGTGCTTGGCAATGCAATATATTTACAGGGTTCATGGTCCTTGTTATGTTATGTTAGGTTTCCAGTGTTACTATATGGTCTTGCTAAGACCTCGTACAAGGTGCATTTTGAATATAATTGTGGCCAGCACAGGGCAGAGTCTCTGAAATCTTGTGAATGCAGTATCTTGACAAAGAATTCATGTACAGTGGTCCCTCGCTATAACGCGGTTCATCTTTCACAGCCTCGCAAATTTTTTAGTGCAATTTTGCATGCTTTTTTTAATAGCGCATTGTGTTCTGCATCCTTATCAGGCGTGCCGGTTGCGGCACCGGTTGGCATCACCGCAATTGCTCTCACTGCCTCTGATGCGCTTACTGAGCCTGCGGGCTCGGTAAACGCAGCAGCGGGCCACTCACACTGCCCCCCTGTCTGCTGTGCGGAGCTGCGTCAAATCTGGCAACAGGTCCAGAGACTATACTTGCTGTTTTGATGCGGATGTTGATCGCAGCCGCAGAGCTCCGTGGCCACTGAGAGAGGACTTGGATTCTTTGCGGGTCCCGCATCCGTACGTCCGGAGGCAGTGAGCGAAGGGAGAGTTCTGCGTGTGTCTGTTTATAATCTTCTCGCCCAGAAGAAAAAAGAGAGTGTTTACACAGGAGAGAAAAGTGAGAAAATGTTAATGCCTGTTTGAGAAAAGTGTATAAAGTGTGTAGTGAGGGGTTTTACAGCCTTGAAACATCTATAATAATTGCAAAAAATAGTGCTGACTACTTCGCGGATTTCACTTATTGCGGGTTATTTTTAGAACGTAACTCCCGCGATAAACGAGGGATATTGTATCAAGGTGAAACATGGTGCACAAAGTCATCCCAATAAGGCATCAGGCAAGTCCAGTGTTGCACATTTTGATTCTAACTGTGTCCTCCAGGGAACCGAGTTTCTCAAAACTTTTGTGTATCACACAGTATCTTGAAAAAGACTTTATACATCATTGTGAAACTTGGAACACAAGGTAATTTCAGTAAGACCACTATGTGAGGTTAACTGTGGCCACCAGAGATAGAGTCTCTGAAGCCTAGTATATGTTCTAGTGCCACTAGAACTTAATGGATTCTGGTGAAACTTGATAATGTAGATTATGCCTTGCTCAGACCTTGCACAAATTTAAGGTTGGAAATGACAACATAGGTTACAGTCAGTTTTAGACTTGTTCAGAAAGACACCAGATACTGAAAGAGATGACGTATGATTACTGGATATGCCGATTTGAAATTGTAAAATTCCAAAGGTAAAAGGAAAATAAATACATAGAGAGTTATTACAAGAAAGAAAGAAAAAAATGAGTAAATCGGAATGTGTGATTTTTTCACAAGCCTCTGATTTGCTGGCCACACAGACAAATGCACTCATGAAGCGTTAGTGTGCATGGAGGTGGTATAAAGACTGATGAGTATGTGTACTGTGTGTGATCACATGCCCAGGAATAGTCATTAGGGTGAGATTAGCCCCTCATCCCCTGTGAAATAGCCTATTTCCAGCTTGCTGCCTGACACACACAGTACTGATTTAGGAGGTCAAAACGGTGGCTGCACCACAACACAGAGGTCATAATACAATGCAGTTTCATTCCAAGGTGGCCAAACACTGACAAAACAACAAATGTGCACAGGCTTATATCTGTACAGACAGGCACTGAAAATTGCGCTTTTACTTTCTTTTAGTTCCATTTGAAATTACTGCTACATTTGCCGCGACGGTCAGTGTGAGGTTTATGGCAGCATTGTTCCATTCCTGTTGCGTCAAATAGTGATGCACTGGCGTCACTCCGTCTTGACAACCCTTCAAGCTCGAGTAAGAGTGTCTTCCATCATTAAGCCATAGTTATTGATTTATGGATTTTTCTAGGACTCGAGGGCCAGGGCTAGTCAAAAACAAAAAACAAAACATGGTTTGAAGGGTCCATTGGTAAAAAACAAAACAAAAAACAAACAAACAAACAAAACAAACAAACAACAACAAAAAAACAACATTCAAACTTTAAATAATTTTTAAGGTCAAAGTCAGAAAAAAATCTTGGAAAATGGGATAAATCCCTACCTTTAACATTGAAAAATTTTCAAAAATTCATAACTCTGTCAAAAAAGATCAAATATATTTCATATTTGAAATAAATTCTCCAAAGTTTTTAACATTGACATTTTTCCAAACTGAGCACTGTAGTATAACTAGCAGGAGACAACTGATGTGTTCAGTGAATTTGGTGACACCATACCTTATACCAATGAATTTATTGAATATTTTTCTTGTGTTTCTCTTTGTAGACGGTCCTTACGCTTCCGTTTCTCAGCCGCCTGCTGTTTCAGAGCAGTTTTTCCACATCAGAGGTCGGCTCATATGGATATAAATAAGAATGTAGCTCATTGTCTACCTTCCTGAGGCAATTTCTTTCACTGAGTCTGTGATTTTTAGAGCAGTTGGTGGATCAAAGCAAAAAAAATCCAATAACTATGGCCTTAGCGGCTATGTTGGTATGTTCAGAAATGGATCCCAATCTCCACATCCTTTGTATATGCCACTCTAATGTTAGTCACAGCTGACTCATACCATTAAAAATATATGAAATTTTGGGGGCGTGGTTAGCAAGCAATGGCATAGGACGTGTTTTTGAGGAGCTCCGCACCCATTTATAAGCTTTTCTTTGATTTTTGTCTGTTTCGGACACATCTCGGACACATCTCAACTGATTCCTGTCGCCAATACAAGTCTTAACAATGAGGAAACCTAAGAACACAAAGGCCCATGAAAAGTCTGAGAAAACCGGAGAAGACCAAAGTGAGCTAGCAAGCGCGACTAGTGAACAGGCCGCAACTGTGGGGCTAAACAGGGATAACCAGTCTGCTATACAGGCCGCTAACCCGTCATCAGCTGATATTATGAGTGCGATTGCTAGATTGGAAACCTCTGTGGATAAAAAGTTATCTGCCATTTCAACCACAATGTCCGCTGTGGAGGCTAATTTGTCCACTTTGACTGGAAAGATACAGGACATTGAGGAAGAGGTGAATGGACACGAGGACAGGATCGCTGCTCTCGAGGAGATATGCAACTCGCTTCAGAGGGGACATGATACGCATCACAAAAAACTGGATGATCTGGAGTCACGGTCGAGATGACAAAACATCAGGGTACTTGGTGTTGCGGAGGGAACGGAGAAAGGAAACCTGCTGAAGTTTGTCTCAGAGTTTATTCTGGAACTTTTGGGGAAAGAGAACTTCACCGGTAAGATTTTAGTGGATAATGCACACCGTGCTCTGGGTCCCAAGCCGGCAGAGGGTAAACTGCCTCATCCTTTTATTGTGAGGTTGCATTACTACCAAACCCGTGAGCTGATCCTGAGGCTCACGGCACAAAAAGCCCCTCTACAGCACAACGGCGCAAAGATTTTTATATTCCCAGACCTGACCTCGGACGTGCTAGCACAACGCAAGAAGTTTGAAGTGATACGCAAACGGTGTAAGGCGGCGAATCTGCGATATGGTTTTCTTCATCCTGCTCAGTTCAGAGTGACACTGGGCGGGGAGACGCACACCTTTGAGAAGCCTGAGGATGCGAAAAGATTTCTTGATGAGAAGCTGGATGTTAATGTGGACTAGTAGAAGTCATAGTCACAACTTTGTCACTTTCTCAGGTATTGTGATCCTTTTGTGTGTGTGTGTGCGTGCCCAATTTCTTTTTACACTTTGGTTTTGAATTATGAAGATGTGGACTGGTACAGACGAGATCAATATAGTAAATATTATAATTTTTTCTTATAATTTTTTGTGTAATATTGACAGCATATGTTCTCAGTGTTCCATTCTTATTTTATTATTATTATTTTATATATTATAATTATTTTAACAATACAATAATTCTGGTTGAGGAGTACATATGTTGCGATATGAATAATGAGTATTCTTATGCTGGTGTGGCGCTCATAGTGAGTTTAGAAGTAGTATTGTAGCTATTACAATGTTCCTTTTGAGTATATGGGGTAGAGATGGGCTTCATTTGGGGAAGTCCCTTAGTATGGGCGGGTTGGGTTTGGGGTCTTTTATGACTTTTTATTGTTTTTTTTGTTTGTTTGGTGGTGCTGTTCTACATATGGGAATTACAGAGTGTATAGACATTTATTGGATAATCAAATCAAAATGAGTGATACTAATGGTAAGTAAGGTTAGTAGAGCTACATTACGGCTGCTTAGCTGGAATGTGAAAGGTTTGGGAAATCCAGTAAAAAGAGCTAAGGTGCTTACACACTTAAAGTTATTTCAGCCTGATGTAATTTTCATACAGGAGACACATGCTAAGCGTAATGTTCAATCTGTACTTCATGCTAATTGGCTGGGTCAGGCATATAATGCCAATTTTGGAGCTAAAGCTAGAGGGGTGGCAATTTTATTTAGCAAGAATGTGCCTTTTTCACAAACCACTGTAATTGTAGATCCTGAGGGGAGATACCTTATTCTAGCAGGCCTATTGAATGCTTTGCCTGTAACCTTTGTCAATATATATGGCCCTAATTTTGACTGTCCGGGGTTTTTTCAGAAGATTATTAAGCTACTACCAGGGGTAGATAATTCTAATATCATAATAGCAGGGGATATGAACCTTGTACTGGACACTCACCTGGATAGGAGCTCATCTGTGAAGGCACAGCAGTCTAAATCTTGGAAAACATGAATATAGTGGATGCTTGGAGACTTCTTTCTCCTACAGGTAGAGCTTGCTCCTTTTTCTCCCCCGTACACGGTTAATATTCTTGCATTGATTACATTTTCCTGGATAAGAAACTGGTCCCACTTATGAGAGGTGCCTCTCATAAGTGGGATCACTTATGAGAGGTCCCAAATCAGAAGTGCCTGACTCCGTGGTATAACTCAAACTCGCAGCTTAAAGCAGATAACCCGTAAGTTGGAGAGGAAATGGCGTCTCAATAATTTAGAAGATCTTCACTTAGCCTGGAAAAAGAGTCTGTTGCTCTATAAAAAAAGCCCTCCGTAAAGCTGGGACATCTTACTACTCATCACTAATTGAAGAAAATAAGAACAACCCCAGGTTTCTTTTCAGCACTGTAGCCAGGCTGACAAAGAGCCAGAGCTCTATTGAGCCGAGTATTCCTTTAACTTTAACTAGTAATGACTTCATGACTTTCTTTGCTAATAAAATTTTAACTATTAGAGAAAAAATTACTCATAACCATCCCAAAGACGTATCGTTATCTTTGGCTGCTTTCAGTGATGCCGGTATTTGGTTAGACTCTTTCTCTCAGATTGTTCTGTCTGAGTTATTTTCATTAGTTACTTAATCCAAACCATCAACATGTCTATTAGACCCCATTCCTACCAGGCTGCTCAAGGAAGCCCTACCATTATTTAATGCTTCGATCTTAAATATGATCAATATATCTTTATTAGTTGGCTATGTACCACAGGCTTTTAAGGTGGCAGTAATTAAACCATTACTTAAAAAGCCATCACTTGACCCAGCTATCTTAACTAATTATAGGCCAATCTCCAACCTTCCTTTCCTCTCAAAAATTCTTGAAAGGGTAGTTGTAAAACAGCTAACTGATCATCTCTGTGCTTGTTCTGTTAGACCTCAGTGCTGCTTTTGATACTGTTGACCATAAAATTTTATTACAGAGATTAGAGCATGCCATAGGTATTAAAGGCACTGCGCTGCGGTGGTTTGAATCATATTTATCTAATAGATTGCAATTTGTTCATGTAAATGGGGAATCTTCTTCACAGACTAAGGTTAATTATGGAGTTCCACAAGGTTCTGTGCTAGGACCAATTTTATTCACTTTATACATGCTTCCCTTAGGCAGTATTATTAGACGGCATTGCTTAAATTTTTATTGTTACGCAGATGATACCCAGCTTTATCTATCCATGAAGCCAGAGGACACACACCAATTAGCTAAACTGCAGGATTGTCTTACAGACATAAAGACATGGATGACCTCTAATTTCCTGCTTTTAAACTCATAAAACTGAAGTTATTGTACTTGGCCCCACAAATCTTAGAAACATGGTGTCTAACCAGATCCTTACTCTGGATGGCATTACCCTGACCTCTAGTAATACTGTGAGAAATCTTGGAGTCATTTTTGATCAGGATATGTCATTCAAAGCGCATATTAAACAAATATGTAGGACTGCTTTTTTGCATTTACGCAATATCTCTAAAATTAGAAAGGTCTTGTCTCAGAGTGATGCTGAAAAACTAATTCATGCATTTATTTCCTCTAGGCTGGATTATTATCAGGTTGTCCTAAAAGTTCCCTGAAAAGCCTTCAGTTAATTCAAAATGCTGCAGCTAGAGTACTAGCGGGGACTAGAAGGAGAGAGCATATCTCACCCATATTGGCCTCTCTTCATTGGCTTCCTGTTAATTCTAGAATAGAATTTAAAATTCTTCTTCTTACTTATAAGGTTTTGAATAATCAGGTCCCATCTTATCTTAGGGACCTCATAGTACCATATCACCCCAATAGAGCGCTTCGCTCTCAGACTGCAGGCTTACTTGTAGTTCCTAGGGTTTGTAAGAGTAGAATGGGAGGCAGAGCCTTCAGCTTTCAGGCTCCTCTCCTGTGGAACCAGCTCCCAATTCAGATCAGGGAGACAGACACCCTCTCTACTTTTAAGATTAGGCTTAAAACTTTCCTTTTTGCTAAAGCTTATAGTTAGGGCTGGATCAGGTGACCCTAAACCATCCCTTAGTTATGCTGCTATAGACTTAGACTGCTGGGGGGTTCCCATGATGCACTGAGTGTTTCTTTCTCTTTTTGCTCTGTATGCACCACTCTGCATTTATTCATTAGTGATTGATCTCTGCTCCCCTCCACAGCATGTCTTTTTCCTGGTTCTCTCCCTCAGCCCCAACCAGTCCCAGCAGAAGACTGCTAGGCCATACAATATAAAGCACCTTGGGGCAACTGTTTGCTGTGATTTGGCGCTATATAAATAAAATTGATTGATTGATGAGAGATGTCACCTATCATCCCATTGTAATTTCTGACCATAGTCCTGTTTCCATAGATCTAGATTTTGCAGATTTGGCCAGCATGCGGGGGAGAAACTGGCGCCTTGATCCAACTTTACTTAAAGATGAGTCCTTTCACAAGAATCTGGAGAAACATATTTTGGAGTTCATAGAAGATAACGATAAGGGCGATGTTAATGATGCAATTCTGTGGGACAGTATGAAGGCGGTAATCCGTGGCCACATCATATCCTTTACTTCAGCTAGTCGTATAGATCTCAGGAATTGGCTTTGAAGGAACTGGAACTGAATTTACAGCGGTTAGAACAAGACTATCAATCATCCCCCACAATTGAATTACTGGGCAAAATCACAAAAATGAAATGTGAATATAATTCTCTTCTGGGCAAACAAGTCGGCCTTCAAATTGCTAAATGTAAACAAAAATTTTTTGAATTGGGTGATAAGCCTCATAAATTACTTGCAAGATTACTCAGAAAATCTCAAGCATCAAAAGCAATACTTTCAATTAGAGACAAAAGTGGGCAGATAGTTAGGGATCCTAAATGAATAAATGAATGCTTTGAAGAGTTTTATTATAAACTTTATAGCTCTAAAAGCACAGCCAGTCAGTCAGAAATCGAGGATTTCCTAGAAAACTGTAATCTTCCCAAACTAGATGATGATGCAGTTGCAGACTTGGAAGCAGAATTTACCTTAGAAGAGGTCAAAGCTGCTATACAACAGCTTCCAAACAATAAGACTCCAGGACCAGATGGCTTTGGTGCGGAGTTTTATAAAACTTACACCTCACTGTTAGCCCCCTTGATTCTACGTATGCTGAATTACTCGAAATTGTCTGGCTCTCCGCCAAAATCATTATATTATGGCGTAATATCATTGATCCTCAAAAAAGATTGCGACCCCTTATCTGTCTCATCTTATCGTCCTATTTCTCTTCTTTCTGTAGAGACCAAGATATTGACAAAGATTTTATCAAATCGTCTTAAAGAGCACATCTCTAAAATTGTACACCCTGACCAAACGGGGTTGATCCCCAATCGCCACATCTATTTTAATTTACGTAGATTGTTTAATCTCATATATAGTCCGGCTAGGTGCTCAGATGACTCCATAGTGGTGGCGTTGGATGCTGAGAAGGCCTTCGACCAGGTTGAGTGGCCATATATGTTTACTGTATTATCTAAATTTGGGTTTGGTGATTCTTTTATTAATTGGATAAAAATCTTATATAAAGAACCAACTGCCTCAGTAATAACTAATAATAATATATCAAAATCCTTTAGATTAGATAGAGGCACACGACAAGGAGATCCCATCTGTCCTTTTCTGTTCACATTGGTTTTGGAACCTCTAGCAGCTCGTATCCGCTTAAATCAGGACATATTACCGATAATACATCAAGGTTTACCTCACAAATTCTCTGCCTACGCTGATGATGTGGTTCTATTCATATCTAAACCTGAGTCCTCTATTGGCCCTTTACTACAGCTTATTGATGAATTTGGTTCCTTCTCAGGATATAAAATAAACTGGACGAAAAGTGAACTTATGCCTTTGTTGGGAGGGGCAAATATGGCTTATTTGTGAAGTACTCCGTTTAGACTAGCTCTAGATAAGTTTGAGTGCCTTGGTGTTGTAGTTACACGCAATATATTACAACTATTGAAGCTGAATTTGGATAGCAAGGTTAATCAATTAGAGAAAAATATTGAGTTTTGGTCTACATTGCCTATCTCGTTAGTGGGGCGAATTAATGCCATTAAAATGGTGTCGTTACCTAGATTCTTATATATCTTTCAGTCCATCCCAATATGCATTCCTCTGGTGTACTTTAAAAAGCTTGATTCTATTATATCATCTTTTATTTGGGAAGGAAAGGTCCCTAGGATTTCTAGCAAACATCTGATTAAACATAAGACTTGTGGAGGCTTCGGTCTCCCAAACTTTAGATTATATTATTTGGCTGCACACCTAAATATTTTTTCTTTTTGGCGCAAATGCGTACCAGGAGCTGATTTAGAAGGGCAGCCTTCATGGTTGATTATGGAACACACATCTTGTCGGCAAACTTGTCTCCCTGCCCTACTTAACAGCCCGACAAAGGTAAAAGATACACGTTATAGTAGAAATCCTATAATTTCAAATTCTAGGAAGGTTTGGAATCAGGTTTTGAGCACAGTGAAGGGTCCTAAAATGTATCTAGATGCCCCAATATGTGATAATCATGCGTTTAAGCCAGGGATGGAAGATGTTGCATTTGCGACATGGAGACAAAAGGGGATATGCTCCCTAAAAGATGTGTATATTGACGGACATTTAGCATCTTTTCAACAATTAAGTCTGAAATTTAATCTCCCCAAATCGCATTTTTTCAGATTCTTACAGTTGCGACATTTCATCAAAGCCTCTATTCTACAATATGAGACTGTCCCACAGCATTCTGCCCTTGATAACATTATGTCTGTTAAATCATACTCTAGAGGTGCTGTGTCTCGCCTTTATAATATTTTAGTAAATATACATATTCCCACATCTGTCTCTTTTAGGACGCAATGGCAAAATGACTTAGGTGTTATGTGTCGACGCGAGTTGAGGAGCGGACCTGCGTCAGACAGAACCCAGCGCTAAAAATAACCAGAAAGTGGTTCCAACAACAGAAACAATTTATTTTTCACCTGTGCATAATAATGTGTACAAAACTAAAAGAACGTCCTTCTGGTGGAGTGACTGTTGGCACGCTCTTAAGCGCCCAAAAGGATAGAAGCCAGGCGTTCCTGGACCCACTACCACCAGACAAACACCCCCCAGGTGGACACGACAAACTGACTCTCTGTGAAGCAAAGAAGAGGTGAGGTAAGTCAGCAGTTACAACAATATCTTTCAAAAGACACACGCTATCAGCAACACATTCAGGTCTGTATTTTTTTTACTTTATGCAAATCAATCAATCAATCAATCAATCAATTTTTTTATATAGCGCCAAATCACAACAAACAGTTGCCCCAAGGCGCTTTATATTGTAAGGCAAGGCCATACGATAATTATGTAAAACCCCAACGGTCAAAACGACCCCCTGTGAGCAAGCACTTGGCTACAGTGGGAAGGAAAAACTCCCTTTTAACAGGAAGAAACCTCCAGCAGAACCAGGCTCAGGGAGGGGCAGTCTTCTGCTGGGACTGGTTGGGGCTGAGGGAGAGAACCAGGAAAAAGACATGCTGTGGAGGGGAGCAAATGAGCAGCTTCTCACAACAAGTGGAGGATCACTTATCCTGCACGCCACAGCAGTGAGAAGCAAACTGCACAATTCTCATCACAATTCCAGTATACTGCGTAACAAAACACCAAGTTACTATCAACAATTAGTCGAACACTTAATCACCTTTAATGTGTGCTGACAGCAAGTGTCCTCATCCTTCCTTGCTTCACGGGCTCGATGTGTCAAACCCAGGCGCGGTCCTCAGCGTCTCACAAACGGACATCACAAGGTCGGGTTCCCGGCAGTTCTGCTTGAATCACACATGATTTAAATGCAGAACGCCATCCAATTATCTGCTTCAGCTGAAAGTCTTTAAGGTTGCATGTGAGCACCAGTCACAGGTGCTACACATGATGTTGATGAGGGTGAGGACTCTTCAGCCAGCACCTTCTCCACAGACAAATCAGTTTCCATGCCACCTGAAGAGCAAAGAAAAAAAAAGAACACCAAAACATCCAGCCACACCCCCCAACACACAACAGTACCCCCCCCATCAATGGGAAGCCTCCCGGCGACCGAACAGACCAGGCCCGAGAACAGCACCTCCCTCCGGGGTCCACGTCAGGAAGCAGACAGCACCACGCTCCTAAGGTCCACCACAGACAGCAGGACAGGCACCGCAGCTGGAATCAACAAAAGCCCCAAAACATTCCCCAGTACAATTCCACACACACAAAAAAACATAAAACCCACCCAAAACCTCCCCAGGGGACCGTCCCATCAAACCCCGGGAAGAAAAGAAAAACTCCCAAACGCAAAAACCCAACACAGCCCCACAAACACAATACAAACGTAAATGCATAAAAGAAAAATAACAAACAACCCCCCCAGAATGACCTGCAGAGCCCAACCCCCGCCAGAAGGCCTTCATCGCCAGTTCCAGGAGGAACAGCCAGAACCATAATCCCACAAAGGTCCCCAGGTGTACATGGAGCAAAACGGCGCCTCCCAGGGGACCGTACCATCAACCCCAGGAGGTACCATCCCCACAACCCCGGAACCCCAGACCCGGTCACACTTGGCTAGTTGGCCCCAAGCCAATTCCCCCCCAGAGGACCGTCCCATCAATCCTGGAGGTGGAACCCGGAAGGAAACAGAACAAAATCAAAAATCAACCCCCGGAGGACTACCAAAAACAACCCCGGGGGGATATAAAACGACCGTAAACCCTGTTACCCTCCCCGGCACCCCGAAAGACCCCGGGTCCCTCCCAGAGCCCCTCGGCGGCTCAACTTTGGCGAACGGCTCAAAACATTAAGCCGGAGAAGGGAACAGGAAAAAACTAACCCAGCTCCAACCCCAAGGCGCAGCAGAGAACCGGAAATACGTCCGGTGCCCCAACTCGACCATACCCCAGCCTCTCGGGAGGGGTGGAACTACCGAAATGGCGAACGGCAACAGATCGGCCCACCCCTCCGACCGAGGTAAGTCTCCGCTGCACCACACCCCGGCAACACCAATGACGAACGGTACAAAGGCTCACCGAGGCTGGAGTGGAACCGGGCCCTAACCAAACCAAGAAAAACGCCTCTAACACCCCCCCCCCCCCCCTAGGTGCAGAGGTCTTCTGAGAATGCTCAGCGTGACCAACCTGCACCACCCCACAACCCACAAGACAAACGGTCTTGGGGCAAGTGAGGTTGGGGTTAGGGATGTAGAGAAATAAAAAACAACAAAATAAAACGACCCAACAACCCAAACAGAAAATACCTAAAAACACATAAAAAATTAACAATTAAGTGAACCCAGGCGGACTTCTAACCGCCTAACAATCACTCCACCAGATACGCCTCTGACTCCCCATACAATTATAACCCCTATTTAAAGAAAACAAAACATTTACTCGTGCTAAATTTTTTTTTTTTTTTTATGTGTGTTATTTTGCCTGTCCCAGAACACTTGGAGATACGTCACCATTATTTCTCTTGACGCTTACATGTCGGGGCAATACAGTAATCTCTGCTGGTCCGAGCCGCATGGGCTCGTCAACAGGAGGAGCCAGAGGTCCCGTCGGAGGAGCTTCAGTGGGGCGAAGAAGAGGCGGCCCAGATCTGTGTCAGGGAAAGCCCCGAGACGAAAAAACCCGCTCTGATGGGCGTCCTCTCTCGCGTCCACGCTCCTTCATCGGATCATCTAGACGAATCACCAACGATATTAGCTCACCTAAATCGTTTGGCTCGTCACGGACTGCCGGCTCGTCTTTTAATGACTCACTTAACTCATCTACAAACATTCCTCGTAAAGCTGCGGCGCTCCAACCTGACTGAGCAGAAACCAGAGAACATTGCATCACCGCACAAGGCTCCGCATGACAAACAATCGGTTCGGACGCCGAATCTCTGGGTGACGGAGTTATCTGCACTAGTATTGATGATGCCGCAGGTGGAGCAGCAGGAAGCGGAGCGGCTTGCGCTGCAAGCTCCGTAACACGGGTGTCTGTTTGTTTAATTTGGTTTGCGAGATGCTGTAATTTCTCCCATATTTTCTCCAAGTGTTCTTGAACTTTTTCGGCAAAAGGAACCGCTTCTGCCGCTGGGTCCATTATGGAATGGCCGGGAACTACTGTTATGTGTCGACGCGAGTTGAGGAGCGGACCTGCGTCAGACAGAACCCAGCGCTAAAAATAACCAGAAAGCGGTTCCAACAACAGAAACAATTTATTTTTCACCTGTGCATAATAATGTGTACAAAACTAAAAGAACGTCCTTCTGGTGGAGTGACTGTTGGCACGCTCTTAAGCGCCCAAAAGGATAGAAGCCAGGCGTTCCTGGACCCACTACCACCAGACAAACACCCCCCAGGTGGACACGACAAACTGCACAATTCTCATCACAATTCCAGTATACTGCGTAACAAAACACCAAGTTACTATCAACAATTAGTCGAACACTTAATCACCTTTAATGTGTGCTGACATCAAGTGTCCTCATCCTTCCTTGCTTCACGGGCTCGATGTGTCAAACCCAGGCGCGGTCCTCAGCGTCTCACAAACGGACATCACAAGGTCGGGTTCCCGGCAGTTCTGCTTGAATCACACATGATTTAAATGCAGAACGCCATCCAATTATCTGCTTCAGCTGAAAGTCTTTAAGGTTGCATGTGAGCACCAGTCACAGGTGCTACACATGATGTTGATGAGGGTGAGGACTCTTCAGCCAGCACCTTCTCCACAGACAAATCAGTTTCCATGCCACCTGAAGAGCAAAGAAAAGAAAAGAACACCAAAACATCCAGCCACACCCCCCAACACACAACATTAGGGATAGAAATTACTGAAGAAATATGGCAGAAGTGTATTAAGAATATATACTGTAGTTCTATAAATACCAGACATACTCTGATTCAATTCAAGGTTTTGCATAGGCTGCACTTCTGTCCCACTAAACTTAAGTGCTTAAAGGACCAGGGTACGTTGACTCATCTCTTTTTTTAATGCCAAAAGCTACAGCCCCTATGGAATAAACTGTCTGATCTTCTAACTAAAGCGGTTGGCAGAGTGGTCCCCTATACACCCCTCACAGCATTGTTTGGGGTGACTGATCCGGGCTGGGTGAGGGATAAAAATGAGGCATTTCTCTTATTATGCTTTTGGCCCGAAAGGTGATACTTCTTTGTTGGAAATCTGATAAACCTCCTGCTTTTGAGATGTGGCTGAGGGAATTGGGAAATGTTCTCCACCTGGAGAAAATTAGGTATACATTGTCTGGTCGGGAAGGAGTTTTTGATAAGCTATGGCAGCCAATAATCAGTTTGATAGATAAACTTAAATGATATGCACTCGTTTTTTTTATGCATTCCCTATTGTTTAACTTTCCTTTTTCAGTATAATTGCTTGTAAAGTGTCACCACCTTTTGTTGTTCTGATGTGTCCACCTTGCACTGTTTGTTTGTGTTCTGGAGGTGTGTTTTTGTTTGATTTTTTTGTATGTGTGTGCTTATTATATGTGAAAATCAATAATTTTTTTTAAAAAATATATGCAATTTTAATAATGCAGCAGCAATTTGCTGCCCTCAAGATCCGAAGGAACCACATATCACCCACCCAATGCAGCCACGTGAGCATGGGATATAGGACACAGATCCCCTGGCAAAAAAAACAAAAAACAAAAGAGACAGGGCCTGAAACCCCAGAAAGAGAGAGAGGGCCAAGTCTCCACCATTAACTCTTGATGATGTGAATGCATCCTGAGCATCACCGTGCACCCTGTGGTTGAGGATCTGGCCTAGAATCAATAAGACCAAGCTTGGATGCATATTGCATATATATTGCTGCAGTGAGGAAAGCTCAGTCCAGCATGGAGAGGAAACTTAAGTTAAATGGCTTGTACATTTCTTTACCTGTTGTGTGGGCCGCTGAAGAGGAGGTACTGCTGGCCCACCACCACCAGAGGGCGCCCTGCTTGGAGTGCGGGCTCCAAGCACGAGAGGGCGCCAGACCTAGAAGAAGTGACAGCTGTCATTCATCCCCTGCACCAGCTGTCACTCGTTCATCATCATCACCACCATAAAAGCCGGACTGCAACTCCACCTCCTCGCCGAGAAATCGACTACCATTACCAAGGTAATTTCTCTGTGAACTTAAGACTGTGTATCTGACTAAACTCTTCTTTGCAGCCGTTTTCCTGTCGGTGAGACTCGTCTGTGGAGGTGGCGTTTGAGGTGTTCAGCGACGGCTTCGCAACACCTCCCACCCAGATAAGTGCTCAAACAGGAGCTGCACGAGTGTGTGATTGGAGGTGGAGGTGCTTCCTCCCTCTCTGACTGTGGATTTACTGAGTGTGCGGACTCACACTCACTCATCATATTTCTGCTTTCTGCCAGCAGTACCAGGGTCGACAGCCGAAGACAGAGGCCACCTGGGGACTCGGGATTTGGCGGCTCCGGTGTTCTTCAGACCGTTGGTGGTGGAAGCCGTGTGGGACGCGGCTTCTCTCTCGTCGGGGGTCTTCTATCTTCGAGCCTGCCCACACGTCACCTGGTGTTAAATTGACTGTGCAGATTACAGTACGTTTCGTTGTGTATTATCACAACATTAAATTGTTACCTTTTTGGCTTATTCATTGTCCGTTCATTTGCGCCCCCTGTTGTGGGTCCGTGCTACGACACCTTCCCAATATTACCCTTTTGTTTACTCCTGACTTCTTTGAAGTAATCCACTCCTTCATGAGTGAAAGCCCTCTTTGTTGGCCCTTTACTGGGCTATGAGTGTTTCCCATACGTTAATGTCAATCTAGTGCCTCTTCAGCTGTTCTCTTAATCATTTTCCTTATTTATGCTGACACGAAAGCTCTGTTTCAGAAGTCAATTCTGACCCATTCTGAGAATATGTCCTTTCCATCGAAGGCAATTCTTACGGATGATGGCTTCAATGCTGTAAGAACCCTCAGGAGGTTGGGGGGGTCACCCTCACAATGTTTAATATGATGTAGGCTGTTGGCTTCTTGATGATATACCTGGCATCACAAAGTGTTGCGTCACAAGTCAACGTGTCATGGCGATGTGTTTTTGCCCGCAGTTTTCTGACAGCATCTTGCTGAGTTCTAAGTGTTGTTGGTGATGTCAGGGAAAAATAAATGACTTCTAACCAAACAGGTGATGTTTCGAATGTAACCAAAGGCTACACAGTAAAATCACCAGTGTAAAACTAACACTGGTGATTTTACTGTGTACCAGATATATGGTGGTAGGGAATTGTCAGCGTGTTTGCCATGTCATATGTGACATCGTAACATATTTAGGATGTTTTCTATTGAAGTTGGACCATTCATTTTGATTCCTGCTGATGTTGTGTCAGGTCTAGTTCAATCATGGCAGTGTCATACGACACAATTGCACTACCATGGTAGCGCATAAGCAGTTTAATGACTACATGATGGGCGGGGCACTTTTTGGGATAAATTAGCAGGGACTGTCACAAATTAAATTTATTGGCAGTTTGCCTTGTTGATTTTTAAAGTTCATGGAAGTGAAAACCCTGCTTAAGGATAGTGATATTCAAACGACAGACTCTGCCCATAGTACAACAAAATATCAAAAATTTTTGCAATAGCATTTGGATTTCTTACGTTTATGCAATAGTTTTAATGGGCTCTTCCCAAATCACACAAATGCATTTTTATTTATGCATTCTTTACCAAAAGGTCAAACAACGTTATTTTTGATTGAGGGTTTACGCTTTCTCTCTGTAATTTACAGCATTATATCAACATGTTTGAGGACATAAAGTGTTGTTTATATATCAACCAGAAAACAAGCGAAAAATTCAAACCAGTAAAATCCACTTTTATAAGCATGAACAGTTATTCATATTTTCATTGACAATTAGTTTCCCCAAGAGATCCAGGTAAACCTTTATCCTTTCAGCACCAACATAAACAAACCTAACTTTCAACCACACAGATTATTCTGCATCAAAGCATTTCTTTCTCTTTGCATTCAAATGATGACAATAAATCTACTTACCATCCCTCAGTGATGCGTGTGATTTATTTCCTGTTTCTCATTCAGAGCAGTTAGGCTGTGATTCATAAAGCTGCTGTTTGTGTTTGGGGAAAATGGCTCTCAGAGCTTAACAGAATACTATCCATTCTCATTAGTGATGGGAAGATCAGTCACTTTGCAGTCTCAGAAAGCCACAACTCTTACATTGTCCCAGTTGTATAATAGCCCATTGAACAATATTCAGGAATGAAATGCAAAGCCATCACAGAAATCTGATTTCTCTTCGCCAATACAAAGGAAACTGCTGCTTTTCACTCAAAATGGTTTAATTTCTTAAGTAGGTGGCACCAAAGATGGCAGGATAAATCCTTTGTTTTACACTTATTGAGTTTTGGAATGGTTAAGGGCACTTTAGATTTTGAAATTTCAAACTTGAGAAACAAATATATATATATATATATATATATATATATATATATATATATATATATATATATATATATATATATATATATATATTAGGTCACACAGACAGACAAATGTGGTTGGGTGACTCGTGCTGACCACTCGGGTCGCAAGTGGTCAGCCAGTAGAGCACTCACAGAGGTGGAGAATCGGCTGCACCAGTTGGACATCGTGGGGACAGTAGCTAGGTGCAGGCTTGGACTGGGTTGTTCAACTAGGAGAAGCTGGGAAAAAGCAAATCCAAATGAACGACGACACATGGTGCAGAGAGAGATCCGTAAGGTTGAGGAGGAGACCCGGCATGTAAAGGCCATAGCCATGAAAAAGCAAGGCAGCTGGACAAGATGGGAAGGAGTGCAAGAGAGGGGTTTGACTTGGCAGGACATCTGGAGTATGGAAGCATACCGGATAAAGTTCCTTCTGTGCTCGGTTTATGATGTTCTGCCGACCCCATCAAACCGCCACATATGGGGTTTGTTGGAGAGCCCCAACTGCAAGCTCTGTGGTAAGCCAGCCAACCTGGAGCATGTCCTCTCGTCTTGCCAGCCAAGCTTGGCCGATGGAAAATTCCGGTGGCGTCATGACAAGATTCTGTCGCAGTTGGCAATGGGGTCGAGCAGGCAAGGAAAAAGGCAAAAGACCTTTCCAGCAGGCTCTGCTTTATCAGTTTTGTCAGGTCAGGTGAGACAGATGCCGCAGCACGTAGGAACAGAGGCATTTTGGCCTCAGCAAAGGACTGGGAGATGCGGGCAGACCTGAGGAAGCAGCACAAATTCACAGAGGAGATAGCTCACACCAGCCTTAGACCAGATATGGTCCTCTGGTCTAGCAGCACTAAACAGGTTGTACTTATAGAGCTGACTGTACCCTGGGAAGAGAGGATTGAGGAGGCGCATGAGCGCAAGATGGGGAAATATCAAGGCCTGATACATGACTGCCAACAAAACGGGTGGAAGGCCTGGAACCTTCCAGTAGAAGTTGTCTGCAGGGGTTTTGCTGGGCAGTCACTTTGGAGGATGCTGGGGCAGTTGGGAATTGAAGGGGTGGCCAGGAAGCGCTTGATAGGCAACATTACTAGGCAGGCAGAGGCAGCATCCAGATGGATTTGGATTCACAGGGATGTGAGGTGGCAGAGCCAGGCTGTGGAAGGATCAATGGCAAAGAGTTCAGTGGCGGTCAGCAGGGTAGATTCAGGACGCTGGATTTGCTGTCAAGCCCTCCCGATGTGTCATGGGCTTAATTTGACGAAACATCAAAAGAAGGGAGGGTGCCCATCTGATGACCTGTGGTAGCTACTCAACTCCTGCCATGTGCTGGTGCCTGAAAAGATGGAAGGAGAGGAGAGAGCGATGCCACTGGCCCACAGATGGTGCAGGGCAGAGTACCTGTAAAGGTGGGCCAATTGCGATAACCCTATCGTATATATATATATATATATATATATATATATATATATATATATATATATATATATATATATATATATATATATATATATATAAGGTCACACAGACAGACATCTTATTATCTGCAAAGCCACGGACAAATGTGGTTGGGTGACTCGTGCGGCGGAAGATCAGGCTAGCTTTAGCCTGCTATCTGGTGAATGCCAATTGGCGTCTTTATCAAGCAACAGACAGAGATATGCATGGTGTCAGATTGTGGGATTACAGAGGTGGACCATGAATGTCCCTGTACATGTGCACATAGGGAACACTCACGAGTGCATGAGAGGGGAAAAAATGTCTTGAATTCTGAAATCTTAAATCTAAAGGGGTGTTCTTCCTCTCACATGACCTTGGTGCAACATTCAGACAGTGTGAACAGCAACAACTCCCTTGTCTATCAGCTGGAATCTATGAAAGTATATCTTTGTATTTTATTCTATGCATTTTTAATATTTGATGAGTATAGAAGACATAAATACACACACACACACACACACACACACACACACACACACACACACACACACACACACACACACACACACACACACACACACACACACACACACACACACACACACACACACACACACACACACACACAGTTTTCACCACATTTTTATGCAGTGTTGTAATCATTGGCTGCTGGAATGAGTGTTTCTTCTGGAGATGATCCTTTTGTCAAAGCTGATGCACAGTGCAGTGCATCTCATAAAGTGTAATCTATCATCACGTTAGTTTATTCATCATCATTCTCCTTTTTGCAACCTCCAGAGACTCTGATCTACAGCTGAGGACAGCGTGTACTTGCTGTATCAGCTTCTCCAGTCTATTCTCTGGGTCACCAAGAGGCTGCTGTTTGACACAGCACACTAATGCATGAAATAGCTGATGCCACTCAAGAATCATAGTCTTTGGGAGTGCCCCAGTAAACTGAATGTTCTCATTGCATGCAGCAAATTCCAAGCATTCTAAATAAATAAATAAATGAATAACTAAATACAGGCTTCCATACTGGGTGCTTACAACAGACCCCATGTCAGGTCAGGTTTGGAAGTATAAGCTGGTACTGTACATTGTCACATCAACCACCTCACTGAACTACTTTACGTCTTAATTGATGTCAACCCAGGCAGACAAGCGGTGCTTCTTTATCTCGCAAATTTTAGTATCTGTCTGTTGTAATGAGATATTGCATGTGTGTGACCTTGGCCTCATCCAGATGCCTTGAGGCAGTATCATAAGCCATATGGCGACAGTGTCACAGCTGTTGCTTCCTTCGTGTCTCCTTCAAAACATCACTATGTATTGTGTACTCTTGGAGGCCACGTACTGGTGTGAAGCATAGTTCTCTTATTCAGTACTCAGAAATACAAGTCGTGATATGAGTCTCCCCACTGGAACATGTGCATTTGTTGACAGTTTGACCACTCTCAGTTTGGCACAGCACACAAACTAATCACCTGTGGCAAGTAATTTATCAAATCAAGCTGTTGTGTGGGCCGCTGAAGAGGAGGTACTGCTGGCCCGCCACCACCAGAGGGCGCCCTGCCTGGAGTGCGGGCTCCAGGCACCAGAGGGCGCCGCCGCCTCACGGGAGCAGCCTCGGTGACAGCTGTCACCCATCACCTGAGACAGCTGACGGCAATCATCAGTGGGGTATATCAGCAGGACGGCATCTCCACCTCATTGCCGAGATATCGTTTCTACCAGAGAGGTAACATATCAAAGCCTACTGAGTACACAGTATTGACTGAGCTAGTTATTGGTTTACTGTTCCAACGAGAGGTGGAGGTACCTTTCCTGCCGTTCGGAGTTCTGGGTGCAAACGCGCCCCCATCTAACTGTTCTTTTTCCCTCGCCAGCAGTACCAGGTCCGACACGCGGAGGCAGTGGCCACCTGGGAGTTCGGGACTTGGCGGCTCCAGTATTCCCGGGGTCCTGTGGCGGAGGAAGCTGTGTGGTTCCGGTCTTACCTTGGAGAGGCGTCTCCTATCTTCGAGCCTGCCCACACGACACCTTTGTGTATTGACTTTTGTCCGTTTCTGTAATTGGTTGTATTCGTTGTGCACATTCACAACAGTAAAGCGTTGTTATTTTGACTTACTCCATTGTCCGTTCATTTGCGCCCCCTGTTGTGGGTCCGTGTTCCTACACTTTCCCAACAGGATATCTCGGCCAGCGTCATGGATCCCGAGGGGCGTCAACCGGCTGTTGAACGGCCAATGGAAGAACAAGGCGCACAGGCGTCCGCAGGAGGGGTAATCGGTGAGTTGCAGCGGATCCTCACCGCTTTCACGACTCGGTTGGACTTGATGGCCGAGCAGAACGCCCTCCTGAACCGCAGGGTGGAGGCTCTCGCCGCGCAGGTGGAAGCGCGCCCTCCGGGCGCCGCTGCGGCTCTCCCTCCCGTAGACCCTGTGCGTGACAGCGACGTTCCACTGGTTGTCCAACGACCCCCCCCACCATCCCCTGAAGCATACATAAGCCCCCCGGAGCCGTACGGAGGCTGTGTGGAGACGTGCGCGGATTTCCTTATGCAGTGTTCGCTCGTCTTCGCACAGCGTCCCGTCATGTACGCGACCGACGCTAGCAAAGTAGCTTATGTGATAAATCTGCTTCGTGGTGAGGCACGCGCTTGGGCTACAGCGCTCTGGGAGCAAAGTTCACGGCTCCTTCTGACATATGATGGGTTTGTGAGGGAGCTCAGAACAGTGTTCGATCACCCTAATAGAGGAGAGACCGCTTCAGCCGTGCTGCTGTCAATGAGACAGGGGCGCCGGAGCGCAGCTGCCTATGCAGTCGACTTCCGCATCGCGGCTGCGAGGTCCGGCTGGAATAACACTGCCCTCCGCGCCGCCTTCGTAAACGGACTGTCATTGGTCCTCAAGGAGCACCTGGTGGCTAAGGACGAACCGCGGGATTTGGATGGGCTTATCGATCTTGTCATACGATTAGACAATCGGTTAAATGAGCGCCGTCGGGAACGAGACGAAGGGCGTGGCCAGGCACACGTCGTCCCTCTCCCTTCCGGTTCCAACCGCGTTCCGCCCTCCCCACGCTCCACGGCCCCTGCGCTCCGTGCGATCACAGCTCCCCCTGCTGACGAAGCTATGGACACGAGTAGGGCAACATTTAGGGCACCGGCCACACAGAGGAGGCTGGCCCGCGGAGCGTGTTTTGTTTGTGGCTCGATTGAGCATCAGGTACGAGACTGCCCCGAGCGGTTAAACACCAACGCCCGCCCCTAGACACTGGGCTAGGGGGGGGCCGAGACGTGCACGTGGGACACACCCACATCGCCACACGACTCCCAGTTACAATCCTTTATGAGGATTTAACCCTGAAGGCCCCAGCACTGGTGGACACGGGCTCAGAAGGGAATTTGCTTGATAGCAAATGGGCCAGGGAGATAGGGTTCCCTCTGGTGGCACTTACCTCGCCTGTGCAGGTACGGGCACTAGATGGCTCCCTACTCCCTCCAATCACTCACAAGACACCACCAGTAACTCTGGTGGTGTCGGGGAATTACCGGGAGGAGATCGAGTTTTTTGTAACTCCGGCCACCTCCCGTGTGATTTTAGGTTTTCCCTGGATGTTGAAACACAATCCCCGGATCGATTGGCCGTCCGGGGTAGTGGTCCAGTGGAGCGAGACCTGCCATCGGGTATGTTTAGGTTCCTCGGTTCCTCCCGGTTCCCAGGCCAGGGAGGAGGTCAGAGCCCCGCCCAATCTAGGGACGGTGCCGGTGCAGTACCATGACCTTGCGGAGGTGTTCAGCAAGGATCTGGCACTCACCCTTCCCCCGCACCGCCCGTATGATTGTGCCATTGATTTGGTTCCAGGCGTTGAGTTCCCGTCCAGCAGGCTGTACAACCTCTCACGACCTGAACGCGAATCAATGGAGACCTACATCCGGGACTCTTTGGCTGCCGGGTTGATCCGGAATTCCACCTCCCCGATGGGTGCGGGTTTCTTTTTTGTGGGGAAAAAGGATGGCGGATTACGTCCATGCATCGATTACAGGGGGCTGAACGAAATCACGGTTCGTAACCGATACCCCTTACCCTTGTTGGATTCGGTGTTCACGCCCCTGCATGGAGCCAAGATATTCACCAAGCTTGATCTTAGGAATGCGTATCACCTGGTTCGGATCCGGAAGGGAGACGAGTGGAAGACGGCATTTAACACCCCGTTGGGTCATTTTGAGTACCTGGTCATGCCGTTCGGTCTTACAAATGCTCCCGTGACGTTCCAAGCATTGGTTAATGATGTCTTGCGGGACTTCCTGCACCGATTCGTCTTCGTATATCTAGACGACATACTCATCTTTTCTCCGGATCCTGAGACTCATGTCCGACATGTACGTCAGGTCCTGCAGCGGTTATTGGAGAACCGGCTGTTTGTTAAGGGCGAGAAGTGTGAGTTTCACCGCACCTCTTTGTCCTTCCTGGGGTTCATCATCTCCCCCAACTCCGTCGCTCCTGATCCGGCCAAGGTTGCAGCGGTGAGAGACTGGCCCCAACCCACAAGCCGTAGGAAGCTGCAACAGTTCCTCGGCTTTGCAAATTTCTACAGGAGGTTCATTAAGGGCTACAGCCAGGTTGTTAGCCCCCTGACAGCCCTGACCTCACCAAAAGTCCCCTTCACCTGGTCGGATCGTTGCGATGCCGCGTTCAAGGAGTTGAAACGGCGCTTCTCGTCTGCACCCGTTCTGGTGCAGCCCGATCCTAGTCGCCAGTTAGTGGTTGAAGTGGATGCCTCGGACTCAGGGATAGGAGCTGTGCTGTCCCAGAGTGGGAAGACCGATAAGGTCCTTCATCCGTGTGCCTATTTTTCCCGCAGGTTGACCCCGGCTGAACGGAACTATGACGTCGGCAACCGAGAACTCCTTGCGGTGAAAGAGGCTCTTGAAGAGTGGAGACACCTGTTGGAGGGAACGTCCGTGCCATTCACGGTTTTCACTGACCACCGGAACCTGGAATATATCAGGACCGCCAAGCGGCTGAATCCCAGGCAAGCCCGCTGGTCACTGTTCTTCGGCCGTTTTGACTTCCGCATCACCTACCGGCCCGGGACCAAGAACCAGAAGTCGGATGCCTTGTCCCGGGTACACGAAGACGAGGTCAAGGCGGAGTTGTCGGATCCACCGGAACCCATCATCCCGGAGTCCACTATCGTGGCCACCCTCACCTGGGACGTAGAGAGAACCGTCCGGGAGGCCCTGGCACGAAGCCCGGACCCCGGGGCTGGACCAAAGAACAGACTTTACGTCCCACCAGAGGCAAGGGCTGCAGTCCTGGACTTCTGTCACGGCTCCAAGCTCTCCTGTCACCCAGGGGTGCGAAGAACCGTGGCAGTTGTCCGGCAGCGCTTCTGGTGGGCGTCCCTGGAGGCCGACGTCCGGGATTATATCCAGGCCTGCACCACCTGTGCCAGGGGCAAGGCCGACCATCGCAAGGCTCCGGGACTGCTACAGCCGCTGCCCGTGCCTCATCGCCCCTGGTCCCACATCGGCCTGGATTTTGTCACGGGCCTCCCGCCGTCCCAGGGAAACACCGTGATCCTCACGATAGTGGACCGATTCTCCAAGGCGGCCCACTTCGTGGCCCTCCCGAAGCTCCCAACGGCCCAGGAGACAGCGGACCTCCTGGTCCACCACGTCGTCCGCCTGCATGGGATACCATCAGACATCGTCTCCGATCGCGGTCCCCAGTTCTCCTCGCATGTCTGGAGGAGCTTTTGCCGGGAACTGGGGGCCACGGTCAGTCTCTCGTCCGGGTATCACCCCCAGACCAACGGGCAAGCAGAGCGGGCCAATCAAGAAATGGAGCAAACACTGCGTTGTGTGACAGCCGCGCACCCGGCGGCCTGGAGTACTCATCTGGCCTGGATCGAGTACGCCCACAACAGTCAAGTGTCATCAGCCACCGGCCTCTCCCCCTTTGAGGTGTGTTTGGGGTATCAGCCCCCGTTGTTCCCGGTGGTTGAGGGAGAGGTCGGTGTGCCCTCGGTCCAGGCCCACCTGCGGAAGTGCCGTCGGGTGTGGCGTGCCGCCCGTTCTGCTTTGCTGAAGGCCCGGATGAGGGCGAAGACCCATGCAGACTGGCGGCGGACCCCGGCCCCTACGTATCGCCCCGGGCAGGAAGTGTGGTTGTCCACCAAGGACATTCCACTGCAAGTGGCCTCCCCAAAACTCCAAGACAGGTACATAGGTCCGTTTAAAATTCTCAAGGTCATCAATCCCGCCGCAGTGAGGCTTCAGCTTCCAGCCTCGCTGCGGATCCATCCAGTATTCCATGTGTCAAAAATTAAGCCCCATCACACCTCGCCCCTCTGTACACCCGGTCCGGCGCCACCTCCTGCCCGGATCATCGATGGCGAGCCGGCTTGGACAGTGCGCCGGTTGTTGGACGTCCGACGGATGGGCCGGGGCTTTCAATATCTGGTGGACTGGGAGGCGTACGGCCCTGAAGAACGCTCCTGGGTGAAGAGGAGCTTCATCCTGGACCCGGCCCTCCTGGCCGACTTCTACCGTCGCCACCCGGACAAGCCCGGTCGGGCGCCAGGAGGCGCCCGTTGAGGGGGGGGTCCTGTTGTGTGGGCCGCTGAAGAGGAGGTACTGCTGGCCCGCCACCACCAGAGGGCGCCCTGCCTGGAGTGCGGGCTCCAGGCACCAGAGGGCGCCGCCGCCTCACGGGAGCAGCCTCGGTGACAGCTGTCACCCATCACCTGAGACAGCTGACGGCAATCATCAGTGGGGTATATCAGCAGGACGGCATCTCCACCTCATTGCCGAGATATCGTTTCTACCAGAGAGGTAACATATCAAAGCCTAGTGAGTACACAGTATTGACTGAGCTAGTTATTGGTTTACTGTTCCAACGAGAGGTGGAGGTACCTTTCCTGCCGTTCGGAGTTCTGGGTGCAAACGCGCCCCCATCTAACTGTTCTTTTTCCCTCGCCAGCAGTACCAGGTCCGACACGCAGAGGCAGTGGCCACCTGGGAGTTCGGGACTTGGCGGCTCCAGTATTCCCGGGGTCCTGTGGCGGAGGAAGCTGTGTGGTTCCGGTCTTACCTTGGAGAGGCGTCTCCTATCTTCGAGCCTGCCCACACGACACCTTTGTGTATTGACTTTTGTCCGTTTCTGTAATTGGTTGTATTCGTTGTGCACATTCACAACAGTAAAGCGTTGTTATTTTGACTTACTCCATTGTCCGTTCATTTGCGCCCCCTGTTGTGGGTCCGTGTTCCTACACTTTCCCAACACAAGCAAACAAATTCTGAATGTGCACACACCATAGCATTTGGAGCACTCCAAGTAGTGGCTTTGTTACACATTTTTCTCACTGTCACAACAGAGCTCTGCATGGACTGCAGACAGGAGCACAACTCCCACCCTCTGCTTTTGTTGTACAGCTTGTACTACAACATTATGTGTGTACTGTTATTCTGTAGTTCTTCTGCAATATGATTCAGCATTACATTTTTGCATTTAATTAAAAAGAAAAATGTCAGTCCTTCCATCCTTTCAAATTTTAGGCCTATTTCTCAACTCTCTTTGTATCCAAGGTGTTGGAGAGAGCTGTCGACATCCAGTTGCAGTTGTTTTTAGCCCAGCATGACATTCATGAAAAGTTTCAGTCTGGCTTCAAACCCAGACATAGCACCAAAACCACTCTACTGAGAGTTTTTAGTGATTTGATTTTAGTTGCTGACTCAGGTAGTCCTGCCATCCTGTTACTTTTAGACTTGTCAGCTGCCTTTGACACAGTCATCTCAAGCAGTGTGTGGGCATTCCAGGCTCTGCTCTCACCTGGTTTCGTTTTATATTGTAAGGCAAGGCCATACAATAATTATGTAAAACCCCAACGGTCAAAACGACCCCCTGTGAGCAAGCACTTGGCTACAGTGGGAAGGAAAAACTCCCTTTTAACAGGAAGAAACCTCCAGCAGAACCAGGCTCAGGGAGGGGCAGTCTTCTGCTGGGACTGGTTGGGGCTGAGGGAGAGAACCAGGAAAAAGACATGCTGTGGAGGGGAGCAGAGATCGATCACTAATGATTAAATGCAGAGTGGTGCATACAGAGCAAAAAGAGAAAGAAACAGTGCATCATGGGAACCCCCAGCAGTCTACGTCTATAGCAGCATAACTAAGGGATGGTTCAGGGTCACCTGATCCAGCCCTAACTATAAGCTTTAGCAAAAAGGAAAGTTTTAAGCCTAATCTTAAAAGTAGAGAGGGTGTCTGTCTCCCTGATCTGAATTGGGAGCTGGTTCCACAGGAGAGGAGCCTGAAAGCTGAAGGCTCTGCCTCCCATTCTACTCTTACAAACCCTAGGAACTACAAGTAAGCCTGCAGTCTGAGAGCGAAGCGCTCTATTGGGGTGATATGGTACTACGAGGTCCCTAAGATAAGATGGGACCTGATTATTCAAAACCTTATAAGTAAGAAGAAGAATTTTAAATTCTATTCTAGAATTAACAGGAAGCCAATGAAGAGAGGCCAATATGGGTGAGATATGCTCTCTCCTTCTAGTCCCCGTCAGTACTCTAGCTGCAGCATTTTGAATTAACTGAAGGCTTTTTAGGGAACTTTTAGGACAACCTGATAATAATGAATTACAATAGTCCAGCCTAGAGGAAATAAATGCATGAATTAGTTTTTCAGCATCACTCTGAGACAAGACCTTTCTGATTTTAGAGATATTGCGTAAATGCAAAAAAGCAGTCCTACATATTTGTTTAAAAAATAAAAATAAAAAATTCACAGCATTTCACTTTTTCCCACATTTTGTTATGTTACAGCCTTATTTCAAAATGTAGTAAATCATTTTTTCACTAAAAATTCTACTCACAACACGCCGTAATGACAACATGCAAAAAGGTGTTTTGAAATTTTTGCAAATTTATTAAAAATAAAAAAACTAAGAAATCACATGGACATAAGTATTCACACCCTTTGCTCAATACATTGTTGATGCACCTTTGGCAGCAATTACAGCCTCAGGTCTTCTTGAAAATGATGCCACAAGCTTGGCACACCTATCGTTGGACAGTTTTGCCCATTCCTCTTTGCAGCACCTCTCAAGCTCCATCAGGTTGGATGGGGAGCGTCAGTAGCCATTTTCAGATCTCTACAGAGTTGTTCAATCAGATTCAGGTCTGGGGTCTGGCTGAGCCACTCAAGCACATTCACATAGTTGACCTGAAGCCACTCCTTTGATATCTTGGCTGTGTGCTTAGGGGTCATTGTCCTGCTGAAAGATGAACCGTCGCCTCAGTCTGAAGCCAAAGGCACTCTGGAGCAGGTTTTCATTCAGGATGTCTCTGTACATTGCTGTATTCATATTTCATTCAATCCTGACTAGTCTCCCAGTTCATGCCTCTGAAAAACATTATGCTTCACTGTAAGGATCGTGCCTGGTTTCCATTTTGGCAAACTCAAGGCGGGCTGTCATGTGCATTTTACTAAGGAGTGGCTTCCATCTGGCCACATACAGGCCTGACTGGTGGATTGCTGCAGAGATGGTTGTCTTTCTGGAAGGCTCTCCACTCTCCACAAAGGAATGCTGGAGCTTTGATGAAGTGACTCAACACCTCCAATTCAATGGTAAGCTGTACAATTTCATCTTTTTTCCACTCTGTGTTGTAAATTTGCAGACTTTTCTGCAAAAACTATTAAAATATGATGGCAGATGGAGTGAAAGCAGAAAAGTGTCAAATCACAGCCTTTTGTGTCTGATTTAACAGGTGCACATCAGGCTGCAGGTCTGAGTCTGAGCACGACATGAAAAAATAAACAGTTGGGCTTTTAATCACAGAAATGACTCCGGTCCCACTTTCCTCGAATCGGTGAGTGTCAGCGCTGAACTTTAGTTTGTACCTCTGTTACTCTGCATGTCCAGACTGCTCAGGGTTTTTAATGGAAATACATTGTGATTGGACGGGACATTTCATCCGATGTGAGCGACATTCCATTAAACAAAATCCGTTGAACTGTTTTTGTCCGGTGACTGCGGATATCTGGTTTATATGATGATGGTTTAGTTGAGTTTTACTGTACATGGGACTGAACAATAAATTTAGCTCTCAAAACTTTGACAGTGATGTCACTTCCATCCCACACAGCTGACTATTTTCCCAAATTTTTGTACATCCAAAATCTGTTCATCTTTAAGCCCTTGTTGTGTCTATTTGTGCATCCAAATGCACAGCAACCCGGGATTTTCAGCAGATAAATAAATAAAATAGCAGGTTTACATGCAGATAGATGAACAGTGAATGCTATTTTGGCCCCAAGATGGCACCACAAGTCACTTGACCGTTTTTTCGACTTGTCATGTTGCTACTCTCTCAATTAAGGGACCCTAACCAGTACCCCCCCCCGTCTCTTCCCACAGGTGAACTGTCCCCTGCGAGCCTCTACGCTTTCTTGCACTGCTTCTGTGTACTGTCTCAGCCCGTATCAAAAACCACCTGTGTCTTCAAGACATCTTTTCCAAGGACCAAAGTGTTCCAAAGTGTTGTAAGTCTTAAATGTAGGAATGAATCCATATGAATTAAATGAAATGAAATAGAAGTCAAAGTAAATGTAATAATCACCGCAGGTTTTATTGTTATTATTATTTTACTATTTATTTACTGAATTTATTGTTTTTTTTTTTACTTGGATTTTCCAAGCTTTCACAAATTTTTCTGTTTGAGGTTGTAAAACTGTTCCAGTGCATTGTATAATTCACACTCCAGTGGTAAAGACTGACCACAATAAACTTCTCACTTCTCAGCAAATTTGTTGAAAAGACTGTTATGATTACACTATTAAGCAGCAATTACACCGCAAAAAATCAACTAATACTATCTACAATGATTTACAGAGCTCTTACTGGCCTCGTCCTAAATAATATTTTCAAAATGCTTGTCAGTTCTGAAGCACTTGTCTTTTTACATATTCCAGGAGGTAATACTAAAACTGGCAAAGCACCCTTCTGTTTTTATGTTCCCATGTGTCGGAACAGCTTTTCAGTCGATCTCTGATATGCCCCTACAATAACAGACCATTGACCTTTAAATATATGGTAAACGTAATGGGAAAGAACAGTGCTGCTCAACATATCGATTTCTGAAATATGAAATGAAAAACTTTTCTTTTAGTACATGCTTCTCTTCAGCTTCCCTTAAATTTTTTTGTGTGAGTCATGTAGGTGTCTCTTTATTGGCTCCCCATGCATCTTATCTATATTGTAATAGTCGAATGGCCTCTGCATGCATGCGTGCGTGTGTATAGCTTTGATCTGGCAAAAACCAAGGAGAGCTGACATTTGCCATTTGGTAAGTTTATGTATTTTGGGTCAAGGATGAACGACGCCAAAACCGAAAGTTGGCAGGACTAATATTGCTAGAGAAGCTACATATATTGGCTAACAATACTGAACAGTGGACACTGATATTTACATTTTGGACTCACACACGAATCCAGCAGGGGGTGGTAAATCATCTATATATTGAAAGTTTGAGCAGATGATTTTATTTAGTAAGTTCAATGTAATCAATCAATCAATCAACTTTTTTCTTATATAGCGCCAAATCACAACAAACAGTTGCCCCAAGGCGCTCCACATTGTAAGGCAAGGCCATACAATAATTATGAAAAACCCCAACGGTCAAAACGACCCCCTATGAGCAAGCACTTGGCCACAGTGGGAAGGAAAAACTCCCTTTTAACAGGAAGAAACCTCCAGCAGAACCAGGCTCAGGGAGGGGCAGTCTTCTGCTGAGACTGGTTGGGGCTGAGGGAAAGAACCAGGAAAAAGACATGCCGAGAAGGGGGGCAGAGATCGATCACTAATGATTAAATGCAGAGTGATGCATACGGAGCAAAAAGAGAAAGAACAGTGCATCATGGGAACCCCCCACAGTCTACGTCTATAGCAACATAACCAAGGGATGGTCCAGGGTCACCCGATCCAGCCCTAACTATAAGCCTTAGCGAAAAGGAAAGTTTTAAGCCTAATCTTAAAAGTAGAGAGGGTATCTGTCTCCCTGATCTGAATTGGGAGCTGGTTCCACAGGAGAGGAGCCTGAAAGCTGAAGGCTCTGCCTCCCATTCTACTCTTACAAACCCTAGGAACCACAAGTAAGCCCGCAGTCTGAGAGCGAAGCACTCTAATGGGGTAATATGGTACTACGAGGTCCCTAAGATAAGATGGGACCTGATTATTCAAAACCTTATAAGTAAGAAGAAGAATTTTAAATTCTATTCTAGAATTAACAGGAAACCAATGAAGAGAGGCCAACACGGGTGAGATATGCTCTCTCCTGCTAGTCCCCGTCAGTACTCTAGCTGCAGCATTCTGAACCAACTGAAGGCTTTTTAGGGAACTTTTAGGACAACCTGATAATAATGAATTACAATAGTCCAGCCTAGAGGAAATAAATGCATGAATTAGTTTTTCAGCATCACTCTGAGACAAGACCTTTCTGATTTTAGAGATATTGCGTAAATGCAAAAAGGCAGTCCTACATATTTGTTTAATATGCGCTTTGAATGACATATCCTGATCAAAAATGACTCCAAGATTTCTCACAGTATTACTAGAGATCAGGGAAATGCCATCCAGAGTAACGATCTGGTTAGACACCATGCTTCTAAGATTTGTGGGGCCAAGTACAATAACTTCAGTTTTATCTGAGTTTAAAAGCAGGAAATTAGAGGTCATCCATGTCTTTATGTCTGTAAGACAATCCTGCAGTTTAGCTAATTGGTGTGTATCCTCTGGCTTCATGGATAGATAAAGCTGGGTATCATCTGCGTAACAATGAAAATTTAAGCAATACCGTCTAATAATACTGCCCAAGGGAAGCATGTACAAAGTGAACAAAATTGGTCCTAGCACAGAACCTTGTGGAACTCCATAATTAACTTCAGTCTGTGAAGAAGATTCCCCATTTACATGAACAAACTGTAATCTATTAGACAAATATGATTCAAACCACCGCAGCGCAGTGCCCTTAATACCTATGACATGCTCTAATCTCTGTAATAAAATTTTATGGTCAACAGTATCAAAAGCAGCACTGAGGTCCAACAGAACAAGCACAGAGATAAGTCCACTGTCCGAAGCCATAAGAAGATCATTTGTAACCTTCACTAATGCTGTTTCTGTACTATGATGAATTCTAAAACCTGACTGAAACTCTTCAAATAGACCATTCCTCTGCAGGTGATCAGTTAGCTGTTTTACAACTACCCTCTCAAGAATCTTTGAGAGAAAAGGAAGGTTGGAGATTGGCCTATAATTAGCTAAGATAGCTGGGTCAAGTGATGGCTTTTTAAGTAATGGTTTAATTACTGCCACCTTAAAGGCCTGTGGTACATAACCAACTAACAAAGATAGATTGATCATATTTAAGACTGAAGCATTAAATAATGGTAGGACTTCCTTGAGCAGCCTGGCAGGAATGGGGTCTAATAAACATGTTGATGGTTTGGATGAAGTAACTAATGAAAATAACTCAGACAGAACAATCGGAGAGAAAGAGTCTAACCAAATACCGGCATCACTGAAAGCAGCCAAAGATAACGATACATCTTTGGGATGGTTATGAGTAATTTTTTCTCTAATAGTCAAAATTTTGTTAGCAAAGAAAGTCATGAAGTCATTACTAGTTAAAGTTAATGGAATACTCAGCTCAATAGAGCTCTGACTCTTTGTCAGCCTGGCTACAGTGCTGAAAAGAAACCTGGGGTTGTTCTTATTTTCTTCAATTAGTGATGAGTAGAAAGATGTCCTAGCTTTACGGAGGGCTTTTTTATAGAGCAACAAACTCTTTTTCCAGGCTAAGTGAAGATCTTCTAAATTAGTGAGACGCCATTTCCTCTCCAACTTACGGGTTATCTGCTTTAAGCTACGAGTTTGTGAGTTATACCACGGAGTCAGACACTTCTGATTTAAAGCTCTCTTTTTCAGAGGAGCTACAGCATCCAAAGTTGTCTTCAATGAGGATGTAAAACTATTGACGAGATACTCTAACTCCCTTACAGAGTTTAGGTAGCTACTCTGCTCTGTGTTGGTATATGACATTAGAGAACATAAAGAAGGAATCATATCCTTAAACCTAGTTACAGCGCTTTCTGAAAGACTTCTAGTGTAATGAAACTTATTCCCCACTGCAGGGTAGTCCAACAGGGTAAATGTAAATGTTATTAAAAAATGATCAGACAGAAGGGAGTTTTCAGGGAATACTGTTAAGTCTTCTATTTCCATACCATAAGTCAGACCAAGATCTAAAATATGATTAAAGTGGTGGGTGGACTCATTTACTTTTTGAGCAAAGCCGATAGAGTCTAATAATAGATTAAATGCAGTGTTGAGGCTGTCATTCTCAGCATCTGTGTGGATGTTAAAATCGCCCACTATAATTATCTTATCTGAGCTAAGCACTAAGTCAGACAAAAGGTCTGAAAATTCACAGAGAAACTCACAGTAACGACCAGGTGGACGATAGATAATAACAAATAAAACTGGTTTTTGGGACTTCCAATTTGGATGGACAAGACTAAGAGACAAGCTTTCAAATTAATTAAAGCTCTGTCTAGGTTTTTGATTAATTAATAGGCTGGAATGGAAGATTGCTGCTAATCCTCCACCCCGGCCCGTGCTACGAGCATTCTGACAGTTAGTGTGACTTGGGGGTGTTGACTCATTTAAACTAACATATTCATCCTGCTGTAACCAGGTTTCTGTTAGGCAGAATAAATCAATACGTTGATCAATTATTATATCATTTACCAACAGGGACTTAGAAGAGAGAGACCTAATGTTTAATAAACCACATTTAACTGTTTTAGTCTGTGGTGCAATTGAAGGTGCTATATTATTTTTTCTTTTTGAATTTTTATGCTTAAATAGATTTTTGCTGGTTATTGGTGGTCTGGGAGCAGGCACCGTCTCTACGGGGATGGGGTAATGAGGGGATGGCAGGGGGAGAGAAGCTGCAGAGAGGTGTATAAGACCACAGCTCTGCCTCCTGGTCCCAATGTATGTAAGTACATAATATAATTGTAAAATGTTAAAAATACATGGATGACACGAGAAAATGAAAACACTTATTTCCATTGTGATCCATTTAAAAATCAAATTACAAAATAGAAGCAAAAATGATGATGATGATGATAATATTGTGTATATGATAACAAGAACCGAAACAATTTATAAATACAGTAAGACAGAAATTAACTTTAAAAAAATTACATAATTCACAGGAAATAATAGAGTTGTGGGGCAGCATGGTGCCTTAGTGGTTAGCACTATTGCCTCACAGCGAGAAGGTCATGGGTTCAATTCCTGCCTGTGGCCCTTTTGTGTGGAGTTTGCATGTTCTCCCCGTGTTTGCGTGGGTTTCCTCTGGGTGCTCCAGTTTCCTCCCACATCCAAAGACATGCGGGTTAGGTGGATTGGAATCTTTAAATTGTCCATAGGTGTGTGTGTGTGTGTGTGTGTGTGGCTGTGTTTGTTTGTCTATTTGTGGCCCTGCGACAAACTGCTGTCCTGTCCTGGGTGTACCCCACCTCACAATCTATGACTGCTGGGATGGGCTCCAGCCCCCCGCGACCCTTAACTGGACTAAGCGGTTGAGGTGTGTGTGTGTGTGTGTGTGTGTGTGTGTGTGTGTGTGTGTGTGTGTGTGTGTGTGTGTGTGTAATAGAGTTGCGTTCTTCTTCAAAAAACTGTTGAGGTCTAAGGTTATAAAAACATTCTGGAATCACACATCATTCCAAGTCATTATAGAAACTTTGCACAATTTATTACCACCCTTGAAAAATATCAGCTACCTACTTTATAAACACTACCCAATCTGGAGCCCCACGGGCAACATGCTAGTTATGTATATTTGGGAAAAGCAGATAACTCAAGTAAGACTGGCTTCAAGCCTTAACCCTCTGTGGCCGATGCCGTTGTATACGACGGTTAAGACCAAGCTTTACTAAATTATAAATAACTTTTTAATGATATGAGATAGAAACTTACTTTTTTGCTGAAAAGTTAACTCTGCGGACTTTCGAGCCAGCCATCAGCCATCTTTGTACTCCTCATAGAAGCTGTGTGATGACGTGCGCAATGTGAGTGTCCAATCGGAATTGGTTCACCGTCACATAGTTTTCCAAAATCCAATCGTAGGGCAGATTTACCTCACGTGAAATGCCAAAGATCGTTTTCAGGAGTGATATGTTACTAGTTGGCCCATTTGAATAGCCCCCTGGGTGCTCCAATGAGTACATACTATTAGTACATACGCAGTGCATCCTGCGCCATTACGCACAGCGATCAGTGAAAGCAGACGGAGCAGACAGAGAGCCTCTGATGACACTCTCACGTGCTCAAACAAAGAGTGTGTAACTATCAGGATTGCTCCACTAGTTTGCATGTGAATGTTACTGGATAACTCTGTTGCTTTCTCGGTGTAAAGCATTGTTTACCATATTAATGGAGCGAGGGGGAGGGCCGCTCCTCAGACTGTAAGGAGCCAAAGTGGGCCAAAGTGTGAATGAAAGCTGCTTTAGGAGCAGCACAGAACACTCCAAAACAGAGTAGAAGTAGAAGTGTAATAGCAGACAGAAATTGCTTTGAGATGAAGACAAACAAAATGTGTAGACCATTTTGTATATATTGTTCAAAATGTGCATTTGTGTTTATTGTTTAAACCTTTTTGTTGTACAGTCTTTCACACAAGACCTCAAATTACCTTTATAAAGTGTCAAAACAGTTGTTTATTATAGTTTGCTGTGTGTTTTGAATAAATGTGTGTGGAAAATAATTTCCCACTTTACTTTTTCCTTTCTTATTTCTGATTGTAAACCTTTATTACACTTATAAAACACAACAAAAGCATATATATTATGAAAGCACAGGTTGCCCTGAAAAAAAAGAGACATAAAACTTGATTGTGTGATGCAGGGAGAGCTGTTAACAGCAATAATAAAACATTTATGCCAGGTGAGTGAACTGTCCAAATAATGCCCTTGGACCCCAGAGGGTTAAATATGGATGGATACATCTTTTTTTAACAGTGTGTTTCATAACAGTGGTGGCCAGCAGAGTCACCATCTACACCACGAGAAGCCACCAATTATTATATGTAACATCGAAAAGAAAATTTGCTGTCCTATGTGTGCACTAGCAACACCCAGCAGCCTCTCGATGTCTGTGCTCCAGTGTTGGAAGTTCATGGCTGTCGTTGTCCCTCACACTACCCATATACCCTTTGATTAATTATTGAATAATTAAGGGTAGTATGGGTGAAATATCATTGTACACCTGTGGTTCTCAGTCCAATGTCTAGCTACTTTTGTTTTATTTTGCCTAGAGGTGGAACTGAGTAAAAGTTTGACCACATATTTGTTACATCCAACCACTGAACCAGCTGATTATTACCTGTCTTAGTTGCACAGGCAGAAGCAATACATGGTAAGACTCTTACTCAATGAAGCTGGGATTTTCCCACCTCTGATTTTGTCTGTGTCCTTTTGAGAATATCACACGATATCACATAATTCAAAGCAATGATTGGAGAATGAAGCACTCTTTGAAATCTTCAACACGCGAACGAACAAAGCTACAATACTTAGTTATCAATTGTTAACTATAGGTATAAATATAATGTTAAGTAATCCACTGTGTTAACAGAAATCTGTGCTTTCTTTAAACATTCCTGATAACTAGTGTATTTCTTGCACCATTGTACTTTGAAGTACTATTTGGAATCTTTGAAGCTTTACATTGAGTCAAGTATGTTGCAAGTCTTCTTGCATTGTCACACTTTTCAGGAACTGCCTCCACCAGACAGGTGTACCATACAGTACTATACTGTTTACATTTCTAAATAGTTTATGTAAATGAATTTCAAGACATATTCAGTAAGTTGGAAATGTTCATGTATCCATCTCCTGACTTGTTTGAATAAAACTGGCTACAGAAGCAATAATTTGTATTCAAAAATAATATTTGTACTGTACATTTACCTTTTCCAATTGCTAATGGCTTCTCAAACTGCAGTTACTGTGTAGGACTTGGCCGTAATATTTAAATGGTTAATGTGGCTAAACGGTTAATGTGATGTTTTTGTTAAACTGCTTGAATTAAAGCTCAAAGTCCACACTACAAGCACACCTTAATTGTATTTTCACTGAATTGTGGTGGTGTACAGAAGCAAAATAACAAAAAGTGTTTCAACATCTAACTATGTATGTACCACCATATATCATAAGAGCCATTTCAACACAAGGGGCAGTTTCTCTTTCCAATATACGCAGCCCACATTTCCCCCACTCACCCAGAAATTATGTTAGTTATCTAGAAGCTTTTACAATACCATTAATTTCTGGATCTACTGGGGTCTTCCATGCTGTTTTAAGAGGCATTCATCTTGGCGCATGTTAAATGTTAAACCATTGAAAATCTGCATAGTGCTGATTTTGTTTAATTTTATGTGAAAATAAAGTACAAATTCTAAATGACTGAACACATGATTTTTGAATTAAAAACATTAATATGTGCATTTGGGAAACATTGAGTTTGAAAGTTTTTAGTTTAAATTTTTTTTGTCAGCGTATGCCCACAACTGTATCTCACCTACTGTCATGTAAAATAATTAAATCACATTCCTTGTTTCACAAACACCGTAAGGAAACCCAGGCATGATTTATGAGTTTAAAAGATCTGCTTTTACTCAGAATAAAGAAAAATATGCATGAATTAAAATTAAACATACAGTTGAACAAAAATATGCTGAATAAGAGATGCTTGATGGAACCACTGCACTCACTGGTCGATTTCTCAAGTAAAAGTTGTCAAGTCTTAAACAATCACATCAGTCATTCAGCAGTCAGATGACATTTCTTCCCTATGATAAATTTTTACTTGAACAATGATTTTTTGATGGTGATGGTGGGGTCATGTGTACATGAATGTGACTTCCTGCACCACGATTAGCTTTATACCGCCATCACACATACGCTGATTGAGGCCGAAATGCATGACAATGACACATCCAGCCACAACTGGGAAATATTGACTTGCGGTCCAAAGACCAACGGACGGAAGTCTATGAGCATCTACATATTTGGTCCCATTCGCGCGGCTGTCCCGAGTGTGTTGCACATGTTCAAAACACTCTGGGAGCCATCGAGATGGAACGCACATCTGACGGCGGTCTGTATGCAGTTTTTGCATCATGTGATCTCAGTCTACATATTCTGATGGCATCAAAACAGCATCTGAAATGATCTGATAGCTGTTGATTGAGCTTTGAGATTGATCCGTCAGAGCAAAGCCTGCCAACATGTTGTGCCACGGATGTCCACCTCCATTGGACCCCAGCCAGGGAGGGCAAAGGAAATGTTGATATGTAATAACATGTATGTGGAACACATTCATCATATACAGTGAATGTGAACAGTGCATAATCAAACCGAAAGTACCGTGTGCTGCTGCACATCTCCGTGGTCTCATGCACAGTAATGTGTCATAGAGCATGTCAGGCACAGAGCTGAACGGATCTCATTGCTGTAATATGCATATTATTACCTGATCACCATCTAAACTCTGTGTCGGAGGTGTGATGTGGAACTGTATTGCCAGGCTGTGACAACGTTATTAAACATGAAACTCAACTCCAGTATGGAACCACAATCCTTTCACAGTGCAGAGTGCACAGGAACCAAACCACAGCCTGTGGTGAAAAGCCTCACCTCGGCTACAAAAATTAAATCCCATGTGATAATCCGACCAACATCACTGTGTACAGAGTTGTGTTGTGCTCCTGAAGTGAGCAAAAAAGAAAAAAGAAATTAAAGTTCGCTGGAAAGGCTGCGTCTGACACATGGTGTGACTGCTTGACCCACTGCCAGCAAACTTTCAGCAAAGGTGTCCAGCGGACATGCGACTTGCGCACACACTTGGTGGCTCATGCAGCCATTATGAACACACATACACACACACAACTGAGTGATAATTTCAGTCCCATGCGCACTTGCACACACATGCACATGGGGCAGAAATTTTATATATATATATATATATATATATTTAGAAAATGCAAATTTATAAAAAAAAAAAAAAAATGAACATGTACATAAGTGAAAATTGGATTCCACCTGGGGTAAAATCAGTTGATCTGACACCATTTGGAAAGACACACCTGTCTACATGTAAGGTCCCACACTTGACAGTGCATGTCAGAGCACAAACCAAGCATGAAGTCAAAGTAATTGTCTGTAGGACTCTCAGACCATGAGAAACAAAATTCTCTGGTATGATGAGACAAAGATTGAATTCTTGGTGAGAATGTCAGGCATCATGTTTGGAGGAAACCACGCACCATCCTTATAGTGAAATACTGTGGTGGCAGCATCATGTTATGGGGATGTTTTTCAGTAGCAGGAACTGGGAGACTAGTCAGGATTGAGGGAAAGATGAATGCAGCAATGTACAGAGACATCCTGGATGAAAACCTGCTCAAGAGCGCTCTTGACCTTAGAGTGGGGTGACAGCTCATCTTTCAGTAGGACAATGACCCTAAGCACACAGCCAAGATATCAAACAAGTGGCTTAGGACAACTCTGTGAATGTCCTTGAGTGGCCCAGCCAGAGGCCAGACCTGAATTCCACTGAACAACTCTGGAGCTTGGGAGGTGCTGCAAAGAGGAATGAGCAAAACCGCCCAGAGATAGGTGCACCATGCTTGTGGCATCACAGACTTGAGGCTGTAATTGCTGCCAAAGGTGCATCAACAAAGTATTGAGCAAATGGTGTGAATACTTATGTACACAATAATTTCTTCTTTAGTTTTAATAAATTTGCAAAAATTTCCAAAAAAAGCTTTTTTTCCCATTGTTTTTTTTTTGTTTGGTTTTTTTTTTGTCATTATGGTGTGTTGTGAGTAGAATTTTGAGAGAAAAAAAAATAATGTACTCCATTTTGGAATAAGGCTGTAACATAACAAAATGTGGAAAAAGTGAAGCAACATGAATACTTTCCAGATGCACTGCAGAAAGTTTTACACAACTGAGGTGATCACCACCTTTATGGTGATTGGAACTGTCTAAAAAAATTAGACCTCTGACTTTTTGAGCACAGAGGAGCAGCCTGAGCCAGTTTCATGACTCCTTTATGGGTTCCTCATCACACTGAAAGTTCAGCAGCTGAAGAGCAAAATCACAGCACAACTCAGTTTTCCAAACCACACTGCAGATGTACAGATGATGCATACATCATGTTTCATCCAAAAATCTCCAACAAATTGAAGCTGTAATTGCTGCCAGTGCTGCATCAACAAAGTATTGAGAAAAGGCTGTACTTATGTGCATGTGATTGCTTAGTTTTTTAATAAGTTAGCAATAATTAAAAAAAAAAAAACTTTTTCATGTTTTCATGGGGTGCTGTGAGTTGAATTTGAGGGAAAAAATGAATTTACTCCATTCTGCAATAAAGCTGCAACATAAAGTGTGTAAAAAGTGAAGCACTATGAATACTTTCTGGATGCACTATATCAAATCAAATCAAATCAAATCAGTTTTATTTATATAGCGCCAAATCACAACAACAGTTGCCCCAAGGCACTTTATATTGCAAGGCAAAAGCCATACAATAATTACAGAAAAACCCCAATGGTCAAAGCGACCCCCAGTGAGCAAGCACTTGGCGACAGTGGGAAGGAAAACTCCCTTTTAACAGGAAGAAACCTCCAGCAGAACCAGGCTCAGGGAGGGGCAGTCTTCTGCTGGGACTGGTTGGGGCTGAGGGGAGAGAATCAGGAAAAAGACATGCTGTGGAAGAGAGCAGAGATCAATCACTAATGATTAAATGCAGAGTGGTGCATACAGAGCAAAAAGAGAAAGAAACACTCAGTGCATCATGGGAACCCCCCAGCAGTCTAAGTCTATAGCAGCATAACTAAGGGATGGTTCAGGGTCACCTGATCCAGCCATAACTATAAGCTTTAGCAAAAAGGAAAGTTTTATGCCTAATCTTAAAAGTAGAGAGGGTGTCTGTCTCCCTGATCCGAATTGGGAGCTGGTTCCACAGGAGAGGAGCCTGAAAGCTGAAGGCTCTGCCTCCCATTCTACTCTTAAAAACCCTAGGAACTACAAGTAAGCCTGCAGTCTGAGAGCGAAGCGCTCTATTGGGGTGATATTATACTAAGAGGTCCCTAAGATAAGATGGGACCTGATTATTCAAAACCTTATAAGTAAGAAGAAGAATTTTAAATTTTATTCTAGAATTAACAGGAAGCCAATGAAGAGAGGCCAATATGGGTGAAATATGCTCTCTCCTTCTAGTCCCCGTCAGTACTCTAGCTGCAGCATTTTCAATTAACTGAAGGCTTTTCAGGGAACTTTTAGGACAACCTGATAATAATGAATTACAATAGTCCAGCCTAGAGGAAATAAATGCGTGAATTAGTTTTTCAGCATCACTCTGAGACAAGACCGTTCTAATTTTAGAGATATTGCACAAATGTAAAAAAGCAGTCCTACATATTTGCTTAATATGCACATTGAAGGACATATCCTGATCAAAAATGACTCCAAGATTTCTCACAGTATTACTAGAGGTCAGGGTAATGCCATCCAGAGTAAGGATCTGGTTAGACACCATGTTTCTAAGATTTGTGGGGCCAAGTACAACAACTTCAGTTTTATCTGAATTTAAAAGCAGGAAATTAGAGGTTATCCATGTCTTTATGTCTGTAAGACATTCCTGCAGTTTAACTAATTGGTGTGTGTCCTATGGCTTCATGGATAGATAAAGCTGGGTATCATCTGCGTAACAATGAAAATTTAAGCAATGCTTTCTAATACTGCCTAAGGGAAGCATGTATAAAGTGAATAAAATTGGTCCTAGCACAGAACCTTGTGGAACTCCATAATTAACCTTAGTCTGTGAAGAAGACTCCCCATTTACATGAACAAATTGTAATCTATTAGATAAATATGATTCAACCACTGCAGCGCAGTGCCTTTAATACCTATGGCATGCTCTAATCTCTGTAATAAAATTTTATGGTCAACAGTATCAAAAGCAGCACTGAGGTCTAACAGGACAAGCACAGAGATGAGTCCGCTGTCTGAGGCCATAAGAAGATCATTTGTAACCTTCACTAATGCTGTTTCTGTACTATGATGAATTCTGAAACCTGACTGAAACTCTTCAAATAGACCATTCCTCTGCAGATGATCAGTTAGCTGTTTTACAACTACCCTTTCAAGAATTTTTGCGAGAAAAGGAAGGTTGGAGATTGGCCTATAATTAGCTAAGATAGCTGGGTCAAGTGATGGCTTTTTAAGTAATGATTTAATTACTGCCACCTTAAAAGCCTGTGGTACATAGCCAACTAATAAAGATAGATTGATCATATTTAAGATCGAAGCATTAATTAATGGTAGGGCTTCCTTGAGCAGCCTCATAGGAATGGGATCTAATAGACATGTTGATGGTTTGGAGGAAGTAACTAATGAAAATAACTCAGACAGAACAATCGGAGAGAAAGAGTCTAACCAAATACCAGCATTACTGAAAGCAGCCAAAGATAACGATATGTCTTTGGGATGGTTATGAGTAATTTTTTCTCTAATAGTTAAAATTTTATTAGCAAAGAAAGTCATGAACCCATTACTAGTTAAAGTTAAAGGAATACTCGGCTCAATAGAGCTCTGACTCTGTCAGCCTGGCTACAGTGCTGAAAAGAAACCTGGGGTTGTTCTTATTTTCTTCAATTAGTGATGAGTAGTAAGATGTCCTAGCTTTACGGAAAGCTTTTTTATAGAGCAACAGACTCTTTTTCCAGGCTAAGTGAAGATCTTCTAAATTAGTGAGACGCCATTTCCTCTCCAACTTACGGGTTATCTGCTTTAAGCTGCGAGTTTGTGAGTTATACCACGGAGTCAGGCACTTCTGATTTAAGGCTCTCTTTTTCAGAGGAGCTACAGCATCCAAAGTTGTGCTCAATGAGGATGTAAAATTATTGACGAGATAATCTATCTCACTCACAGTTTAGGTAGCTACTCTGCACTGTGTTGGTATATGGCATTGGAGAACATAACAAAGAAGGAATCATATCCTTAAACCTAGTTACAGCGCTTTCCGAAAGACTTCTACTGTAATGAAACTTATTCCCCACTGCTGGGTAGTCCATTAAAGTAAATGCAAATGTTATTAAGAAATGATCAGACAGAAGGGGGTTTTCAGGGAATACTGTTAAGTCTTCAATTTCCATACCATAAGTCAGAACAAGATCTAAAGTATGGTTAAAGTGGTGGGTGGACTCATTTACATTTTGAGCGAAGCCAATTGAGTCTAATAACAGATTAAATGAAGTGTTGAGGCTGTCATTCTCAGCATCTATGTGGATGTTAAAATCGCCCACTATAATTATCTTATCTGAGCTTAGCACTAAGTCAGACAAAAGGTCTGAAAATTCACAGAGAAACTCACAGTAATGACCAGGTGGACGATAGATAACAACAAATAAAACTGGTTTTTCAGACTTCCAATTTGGATGGACACGACTAAGAGTCAAGCTTTCAAATGAATTAAAGCTCTGTCTGGGTTTTTGATTAATTAATAAGCTGGAGTGGAAGATTGCTGCTAATCCTCCCCCTTGGCCTGTGCACCGAGCATTCTGACAGTTAGTGTGACTTGGGGGTGTTGACTCATTTAAACTAACATATTCATCCTGCTGTAACCAGGTTTCTGCAAGGCAGAATAAATCAATATGTTGATCAATTATTATATCATTTACTAACAGGGACTTAGAAGAGAGAGACCTAATGTTTAATAGACCACATTTAACTGTTTTAGTCTGTGGTGCAGTTGAAGGTGCTATATTATTTTTTCTTTTTGAATTTTTATGTTTAAATAGATTTTTACTGGTTATTGGTGGTCTGGGAGCAGGCACCGTCTCTACGGGGATGGGGTATTGGGTGGATGGCAGGGGGAGAGAAGCTGCAGAGATGTGTGTAAGACTACAACTCTGGTTCCTGGTCCCAACCCTGGATAGTCACGGTTTGGAGGGTTTAATAAAATTGGCCAGATTTCTACAAATGAGAGCTGCTCCATCCAAAGTGGGATGGATGCTGTCTCTCCTAACAAGACCAGGTTTTCCCCAGAAGCTTTGCCAATTATCTATGAATCCCACCTCATTTTTTTGGACAACACTCAGACAGCCAGCAATTCAAGGAGAACATGCAGCTAAACATGTCACTCCCGGTCCGATTGGGGAGGGGCCCAGAGAAAACTACAGAGTCCGACATTGTTTTTGCAAAGTTACACACAGACTCAATGTTAATTTTAGTGACCTCCGATTGGCGTAACCGGGTGTCATTACTGCCGACGTGAATTACAGTCTTACCAAATTTACACTTAGCCTTAGCCAGCAGTTTCAAATTTCCTTCAGTGTTGCCTGCTCTGGCCCTCGGAAGACAACTGACTGGTGTCGTTAACTTCACATTTCTCAAAACAGAGTCGCCAATAACCAGAGTTTGTTCCTCGGCGGGTGTGTCGCCAAGTGGGGAAAAATGGTTAGAGATGTGAACGGGTTGGTGATGTACAGGGGGCTTCTGTTTAGGGCTACACTTCCTCCTCACAGTCACCCAGCTGGCCTGCTTTCCTGGCTGCTCGGGATCTGCTGGGGGACAGCTAACGGCGGCTAAGCTGCCTTGGTCCGCACCGACTACAGGGGCCTGGCTAGCTGTAGGATTTTCCAAGGTGTGGACCGAGTCTCCAGTTCGCCCAGTCTGGCATCCAGAGCTACGAATAAGCTACACTTATTACAAGTACCATTACTGCTAAAGGAGGCTGAGGAATAACTAAACATTTCACACCCAGAGCAGAAAAGTGCGGGAGAGACAGGAGAAGCCGCCATGCTAAACCGGCTAAGAGCTAGTAGCTGCGCTAAGCTAGCGGATTCCTAAAAACACACAAAGTGAGTAATGTGTAAATAATTTAGAGGTGATTCAGCAGAGGGAGTGCTTTAGTTAAGGCACGTGAAGATTACACTGTGAACAAATCGTTATCTAGTTAACTAGATCAATCTAACTGCGCAGATTAAACAGCTAACAGATACAGAAAAACACCGCTGTGCTCCGGAACAGGAAGTGATACAATACCGCAGTGAGAGCCAACCACCAGTCATATATATGCTGGTTTAATCAGCATTTTGATATTCCACATCAGCCAGGAGGGTGTATTATCATGGCAAATGTGAAGTGCTCACTAAAACACATTGTGACCAAAATTTGAGGAAAACAAATCATCTTCCTTCTTCCTAGAAGTCTTCGATTTTTTTACTTCAGCTCAAGCAAAAATGGAGTGAAAACAATTTTGTCACTGTATTTTATTTACACAGGGTGCATGCCTAGGCTTTTCCATTGCCTAGGAATTTGTTTATTTGAATGTGACAGTTGCGATAGTAGAAGGACACACAGCGTGTATTGTCATTGTACATACAATGAAATTTGTCCTTGATATTTAACTCATCCTAATTACAGTTAGTCACAATTCAACCACTTGGAGAAGTGGACAGCCACAGTCTGGCACCCGGTGACCAACTCTAGATGCAGAGATGCTGCAGTGGTTAGGGGCTGAGAAAGGAGCAGACCTCAATGTGCATGTTTTTGATAGTGGGAGGAAAACAGAGAGGCAGGAGGAAACCCATGTAGATACAGAACATGCAAACGCCACACAGAAAGGAACCGGGCACAGGTGGACTTGAACCCTAGACCATCTTGCTATGAAGCAAGAGTACTCACCCCACTGAGCCACTAAATATTACATGAAGTCACAACAAGCTGTACAAAAATTGTTTGATGCTTTATTTAGACTGATTATTAAAAAACAACAAACAAAAAAACAAGCACAATTTATTTGGAGTAGTGTTGAAATATGAACTTTTATCCAACAGTGCACAGGCTTTAGAAAGAAGGGAGGCTTATAGACAGAGAACCAGGAGTCCTGCTGTGCTGTTATACTGTTGATCTTTCAAGCAACATCAAAAGTGCTGCAGGCTATCTCTCTTTTCGCCCTTCCAGGACTATGATGTAACATGTTGAAAGGGAACTGAAATGGGAAGCGAAATTTGTCTATTATTTTTTAAAAGGATGTTTTTATCTATCAAAATGTTGGTGCAAACTTAAAAAGCATTTTTTTTTTGCTGTCGAGCTCATAGGGTTTGAAATTTATGTTTTGTTGATCCCTGTCAGGTTGGTTTCTCAGCTCGCAGTGCAGGACAAAATGTACCAGACGTGACAGGAATATGACATGTAGAGGGCAAGACTGCAGTTTTGCAAAAAGAATAAAACACAAATGCAAGCATTTTAATGAAATATGCACAAGGACTAAATGAATGACCAAAATGGCTCTAGTAGGGGGCTTGGCAGGGGTTGAGCCGCCTCCCCAGGAATTTCAAAGCTTTTTTTCTGCACTGTGCTATTTGTTGCTGAGTCTGTTTTTTCTTTTTTTTTCCAGCCGACAGTTTTCTCAAGGTTTCCAAGTTTGCACTGATTTATTACTGGAAGGGAAATTGGTGCGGCAGGTTATTATAATTGATTGTGTGTGTGTGTGTTCAAAATAACAGTAACATATTAGTAGATTTTCACCATATTTGGAAAGAATATTCCTTGGGTGAACATCTTCAGATGATGTCCTTTTGGAGCAGATCATTCAAAGGAAGAGAGGTCTCAAATTGATTCCAGAAAAGGCCGAGGGGGTGCAGGTTTTCTTTGCAACCACCTGCTCCATCAGGTGATTCCACTGATTAACTGATTCCATCTGCTCAAAGTGATTTGAATCAGTGAAATTACCTGCTGGAGTGGGTAGTTGCAAAGAAAACCTGCACCCTCTTGGCCCTTTCTGGAATCAGTTTGAGACGTCTGAGTTTAAAGGTTGTCAAGAATATTATCTGAAGCACATTTTTCCAGAATATTTTGTTAGAAATATATAGAGACTTAGCCCCAGTCACACGGCACTAACGAAGGACAACGAAACCCAAACAAGATAAGAAATCTGGACTTTTGTTGACTGCTTTCCTTCATTGAAATCTTCACAGACGTTGTCAACAAATTTTGTTGTAAGTTCTATTTGAGTTGACTTGATTCGCAGGCTTTTCTGTGATGGGAAAAGTGCAGGATCTTTCACCTACCTTTTCTCTACGATTTTTGACTTTTTATCCTTCGTCCAGCTATCGCTGTCGCCGTGTGGCTGAGCATAAGGGAAATGATGTAAAGCTTATATCAGTCAGTAAAGCTGTTGTAATCAAATGGTATAAATGATGTTATGACATCGCAAAGGCATCATGAAATGTCATAACTGCCCAAAAACACATTTCCAGCCTATCTCTACAGGTGATCTAAACATTGATCATTTGTCCTTATGTGGTGCAAATGACAACATGATGATATCACCATAGCCCGAAAAACACATTCATTGTGTGTGCAAACATGATGTACATTTCTCTGATGATTTTCATCAAACAATATCTATTGCTGGTTCTGTCTGTTTAGAATTATATGTGTGATTTAGCAAGGTGTATGTTGTAAAATTTTACTTTAAAATGCATATTTGCACATTTTCTACAGATTCTTCCATCTATCAAGCTTCCAAGCCCCAAGAAAAAATAATTCTCTGGAGTTCTCACTGTCACAAAAGAATAGAAAAAGAAACAAACAAAAAACAGATAAAAAATGAACAGGCCAGAAAGAAAAGAAAAGGTAAGTGAAGGAAAATAAGATATAGGGAAAGAAAAAATAAAGAAAAAAGAAATGACAAGAAATTTGTGAAAAATGGGAGTCTTCAAAGAAAAGGACTTAAATAAGGATGAAAAGGTCATTTGTCAGAGAAATGGTGATGTTTTTGCCATGAAGGTAACATCTGCGGGGTGTTTTAGCAGACACACGGTGATATTTCTCATCGGCGCAGCCATTCAGCCTAGCTGATCAGTCCGTTTTTCCAGAGGCGGGCCATATCTCTCACATGCATTGTAACTCTGTTGGCTTGACAGGTCATTTTGCTGGAACACGGCAAGGAAGGGAAGGCAGAATAGGAAAAGAGGAAAGAAGCAAGAAACATGGGACAATGGAAAAACAGCTAATACAATGGAAATAATTACACAAGCAATGTGAGACATGTGGGACTTTTTGTCCTTGAAAATTCTGTGGTATTCAGTGTAATTTTAGTCACAGAATTATTTTACTGTATCAGTTTGTGCTTATTCAGAAATTTTCAGTGGCATTTTATTTAGCACAAAGAAAACATCAGTTTGAATTCATATTTGTCATAGTTCATGTTTTGATCACATCTTTGGTGTCTGTTTTCTGCTCTCTTGGTTATTTGAAACTATTCTCCAGTGTTCTCTTACTTTATTATTGTGTTTCCTAGTGAAATCCTCTCCATGCTGCTTTTCTCCTCATGGACTTCTTCTGATATGTCTACTCCTTTTGTGCTTTCAGTTGCTTAATGTCTTGTCTCACAGGCACTCTGGCTTCCAGTTTCACGTGTGCGCTCACTTCCTAGTTCATTGAGTCATGCACAATATAGCTGTCCACATCCCTTAGTGCCAGATTGTCTTGCTCTTATCCTTGCTTTCTCACATTCTTTCCTGGTGTTTGATGTCCTGTTGCTGACCCACAGTGTCTCTTGTTTGCTGGGCACTGCCTGCATATTCTGAATCTGTCTTTATACAATCATCAATCTCCAAATCAACAATATGGCACGTACAATTTCCTCCATGTATTGCGGGTCATTTGAGCATATTTTCGGACTTGGTGTTGTGAAGTTGGTTATATTTGTGGACTTTTCTGCCAAAGGTATTTGATCCATGACTGAAATGTAATCAGTGTGTGTGGTGCAAAAACTTTTTTAAATATGACGGGAGAGGAAGGAGTGAAAACGTATAAAAGTAACAAATCAAAGCCCTTTGATCTAAAGCGGTTGGTTCCTCATACCCAGGCATACTTGTGAACTTAACACCATATTACAGTGCATGCAAAGAAGGCATTTTGTTAATCACTGGCCTTGAATAAAGGCCTGCCTTGTTTAGATGGCGTGTCTGAGAATGGAAAAATAAATGGCCAGGCTTTTAATCACGGAAATATGGTACCCACTTTCCTCAAATCGGCGAGTGTCAGTGGTGAGCTTCATTTCGTATCTCTGTTAGTGGGCACGTTCAGACTGCTCAGTCTGGCACATGCGAGGGGTTTTTAAGGGAAATATATTACGATGGGGCGGGACATTTTGTCTGATGTAAGCAAAGATCCATTATACAAAATCTGGTGTATATAGTGTTTATTACATGGAAAACCATACAAAAGCATTGGGACTTATGCTTTTGTCCAGTGAGTGCGAATATCCAGTTTATACGATGTCTGTTTAGGTAAGTTTTTCTGTATATCTTTCTGGACTGACTGTGCAAGAATGATAATATAATGAGGGAAGCCACCAAGGCACTCAGACAACTCTGAAGGAATTATAGGCTTCTGTGGCTATTACTGGACAAACTATGCAAAGTGTATCTGTTGTCTGTAGCATTTCCAGTGTAAAAGGTTCATTTAGAGTGGTGTAGGGAGAGATTCTCTTGAAAAGATGTATGAAATTTTCATCTAGTTTGCCAGAAGGCAGATGGCCAGATAAACTCAAATTTAGATTTGATCTGTTTTCTTGTTTTTAAATTCATTTCTGCTCCATGTCTTCATGAAGCTGTGATGGGAGATGATGGCATTTGTCACCGCAGGTCCATATCTAGTCCCACTCTAACGGTTGTGGAAAATTGAAGCTTCTTTCCATTTTAAAGTAACAGACTCTAAAAAAATTTGATTATTTTATGGATCATCACCCCATGCCTTTGTTGGGAGTTTTGTGTGTGTGTGTCTGTGTAGGTCTTGTTGCCCACCAGACCTAGTGAAAATGGAAAAAAAGGCAAATAAGCTTAATTCCACCCTCTAGCTTCTAAAATACCCTCTGTATGAGCATAAAAATAGGAAACAGAATGTGACCTTTGACCACTTAACAAAGGTCACGGTTAGCCATCTTTGAAATTTTCCAAGTCTGTCCCAACAATGCACCCTGTGAATTTGAAAACCCCTGGTAGTAATACGCTATGGATGGACAGATGGATGGATGCAAAGTCTTCGCAATACCAATGGCCATATTTTGGCCTCGAGTAAAAATTCACATCTATGTTGAGGGGGACAGAGAAAGAAGGAATGACTGCCTGATTTGGCAACATCTACCTATATATCCTTCTAGGACACCCGATAAGGTGCATAACACGATCCTACATTGCATTAAACAGGTACAGTAGTGTTCAGAATAATAGTAGTGCTTTGTGACTAAAAAGATTAATCAAGGTTTTGAGTAGATTCAGTAGATTCTCACAAATCCAACTAGACCAAGCATTCATGATATGCACACTCTTAAGGCTATGAAATTGGGCTATTAGTAAAAAAAAGTAGAAAAGGGGTGTTCACAATAATAGTAGTGTGGCATTCAGTCAGTGAGTTCATCAGTTTTGTGGAACAAACAGGTGTGAATCAGGTGTCCCCTATTAAGGATGAAGCCAGCAACTGTTGAACATGCTTTTCTCTTTGACAGACTGAGGAAAATGGGACATTGAAGACATTGTTCAGAAGAACAGAGTAGTTTGATTCATTATGTGATTGGAGAGTGGAAACACTTATACGCAGGTGCCAAAAAATTATAGGCTGTTCCTCTACAATGATCTCCAATGCTTTAAAATGGACAAAAAAAAACAGAGACGCCTGGAAAGAAAAGGGAAAACAACCATCAAAATGGATAGAAGAATAACCAGAATTGCAAAGGCTACCCATTGATCAGCTCCAGGATGATCAAGGCCAGTCGGAGTTACCTGTAAGTACTGTGACAGTTAGAAGATGCCTGTGTGAAGCTAATTTATTTGCAAGATCCCCTGCAAAGTCCCTCTGTTAAATAAAGACATGTGCAGAAGAGGTTACAATTTGCCCAAAGAACACATCAACTGGCTTAAAGAGAAATGGAGGAATATTTTGTGGACTGATGAGAGTAAAATTGTTCTTTTTGGGTCCAAGGGCCGCAGACAGTTTGTGAGAGGACCCCCAAACTCTGAATTCAAGCCACAGTTCACAGTGAAGACAGTGAAGCATGGTGGTGCAAGCATCATTATATGGGCATGTTTCTCCTACTATGGTGTTGGGCCTATATATTGCATACCAGGTATCATGGATCAGTTTGGATATGTCAAAATACTTGAAGAGGTCATGTTGCCTTATGCTGAAGAGGACATGCCCTTGAAATGGGTGTTCAACAAGACAGTGACCCCAAGCACACTAGTAAATGAGCAAAATCTTGGTTCCAAACCAACAAAATTAATGCCTCGCAGATGTGAAGAAATCATGAAAAACTGTGGTTATACAACTAAATACTAGTTTAGTGATTCATAGAATTGCTAAAAAAAAAAAAAGCAGTTTGAACATAATAGTTTTGAGTTTGTAGCATCAACAGCAGATGGTACTATTATTGTGAACACCCCCTTTTCTTTTTTTTACTAATAGCCCAATTTCATAGCCTTAAGAGTGTGCATATCATGAATGCTTGGTCTTGTTGGATTTGTGAGAATCTAGTGAGTAATATACTCAAAACCTGGATTAATCTTTTTAGTCACATAACACTACTATTATTCTAACACTACTGTATGGTGACACACGTGTGAGGGTAAATTAGATTTAAACAATCCCGACTCTGCTCTGCCTTCTTTGACAATAATACACTTCAAATATGTTCTTGCACATTGTGGATGGTGTCTGCTTCATCAGCGGTGTCAGTGGTTTCTAAGGTCTTCCTCTCATTGATACTGCACCTTCTTCTATGTGTTCTCCTTTTACTCCTCTTTTCTTCTTTCCCCTCACTCCACACAGGCACTTAAAGTGGTGAATAGCAGGTATCCACCTGCAGCCCGAGCTTATCACTGAGGTGCCAAAATTATTTCCATTGACTTTTTCAGAGTATGTCCAAAAAGTTTTTCTTCCCCACTTTCTATCCAGTTTTTGACAAAGGAGCCAAAAACCGTTACAACTGGAACATAAAAATGTTTTTTTTATGTTACTGAGAAAATCTTGTTACATCAGTATTTATATAGTATAAGAAGACCAATGTCATTTTTTTTCAATTGAAACATGACAAGAACAGATTTTCAATTCTCCAAAATCCTGGAGAAAATGTTCTATTTAAGATTCAACAATTCTGCATAGTAGAACGTTTGCACTCATCAAAGTTGTAGAAGTGATAACTACTGCCATTGAAAACAAAGAACATGCTGTGGGAGTTTTCTTGGATTTAACAAATGTGCTTGGCACAATTAACTATGATTTATTACTAAAAAAGCTGAACAACTACAGAATCAGATTTGCATTTTCGTGGATATCCAGTTATCTCAAGAAGGTGAAGTGTGGGCTTCCTCAAGGTAAGTGTTGGGACCACTGTTGTTCATTTTATACATTAATAATATATGTGAGGTTTCAAAAATGCCAACAACAATTTTCATTAATTGGCTGTTAGCAATGTCACCAGAAATCATTCTGCAACTTATCATATATCAAGTGTCTCATAAATGTTATTCTATTTTTTGGTAACCTCTTACAACTATAAACTGTATTACACATTTCAATTTGTCCTCAAGATTGTTCTATATGTTCATACCGGTTATTGAAATTCAATTACTTTTTGTATTAGTTTTTGCCCTCATTTGTTTAACATAGCCAAGCCTTTAAATCTGTCTTTACTGTCAGGTTTAACAAACATTTTGAGGATATTATATTGTAAGAGTTTACATACTTTGTACATTATTTGGCCAATTTTATCCTCTAATTTATTAAATTTCAGTGATTATAAACTGATGAACACTGATGAACAAGGCATTAGTTGGTTCTCTGTAATGTGATTGAGTGATTATCCTAATTGCTCTCTTCTCTAATGTGAAAACGGGATTAGTAGTGGCTTTGTATGGACATATTTCGCCATATTTCCAGGCAGTATGTGATATATGGAAGAACATAAAAACTTTGATTTTTTATTTTTTTATTTTACATGATTAATATGAGGTTTGAGCAAAACACCAGGAAATTTAATTTCAAGCACTGCTTCTTTTCCAGCATCATTTAAATTTATCATCAAATTCATCCCACTATTTTTGACCATACTTCCAAAAATTATGGCATTTGTTAGCTTGCATTTATTAGATAACATATTTACATCACTTTTTCATTCACTGCCGATGAATTTCGCTGCAACTCCTTTCATGGCAAAATCTTCTGTCACAGTGGAATGTGCTAAAAAAGTGCTGATCCACCTCTTCCACAATTTCTCGGATAGTCACACAACGGTCCCACATCACCACATGATCTGGTCATTTCAGCATGTTGATGGCCGCCCGGAGCGCGGCGCGCTCTCCACCTTTGTGCAACCGTCTTTAAACCAGTTGTACCGCTCCTTAATCTGTGTGATGCACATAGGATCGTCACCGAAAGCCATCTGAATAATCCGAATGGTTTCTACCTGGCTATTGCCCAGTTTCTGGCAAAATTTGATGCAGTCGCGCTGCTCCAGTCGTTCCGCCATTTCCTTGCAAAGAAAAAACGACGAGAGACTCCACCCATCCTCACACAAAGACTGCTTACAAGCAAATGATGCAACCGACAGGCGTGAAAAAAATCACGCATGCACACGAAGGTTCAAGGTTGGCTCATGCAAGCACACGTTATTCAAATCCATCAGGTTTTTGAAAAAAATAAAAAGGTCGGATACTTTTCTAACAGACCTCGTACGTCACACAAACCAAAACATTAAGAGAATTTAACTTTTAATCTGTTTTATGTACCCCGTTATGTAAGCTCTTTATTTTAATGCCTATCAAGCCATTGTTTTGTGTTTTATGTTCTATTTGTTTTATTAGCCTGTATTGTTTATATTTGTGTAAATAAATCATTATTTAAAAAACATTAAAAAAGACTATGTCACACTAGCAGAGCATAGTTTAGTGTAGCTCTGCATTGTATAGCTCATAGGAGGATCTGCTCCGTTATCTTGGTCTGATTCAAGCTCATCACCTGACCACATCGACAAAATCAACCCGGCAGCTTCTTTCACATGCTGTTCACTGTGGAAAAGCCTCTGCATTGTTCGCTTTCCAGTAACACTCTTCCCTATGTCGGCATGCCCTGCAGACATACAGCAGCAGCTTTTAGGACGACACAGAAATAATGACATGAACATTTTTGAACATAAAATGACCTGATGGGCGGGAGTTTCTTTCTTCACACTCCTTTCTTTCAGTGTCATTATTATGTTTCTCTCACATATAAACATCTGTCACACATGTATCACACGATTGTAGTGCTATAGTAGTATTGTGGCATGCAGAATGACAGAATGGCAGTGAATACTTTCCATTACAAATGCACTCATATTTTTGCTGTTGGTTTGGCTGCTTTTTTTTTTTCATGTTTCTTGTCTGCCTTTACTACTGACAGGTACAGACTGTGCAGCAGCTGCTGACAGCTTTGCTGTTAACATGCAAATAGTGTGCAGTATTTCAACATTGTACATTTCCAAAACTCTGCAAGAACCTTGCACTTTTTGAGGCTCTATTGCAAAGTCGAGGATTAGCTGTGCTAAACAGCTTGCAGATATTTATGCTATGTTTAGTCCAAATAAAATATATATTTTTTTCATGTAGTGTTATTTCAAGGCATGTGTAAGAAAGCCACTACACACAGATGCAGCCAGCAGTCATAAGCCAAGTACTCCTTTCTGTGGCTGATTCTAGCTCCCTTTCCAGTCTGTCATGTTTAAAAACTCCCTGCTGGCCTTCAATGTTTGGAGCCTTAATTGTATTTACAACCCTATTTGCAATGAAGTTGGGACGTTGTGTGAAATGTAAATAAAAACAGAATGATTTCAAATCCTCTTCAACTTATATTCAACTGAAAACACCACAAAGAAAAGATATTTAATGATCAAACGGATAAACTTTATTGTTTTGTGCAAATATTTGCTCATTTTGAAATGGATGCCTGCAACACGTTTCAAAAAAGCTGGAACAATGGTATGTTTACCACTGTGTTACATCACCTTTCCTTCTAACAACACTCAATAAGCGTTTGGGAACTGAGGACACTAATTGTGAGTGTCATGATTGGGTATAAAATGAGCATTTCAAAAAGTCTCAGCCATTCACAAGCAAAGATGAGGAGAGGATCACCACTTTGTGAACAACTGCATGAAAAAAATAGTCCAACAGTTTAAGAACTATGACTACATTTACATGCAGTTAATATTCGGGTTAAGGTCAATATTCCGGTTTCTGAATCATTAGGAATAAGCCGTTTACATGCTGAGTTACTCCTGTATACATGGTCATTGGTATCATTTGGAATATCCCCATCTAAACAGCGACGCACGCCGTTCACTGGTGCTTGATTTGGTCTGGCGTTCGTGCAAATCCTGCTTCGTGTAATCCTGCTTCCTCACTACACTTCTCAAACAGGCATTAACATTTTCTCATTTCTCTCCTGCGGGCTGCCTCTGCATCAATCAACAGCGAGTGTCATCTCTGGACCTGTTGCCAGATTTGGCGCAGCTACGCACAGACGAGAGAGGGGTGGTGTGAGTTTACTGAGCCCGCAGACAGTAAGCGCATTGGAGGCAGAGCAATCGCGGTGATATGCCGACCGGTGCCGCAACCGGCCCGCCTGATAAGGACGCAGAACACAATGCGCTGTTATCTCTGTTTCTGTGGTGTCCGGTGGGCTGCGCACACCGCATACAAGTAGTTGCCGTACTCAAAAGACCAAGATTCCTTGAGGATAGGACATGCGCAGAACACAAAATAATGTTCCTTTCTTTGGGGATATCCCGATGCGCGTTTATATGACCTGATATTCGGGTTAGAAAAGGAGTAACCCAGGGGTCTTTTCAGGTTTTTAAAAACCGGAATATGAGCATATTCGGGTTTTTGCAGGTGTTTACATGGCCGTGCGCAACCGGGTTATTGCTAACATTCCGGTTATGAAAGGGTTATTGGCTGCATGTAAACGTAGTCAATGTTTCTCAATATGCAATTGCAAGGAATTTAGGAATTCCATCATCTACAGTCCATAATATAATCAGAAGATTCAGAGAATCTGGAGAACTTTCTACATGTAAGCAGCAAGGCCGAAAACCAACACTTAATGACCATGACCTTCGATCCCTCAGGCGGCACTGCATTAAAACATCATTGTGTAAAGGATCTTACCGTGTGGGCTCAGGAACACTTCAGAAAACCATTGTCAGTTAACACAGTTCATCACTACATCTACAAGTGTAAATTAAAACTCTACCGTGTAAAGCGAAAGCCATACGTCAACAACATCCAGAAACACCACTACCTTCTGTGGGCCCAAGCTCATTTGAAATGGACAGACGCAAAGTGGAAAAGTATGCTGTGGTCTGATGAGTCCACATTTCAAATTGTTTTTGGAAATCATGGGCGTCGTGCCCTCCAGACAAAAGAGGAAAAAGACCATCCAGATTGTTACCAGCGCAAAGTTCAAAAGCCAGCATCTGTGATGGTATGGGGGTGTAGGAAAGAGTTGTTAATATTAAGCTCTGTTCCTTCTAAGTTCTGTTGCTGCTGACCCTTTAAGAGAGGTGGAGTTTCACCTGAGTTTTTTTTTTCTGCTGCCTGTGCATGTGCAGCCTGCATGATCAGGTTGTGGAATGAGGAGCAGCTACAGAGCTGTGTGTGTTTCTCTCCTGTTGCTGAAAACGTGTGTAAATGAGAAATGTAAGTACCAGCTGATTTATGTTATCACCAACATGTATGCATCCTGGAAATGATTATCTGTTTAATTTATCCAGATATTTCTTGGTTTGTTGTTAATGTCCGTTAGCTGAATTGGTTGTTAATTCATTTGCACTCCTGATTCCCATTACTGTTGGTATGCACTGAAGACATTTATATTCTTATTTATGTTGTTATTTTTACCTCCTGTTAATGAGGTTTGTTTATTATTATTGTTGATGGTTATTGTTCGTTATATGATTGACATGCTAAGTTAGCACCCTGTAACATGCTGTGTGTTAATTTGTGTTAATATTTGTGTATCATTTTACTGATGTACTGCATACTGTGTTGTGTTCACAGAACCACGTTCTTCTGATTGAGTGTCACTCCGCGCACCCTGTGGAGATTCAAACTCTCCATTACAGGGGGTGTGTTAGTGCCAGGGTTGGGAGGGTTACTTTAAAAATGTATTCCGATACAGTTACTAGTTACCTGTTGAAAAATGTAACCTGTAACGTAATCCAAGTAACATAAAATTAAAGTAATGTAATTTGATTACTTTCAGTTACTTCTGGATTACTCCAATATCAAATATGCTAATACAGACAAAAGAAACAAAATATAAATAGTCTTGACTACATAGTACAGTTTATTAAGCAAAAATAAAACTGTTTCTTTTACATGGCATGCTCTGTTTTACTTCACATTATGAATTAAGAGCACCCACAATATTGTTTTAAACACACTGTGTTCACCTGCTAAATTTTCAACAAGAAATGCCAAACAAATGAAGGATAATGAAAACTCAGGCGTGTGAGGATGAATTTGTAATTAAAAGTGGCTTGCAGAACAATATACAAAACAAAAAAAAAAGTCTACTATTTGAGTAAATTTGCACCATGTTTAACATATCAGTCCACTTATTGAACTTTCAAAATAAGAACAACAGCATAATGAAAACCATTAAGTAAATACTGTCAGTAAGGAGGTGTGGTTGCCATTTTAATTCAGGGCAAGTTAGTGATTAGCGTGCATAGAAGTTCAAGAAACAGGTGGAACATGCTGGAAAGCTGCGCATGTTGGCAAAGCCACAAACGGAGGAACAAGGGAGACAATATTTCCTTCCATAAGTAAGTGGTTTTCGTTCTTCTTGTCACTTTGTCCGTGATATTTGGGATAAACAGCTGTATGTCTTCTGCTGTACCTGTGTCGCCTGATGACATGGACCATTAACTCTTCACTTATGTCTAGTTGATATTTTCCACTGCTAGACCAACGTCTAGCATTGGAAACATACTTGTCGTTAGTGATTAAAATTGTTCGACAAGACTGGGGATTTTTTTTTTTAATTTGCACCTTAAAATAATGAGATTATAATGACCTGCGCACCACACAGAGAGATGTGTACCCACACCACTGACTTCATGAATGAAACTCGGTCAATAAAGGATAATTGTGTAAAATATATATATATATATATATATATATATATATATATATATATATATATATATATATATATATATATATATATACGAGGCTGTCCATAAAGTATAGGTCCTTTTATTTTTTCAAAAACTATATGGATTTCATTCATATGTTTTTAACGTCAGACATGCTTGAACCCTCGTGCGCATGCGTGAGTTTTTCCACGCCTGTCGGTGACGTCATTCGCCTGTGAGCACTCCTTGTGGGAGGAGTCGTCCAGCCCCTCGTCGGAATTCCTTTGTGAGAAGTTGCTGAGAGACTGGCGCGTTGTTTGATCAAAATTTTTTCTAAACCTGTGAGACACATCGAAGTGGACACGGTTCGAAAAATTAAGCTGGTTTTCAGTGAAAATTTTAAGCTGATGAGAGATTTTGAGGTGATCTGTCGTTTAAGGACTTCACGGTGCGAGACGTCGCGCAGCGCTCTCAGGCGCCGTCGTCAGCCTGTTCAAGCTGAAAACCTCCACATTTCAGGCTCTATTGATCCAGGACGTCGTGAGAGAACAGAGAAGTTTCAGAAGAAGTTCAGTTTCAGAATTTTATCCGGATATTCCACTGTTAAAGGAGATTTTTTTAATGAAAGACGTGCGGCGGATTGCGCGTCGCTCGCAGCCGCGCGACGCTCCGCCACAGGAAAAACACCTCTGTTGAAAGCCTTAAGGACAAGTTGGAACATGTCCTGCTGTTAACAATTTCTCATATACTCACTCCACTGAAAGCCATCAAAAGCCGCCTGGATTTTACAAATGGTTATCAACACGAGATGTTTTCCTGTGCCGCCGCACCGCGCCGGCTGCGTCCGACGCTGGCCCTGCGACAAACTGCTGTCCTGTCCTGGGTGTACCCCACCTCACAATCTATGACTGCTGGGATGGGCTCCAGCCCCCGCGACCCTTAACTGGACTAAGCGGTTGAGGTGTGTGTTGTGTGGTGTGTGTGTGTGTGTGTGTGTGTGTGTGTGTGTGTGTGTGTGTGTATAGAGTTGCGTTCTTCTTCAAAAAACTGTTGAGGTCTAAGGTTATAAAAACATTCTGGAATCACACATCATTCCAAGTCATTATAGAAACTTTGCACAATTTATTACCACCCTTGAAAAATATCAGCTACCTACTTTATAAACACTACCCAATCTGGAGCCCCACGGGCAACATGCTAGTTATGTATATTTGGGAAAAGCAGATAACTCAAGTAAGACTGGCTTCAAGCCTTAACCCTCTGTGGCCGATGCCGTTGTATACGACGGTTAAGACCAAGCTTTACTAAATTATAAATAACTTTTTAATGATATGAGATAGAAACTTACTTTTTGCTGAAAAGTTAACTCTGCGGACTTTCGAGCCAGCCATCAGCCATCTTTGTACTCCTCATAGAAGCTGTGTGATGACGTGCGCAATGTGAGTGTCCAATCGGAATTGGTTCACCGTCACATAGTTTTCCAAAATCCAATCGTAGGGCAGATTTACCTCACGTGAAATGCCAAAGATCGTTTTCAGGAGTGATATGTTACTAGTTGGCCCATTTGAATAGCCCCCTGGGTGCTCCAATGAGTACATACTATTAGTACATACGCAGTGCATCCTGCGCCATTACGCACAGCGATCAGTGAAAGCAGACGGAGCAGACAGAGAGCCTCTGATGACACTCTCACGTGCTCAAACAAAGAGTGTGTAACTATCAGGATTGCTCCACTAGTTTGCATGTGAATGTTACTGGATAACTCTGTTGCTTTCTCGGTGTAAAGCATTGTTTACCATATTAATGGAGCGAGGGGGAGGGCCGCTCCTCAGACTGTAAGGAGCCAAAGTGGGCCAAAGTGTGAATGAAAGCTGCTTTAGGAGCAGCACAGAACACTCCAAAACAGAGTAGAAGTAGAAGTGTAATAGCAGACAGAAATTGCTTTGAGATGAAGACAAACAAAATGTGTAGACCATTTTGTATATATTGTTCAAAATGTGCATTTGTGTTTATTGTTTAAACCTTTTTGTTGTACAGTCTTTCACACAAGACCTCAAATTACCTTTATAAAGTGTCAAAACAGTTGTTTATTATAGTTTGCTGTGTGTTTTGAATAAATGTGTGTGGAAAATAATTTCCCACTTTACTTTTTCCTTTCTTATTTCTGATTGTAAACCTTTATTACACTTATAAAACACAACAAAAGCATATATATTATGAAAGCACAGGTTGCCCTGAAAAAAAGAGACATAAAACTTGATTGTGTGATGCAGGGAGAGCTGTTAACAGCAATAATAAAACATTTATGCCAGGTGAGTGAACTGTCCAAATAATGCCCTTGGACCCCAGAGGGTTAAATATGGATGGATACATTTTTAACAGTGTGTTCATAACAGTGGTGGCCAGCAGAGTCACCATCTACACCACGAGAAGCCACCAATTATATATGTAACATCGAAAAGAAAATTTGCTGTCCTATGTGTGCACTAGCAACACCCAGCAGCCTCTCGATGTCTGTGCTCCAGTGTTGGAAGTTCATGGCTGTCGTTGTCCCTCACACTACCCATACCCTTTGATTAATTATTGAATAATTAAGGGTAGTATGGGTGAAATATCATTGTACACCTGTGGTTCTCAGTCCAATGTCTAGCTACTTTTGTTTTATTTTGCCTAGAGGTGGAACTGAGTAAAAGTTTGACCACATATTGTTACATCCAACCACTGAACCAGCTGATTATTACCTGTCTTAGTTGCACAGGCAGAAGCAATACATGGTAAGACTCTTACTCAATGAAGCTGGGATTTTCCCACCTCTGATTTTGTCTGTGTCCTTTTGAGAATATCCACGATATCACATAATTCAAAGCAATGATTGGAGAATGAAGCACTCTTTGAAATCTTCAACACGCGAACGAACAAAGCTACAATACTTAGTTATCAATTGTTAACTATAGTATAAATATAATGTTAAGTAATCCACTGTGTTAACAGAAATCTGTGCTTTCTTTAAACATTCCTGATAACTAGTGTATTTCTTGCACCATTGTACTTTGAAGTACTATTTGGAATCTTTGAAGCTTTACATTGAGTCAAGTATGTTGCAAGTCTTCTTGCATTGTCACACTTTTCAGGAACTGCCTCCACCAGACAGGTGTACCATACAGTACTATACTGTTTACATTTCTAAATAGTTTATGTAAATGAATTTCAAGACATATTCAGTAAGTTGGAAATGTTCATGTATCCATCTCCTGACTTGTTTGAATAAAACTGGCTACAGAAGCAATAATTTGTATTCAAAAATAATATTTGTACTGTACATTTACCTTTTCCAATTGCTAATGGCTTCTCAAACTGCAGTTACTGTGTAGGACTTGGCCGTAATATTTAAATGGTTAATGTGGCTAAACGGTTAATGTGATGTTTTTGTTAAACTGCTTGAATTAAAGCTCAAAGTCCACACTACAAGCACACCTTAATTGTATTTTCACTGAATTGTGGTGGTGTACAGAAGCAAAATAACAAAAAGTGTTTCAACATCTAACTATGTATGTACCACCATATATCATAAGAGCCATTTCAACACAAGGGGCAGTTTCTCTTTCCAATATACGCAGCCCACATTTCCCCCACTCACCCAGAAATTATGTTAGTTATCTAGAAGCTTTTACAATACCATTAATTTCTGGGATCTACTGGGGTCTTCCATGCTGTTTTAAGAGGCATTCATCTTGGCGCATGTTAAATGTTAAACCATTGAAAATCTGCATAGTGCTGATTTTGTTTAATTTTATGTGAAAATAAAGTACAAATTCTAAATGACTGAACACATGATTTTTGAATTAAAAACATTAATATGTGCATTTGGGAAACATTGAGTTTGAAAGTTTTTAGTTTAAATTTTTTTTGTCAGCGTATGCCCACAACTGTATCTCACCTACTGTCATGTAAAATAATTAAATCACATTCCTTGTTTCACAAACACCGTAAGGAAACCCAGGCATGATTTATGAGTTTAAAAGATCTGCTTTTACTCAGAATAAAGAAAAATATGCATGAATTAAAATTAAACATACAGTTGAACAAAAATATGCTGAATAAGAGATGCTTGATGGAACCACTGCACTCACTGGTCGATTTCTCAAGTAAAAGTTGTCAAGTCTTAAACAATCACATCAGTCATTCAGCAGTCAGATGACATTTCTTCCCTATGATAAATTTTTACTTGAACAATGATTTTTTGATGGTGATGGTGGGGTCATGTGTACATGAATGTGACTTCCTGCACCACGATTAGCTTTATACCGCCATCACACATACGCTGATTGAGGCCGAAATGCATGACAATGACACATCCAGCCACAACTGGGAAATATTGACTTGCGGTCCAAAGACCAACGGACGGAAGTCTATGAGCATCTACATATTTGGTCCCATTCGCGCGGCTGTCCCGAGTGTGTTGCACATGTTCAAAACACTCTGGGAGCCATCGAGATGGAACGCACATCTGACGGCGGTCTGTATGCAGTTTTTGCATCATGTGATCTCAGTCTACATATTCTGATGGCATCAAAACAGCATCTGAAATGATCTGATAGCTGTTGATTGAGCTTTGAGATTGATCCGTCAGAGCAAAGCCTGCCAACATGTTGTGCCACGGATGTCCACCTCCATTGGACCCCAGCCAGGGAGGGCAAAGGAAATGTTGATATGTAATAACATGTATGTGGAACACATTCATCATATACAGTGAATGTGAACAGTGCATAATCAAACCGAAAGTACCGTGTGCTGCTGCACATCTCCGTGGTCTCATGCACAGTAATGCGTCATAGAGCATGTCAGGCACAGAGCTGAACGGATCTCATTGCTGTAATATGCATATATTACCTGATCACCATCTAAACTCTGTGTCGGAGGTGTGATGTGGAACTGTATTGCCAGGCTGTGACAACGTTATTAAACATGAAACTCAACTCCAGTATGGAACCACAATCCTTTCACAGTGCAGAGTGCACAGGAACCAAACCACAGCCTGTGGTGAAAAGCCTCACCTCGGCTACAAAAATTAAATCCCATGTGATAATCCGACCAACATCACTGTGTACAGAGTTGTGTTGTGCTCCTGAAGTGAGCAAAAAAGAAAAAAGAAATTAAAGTTCGCTGGAAAGGCTGCGTCTGACACATGGTGTGACTGCTTGACCCACTGCCAGCAAACTTTCAGCAAAGGTGTCCAGCGGACATGCGACTTGCGCACACACTTGGTGGCTCATGCAGCCATTATGAACACACATACACACACACAACTGAGTGATAATTTCAGTCCCATGCGCACTTGCACACACATGCACATGGGGCAGAAATTTTATATATATATATATATATATATTTAGAAAATGCAAATTTATAAAAAAAAAAAAAAAATGAACATGTACATAAGTGAAAATTGGATTCCACCTGGGGTAAAATCAGTTGATCTGACACCATTTGGAAAGACACACCTGTCTACATGTAAGGTCCCACACTTGACAGTGCATGTCAGAGCACAAACCAAGCATGAAGTCAAAGTAATTGTCTGTAGGACTCTCAGACCATGAGAAACAAAATTCTCTGGTATGATGAGACAAAGATTGAATTCTTTGGTGAGAATGTCAGGCATCATGTTTGGAGGAAACCACGCACCATCCTTATAGTGAAATACTGTGGTGGCAGCATCATGTTATGGGGATGTTTTTCAGTAGCAGAACTGGGAGACTAGTCAGGATTGAGGGAAAGATGAATGCAGCAATGTACAGAGACATCCTGGATGAAAACCTGCTCAAGAGCGCTCTTGACCTTAGAGTGGGGTGACAGCTCATCTTTCAGTAGGACAATGACCCTAAGCACACAGCCAAGATATCAAACAAGTGGCTTAGGACAACTCTGTGAATGTCCTTGAGTGGCCCAGCCAGGGCCAGACCTGAATTCCACTGAACAACTCTGGAGCTTGGGAGGTGCTGCAAAGAGGAATGAGCAAAACCGCCCAGAGATAGGTGCACCATGCTTGTGGCATCACAGACTTGAGGCTGTAATTGCTGCCAAAGGTGCATCAACAAAGTATGAGCAAATGGTGTGAATACTTATGTACACAATAATTTCTTCTTTAGTTTTAATAAATTTGCAAAAATTTCCAAAAAAAGCTTTTTTCCCATTGTTTTTTTTTTGTTTGGTTTTTTTTTTTGTCATTATGGTGTGTTGTGAGTAGAATTTTGAGAGAAAAAAAAATAATGTACTCCATTTTGGAATAAGGCTGTAACATAACAAAATGTGGAAAAAGTGCAACATGAATACTTTCCAGATGCACTGCAGAAAGTTTTACACAACTGAGGTGATCACCACCTTTATGGTGATTGGAACTGTCTAAAAAAATTAGACCTCTGACTTTTTGAGCACAGAGGAGCAGCCTGAGCCAGTTTCATGACTCCTTTATGGGTTCCTCATCACACTGAAAGTTCAGCAGCTGAAGAGCAAAATCACAGCACAACTCAGTTTTCCAAACCACACTGCAGATGTACAGATGATGCATACATCATGTTTCATCCAAAAATCTCCAACAAATTGAAGCTGTAATTGCTGCCAGTGCTGCATCAACAAAGTATTGAGAAAAGGCTGTACTTATGTGCATGTGATTGCTTAGTTTTTTAATAAGTTAGCAATAATTAAAAAAAAAAAAAACTTTTTCATGTTTTCATGGGGTGCTGTGAGTTGAATTTTGAGGGAAAAAATGAATTTACTCCATTCTGCAATAAAGCTGCAACATAAAGTGTGTAAAAAGTGAAGCACTATGAATACTTTCTGGATGCACTATATCAAATCAAATCAAATCAAATCAGTTTTATTTATATAGCGCCAAATCACAACAACAGTTGCCCCAAGGCACTTTATATTGCAAGGCAAAAGCCATACAATAATTACAGAAAAACCCCAATGGTCAAAGCGACCCCCAGTGAGCAAGCACTTGGCGACAGTGGGAAGGAAAAACTCCCTTTTAACAGGAAGAAACCTCCAGCAGAACCAGGCTCAGGGAGGGGCAGTCTTCTGCTGGGACTGGTTGGGGCTGAGGGGAGAGAATCAGGAAAAAGACATGCTGTGGAAGAGAGCAGAGATCAATCACTAATGATTAAATGCAGAGTGGTGCATACAGAGCAAAAGAGAAAGAAACACTCAGTGCATCATGGGAACCCCCCAGCAGTCTAAGTCTATAGCAGCATAACTAAGGGATGGTTCAGGGTCACCTGATCCAGCCATAACTATAAGCTTTAGCAAAAAGGAAAGTTTTATGCCTAATCTTAAAAGTAGAGAGGGTGTCTGTCTCCCTGATCCGAATTGGGAGCTGGTTCCACAGGAGAGGAGCCTGAAAGCTGAAGGCTCTGCCTCCCATTCTACTCTTAAAAACCCTAGGAACTACAAGTAAGCCTGCAGTCTGAGAGCGAAGCGCTCTATTGGGGTGATATTATACTAAGAGGTCCCTAAGATAAGATGGGACCTGATTATTCAAAACCTTATAAGTAAGAAGAAGAATTTTAAATTTATTCTAGAATTAACAGGAAGCCAATGAAGAGAGGCCAATATGGGTGAAATATGCTCTCTCCTTCTAGTCCCCGTCAGTACTCTAGCTGCAGCATTTTCAATTAACTGAAGGCTTTTCAGGGAACTTTTAGGACAACCTGATAATAATGAATTACAATAGTCCAGCCTAGAGGAAATAAATGCGTGAATTAGTTTTTCAGCATCACTCTGAGACAAGACCGTTCTAATTTTAGAGATATTGCACAAATGTAAAAAAGCAGTCCTACATATTTGCTTAATATGCACATTGAAGGACATATCCTGATCAAAAATGACTCCAAGATTTCTCACAGTATTACTAGAGGTCAGGGTAATGCCATCCAGAGTAAGGATCTGGTTAGACACCATGTTTCTAAGATTTGTGGGGCCAAGTACAACAACTTCAGTTTTATCTGAATTTAAAAGCAGGAAATTAGAGGTTATCCATGTCTTTATGTCTGTAAGACATTCCTGCAGTTTAACTAATTGGGTGTGTCCTATGGCTTCATGGATAGATAAAGCTGGGTATCATCTGCGTAACAATGAAAATTTAAGCAAGGCTTTCTAATACTGCCTAAGGGAAGCATGTATAAAGTGAATAAAATTGGTCCCTAAGCACGAACCTTGTGGAACTCCATAATTAACCTTTAGTCTGTGAAGAAGATTCCCCATTTACATGAACAATTGTAATCTATTAGATAAATATGATTCAAACCACCTGCAGCGCAGTGCCTTTAATACCTATGGCATGCTCTAATCTCTGTAATAAAATTTATGGTCAACAGTATCAAAAGCAGCACTGAGGTCTAAACAGGACAAGCACAGAGATGAGTCCGCTGTCTGAGGGCATAAGAAGATCCATTTGTAACCTTCACTAATGCTGTTTCTGTACTATGATGAATTCTGAAACCTGACTGAACTCTTCAATAGACCATTCCTCTGCAGATGATCAGTTAGCTGTTTTAACAACTAACCTTTCAAGAATTTTTGAGAGAAAAGGAAGGTGGAGATTGGCTATAATTAGCTAAGATAGCTGGGTCAAGTGATGGCTTTTTAAGTAATGGATTTAATTACTGCCACCTTAAAAGCCTGTGGTACATAGACCAACTACTAACGATAGATTGCTCCTATTTAAGATCGAAGCATTAATTAATGGTAGGGCTTCCTTGAGGCAGCCTCATAGGACTGGGATCTAATAGCATGTTGATGGTTTTTGAGGGAAGTAACAATAATGAAAATAAATCAGACCAGAACAATCGGAGAGAGAAAGAAGGTCTAACCCAAATACCAAGCATTACTGAAAGCAGCTTTTTCCAAAGAATAACGATATGTCATTTGGGATGGTTATGAGTAATTTTTTCTCTAATAGTTAAAATTTTATTAGCAAAGAAAGTCATGAACCCATTACTAGTTAAAGTTAAAGGAATACTCGGCTCAATAGAGCTCTGACTCTGTCAGCCTGGCTACAGTGCTGAAAAGAAACCTGGGGTTGTTCTTATTTTCTTCAATTAGTGATGAGTAGTAAGATGTCCTAGCTTTACGGAAAGCTTTTTTATAGAGCCAGACTCTTTTTCCAGGCTAAGTGAAGATCTTCTAAATTAGTGAGACGCCATTTCCTCTCCAACTTACGGGTTATCTGCTTTAAGCTGCGAGTTTGTGAGTTATACCACGGAGTCAGGCACTTCTGATTTAAGGCTCTCTTTTTCAGAGGAGCTACAGCATCCAAAGTTGGTGCTCAATGAGGATGTAAATTATTGACGAGATAATCTATCTCACTCACAGTTTAGTAGCTACTCTGCACTGTGTTGGTATCTGGCATTGGAGAACATAACAAAGGAAGGAATCATATCCTTAAACCTAGTTACAGCGCTTTCCGAAAGACTCTACTGTAATAGAAACTTATTCCCCACTGCTGGGTAGTCCATTAAAGTAAATGCAAATGTTATTAAGAAATGATCAGACAGAAGGGGTTTTCAGGAATACTGTTAAGTCTTCAATTTCCATACTCATAAGTCAGAAACAAAGATCTAAAGTATGGTTTAAAGTGGTGGGTGGACTCATTACATTTTGAGGCGAAGCCAATTGAGTCTAATAACAGATTAATGAAGTGTTGAGGCTGTCATCTCAGCATCTATGTGGATGTTAAAATCTGCCCACTATAATTATCTTATCTGAGCTTAGCACTAAGTCAGACAAAAGGTCTGAAAATTCACAGAGAAACTCACAGTAATGACCAGGTGGACGATAGATAACAACAATAAAACTGGTTTTTCAGACTTCCAATTTGATGGACACGACTAAGAGTCAAGCTTTCAAATGAATTAAAGCTCTGTCTGGGTTTTTGATTATTCATAAGCTGGAGTGGAAGATTGCTGCTAATCCTCCCCCTGGCCTGTGCACCGAGCATTCTGACAGTTAGTGTGACTTGGGGGGTTGTTGACTCATTTAAACTAACATATTCATCCTGCTGTAACCAGGTTTCTGCAAGGCAGAATAAACTCAATATGTTGATCATATTATATCATTTACTAACAGGGACTTAGAAGAGAGAGACCCTAATGTTTAATAGACCACATTTACTGTTTTAGTCTGTGGTGCAGTTGAAGGTGCTATATTATTTTTCTTTTGAATTGTTATGTTTAAATAGATTTTTATGGTTATTGGTGGTCTGGGAGCAGGCACCTTCTCTACGGGGATGGGGGTATTGGGTGGATGGCAGGGGTGAGAGGAAGCTGCAGAGATGTGTGTAAGACTACAACTCTGGTTCCTGTCCCAACCCTGATGTCACGGTTTGGAGGTTTATAAAATTGGCCCGATTTCTACAAATGAGAGCTGCTCCATCCAAAGTGGGATGGATGCTGTCTCTCCTAACAAGACCAGGTTTTCCCCAGAAGCTTTGCCAATTATCTATGAATCCCACCTCATTTTTTTGGACAACACTCAGACAGCCAGCAATTCAAGGAGAACATGCAGCTAAACATGTCACTCCGGTCCGATGGGGGAGGGGCCCAGAGAAAACTACAGAGTCCGACATTGTTTTTGCAAAGTTACACACAGACTCAATGTTAATTTTAGTGACCTCCGATTGGCGTAACCGGGTGTCATTACTGCCGACGTGAATTACAGTCTTACCAAATTACACTTAGCCTTAGCCAGCAGTTTCAAATTTCCTTCAGTGTTGCCTGCTCTGGCCCTGCGGAAGACAACTGACTGGTGTCGTTAACTTCACATTTCTCAAAACAGAGTCGCCAATAACCAGAGTTTGTTCCGTCGGCGGGTGTGTCGCCAAGTGGGGAAAAATGGTTAGAGATGTGAACGGGTTGGTGATGTACAGGGGGCTTCTGTTTAGGGCTACACTCCTCCTCACAGTCACCCCAGCTGGCCTGCTTTCCTGGCTGCTCGGGATCTGCTGGGGGACAGCTAACGGCGGCTAAGCTGCCTTGGTCCGCACACGACTACAGGGGCCTGGCTAGCGGTTAGGATTTTCCAAGGTGTGGACCGAGTCTCCAGTTCGCCCCAGTCTGGCATCCAGAGCTACGAATAAGCTACACTTATTACAAGTACCATTACTGCTAAAGGAGGCTGAGGAATAACTAAACATTTCACACCCAGAGCAGAAAAGTGCGGGAGAGACAGGAGAAGCCGCCATGCTAAACCGGGCTAAGAGCTAGTAGCTGCGCTAGCTAGCGGATTCCTAAAAACACACAAAGTGAGTAATGTGTAAATAATTTAGAGGTGATTCAGCAGAGGAGTGCTTTAGTTAAGGCACGTGAAGATTACACTGTGAAACAAATCGGTTATCTAGTTAACTAGATCAATCTAACTGCGCAGATTAAACAGCTAACAGATACAGAAAAACACCGCTGTGCTCCGGAACAGGAAGTGATACAATACCGCAGTGAGAGCCAACCACCATTCATATATATGCTGGTTTAATCAGCATTTGATATTCCACATCAGCCAGGAGGGTGTATTATCATGGCAAATGTGAGTGCTCACTAAAACACATTGTGACCAAAATTTGAGGGAAAACAAATCATCTTCCTTCTTCCTAGAAGTCTTCGATTTTTTTACTTCAGCTCAAGCAAAAAATGGAGTGAAAACAATTTTGTCACTGTATTTTATTTACACAGGGTGCATGCCTAGGCTTTTCCATTGCCTAGGAATTTGTTTATTTGAATGTGACAGTTGCGATAGTAGAAGGACACACAGCGTGTATTGTCATTGTACATACAATGAAATTTGTCCTTGATATTTAACTCATCCTAATTACAGTTAGTCACAATTCAACCACTTGGAGAAGTGGACAGCCACAGTCTGGCACCCGGTGGACCAACTCTAGATGCAGAGATGCTGCAGTGGTTAGGGGCTGAGAAAGGAGCAGGACCTCAATGTGCATGTTTTTGATAGTGGGAGGAAAACAGAGAGGCAGGAGGGAAACCCATGTAGATACAGAACATGCAAACGCCCACACAGAAAGGAACCGGGCACAGGTGGACTTGAACCCTAGACCATCTTGCTATGAAGCAAGAGTACTCACCCCACTGAGCCACTAAATATTACATGAAGTCACAACAAGCTGTACAAAAAATTGTTTGATGCTTTATTTAGACTGATTATTAAAAAACAACAAACAAAAAAACAAGGCACAATTTATTTGGAGTAGTGTTGAAATATGAACTTTTATCCAACAGTGCACAGGCTTTAGAAAGAAGGGAGGCTTATAGACAGAGAACCAGGAGTCTGCTGTGCTGTTTATACTGTTGATCTTTCAAGCAACATCAAAAGTGCTGCAGGCTATCTCTCTTTCGCCCTCCAGGACTATGATGTAACATGTTGAAAGGGAACTGAAATGGGAAGCGGAAATTGTCTATTATTTTTAAAAGATGTTTTTATACTATCAAAATGTTGGTGCAACTTAAAAAGCATTTTTTTTTGCTGTCGAGCTCATAGGGTTTGAAATTTATGTTTTGTTGATCCCTGTAGGTTGGTTATCAGCTCGCAGTGCAGGACAAAATGTACCAGACGTGACAGGAATATGACATGTAGAGGGCAAGACTGCAGTTTTGCAAAAAGAATAAAACACAATGCAAGCATTTTAATGAAATATGCACAAGGACTAAATGAATGACCAAAATGGCTCTAGTAGGGGGCTTGGCAGGGGTTGAGCCGCCTCCCCAGGAATTTCAAAGCTTTTTTCTGCACTGTGCTATTTGTTGCTGAGTCTGTTTTTTCTTTTTTTTTCCAGCCGACAGTTTTCTCAAGGTTTCCAAGTTTGCACTGATTTATTACTGGAAGGGAAATTGGTGCGGCAGGTTATTATAATTGATTGTGTGTGTGTGTGTTCAAAATAACAGTAACATATTAGTAGATTTTCACCATATTTGGAAGAATATTCCTTGGGTGAACATCTTCAGATGATGTCCTTTTGGAGCAGATCATTCAAAGGAAGAGAGGTCTCAAATTGATTCCAGAAAAGGCCGAGGGGGGTGCAGGTTTTCTTTGCAACCACCTGCTCCATCAGGTGATTCCACTGATTAACTGATCCATCTGCTCAAAGTGCTTGAATCAGGTGAAATTACCTGCTGGAGTGGGTAGTTGCAAAGAAAACCTGCACCCTCTTGGCCCTTTCTGGAATCAGTTTGAGACGTCTGAGTTTAAAGGTTGTCAAGAATATTATCTGAAGCACATTTTTTCCAGAATATTTTGTTAGAAAATATATAGAGACTTAGCCCCAGTCACACGGCACTAACGAAGGACAACGAAACCCAAACAAGATAAGAAATCTGGACTTTTGTTGACTGCTTTCCTTCATTGAAATCTTCCACAGACGTTGTCAACCAATTTTGTTGTAAGTTCTATTTGAGTTGACTTGATTCGCAGGCTTTTTCTGTGATGGGAAAAGTGCAGGATCTTTCACCTACCTTTTCTCTACGATTTTTGACTTTTTATCCTTCGTCCAGCTAATCGCTGTCGCCGTGTGGCTGAGCATAAGGGAAATGATGTAAAGCTTAGTATCAGTCAGTAAAGCTGTTGTAATCAAATGGTATAAATGATGTTATGACATCGCAAAGGCATCATGAAATGTCATAACTGCCCCAAAAACACATTTCCAGCCTATCTCTACAGGTATCTAAACATTGATCATTTGTACCTTATGTGGTGCAAATGACAACATGATGATATCACCATAGCCCGAAAAACACATTCATTGTGTGTGCAAACATGATGTACATTTCTCTGATATTTCATCAAACAATATCTATTGCTGGTTCTGTCTGTTTAGAATTATATGTGTGATTTAGCAAGGTGTATGTTGTAAAATTTTACTTTAAAATGCACTATTTGCACATTTTCTACAGTTCTTCCATCTATCAAGCTTCCAAGCCCCAAGAAAAAATATTCTCTGGAGTTTCTCACTGTCACAAAAGAATAGAAAAAGAAACAAACAAAAAACAGATAAAAAATGAACAGGCCAGAAAGAAAAGAAAAGGTAAGTGAAGGAAAATAAGATATAGGGAAAGAAAAAATAAAGAAAAAAGAAATGACAAGAAATTTGTGAAAAATGGGAGTCTTCAAAGAAAAGGACTTAAATAAGGATGAAAAGGTCATTTGTCAGAGAAATGGTGATGTTTTTGCCATGAAGGTAACATCTGCGGGGTGTTTTAGCAGACACACGGTGATATTTCTCATCGGCGCAGCCATCAGCCTAGCTGATCAGTCCGTTTTTCCAGAGGCGGGGCCATATCTCTCACATGCATTGTAACTCTGTTGGCTTGACAGGTCATTTTGCTGGAACCCGGCAAGGAAGGGAAGGCAGAATAGGAAAAGAGGAAAGAAGCAGAAACATGGGAACAATGGAAAAACAGCTAATACAATGGAATAATTACACAAGCAATGTGAGACATGTGGGACTTTTTTGTCCTTGAAAATTCTGTGGTATTCAGTGTAATTTTAGTCACAGAATTATTTTACTGTATCAGTTTGTGCTTATTCAGAAATTTTCAGTGGCATTTTATTTAGCACAAAGAAAACACAGTTTGAATTCATATTTGTCATAGTCATGTTTTGATCACATCTTTGGTGTCTGTTTTCTGCTCTCTTGGTTATTTTGAAACTATTCTCCAGTGTTCTCTTACTTTATTATTGTGTTTCCTAGTGAAATCCTCTCCATGCTTGGCTTTTCCCTCCTCATGGACTTCTTCTGATATGTCTACTCCTTTTGTGCTTTCAGTTGCTTAATGTCTTGTCTCACAGGCACTCTGGCTTCCAGTTTCACGTGTGCGCTCACTTCCTAGTTCATTGAGTCATGCACAATATAGCTGTCCACATCCCTTAGTGCCAGATTGTCTTGCTCTTATCCTTGCTTTCCTCACATTCTTTCCTGGTGTTTGATGTCCTGTTGCTGACCACAGTGTCTCTTGTTGCTGGGCACTGCCTGCATATTCTGAATCTGTCTTTATACAATCATCAATCTCCAAATCAACAATATGGCACGTACAATTTCCTCCATGTATTGCGGGTCATTTGAGCATATTTTCGGACTTGGTGTTGTGAAGTTGGTATATATTTGGGACTTTTCTGCCAAAGGTATTTGATCCATGACTGAAATGTAATCAGTGTGTGTGGTGTGCAAAAAACTTTTTTAATATGACGGGAGAGGAAGAGGAGTGAAAACGTAAAAGTAACAATCAAAGCCCTTTGATCTAAAGCGGTTTGGTTCATCATACCCAGGCATACTTGTGAAACTTAACACCATATTACAGTGCATGCAACAGAAGGCATTTTGTTAATCACTGGCCTTGAATAAAGGCCTGCCTTGTTTAGATGGCGTGTCTGAGAATGGAAAAATAAATGGCCAGGCTTTTAATCACGGAATATGGTACCCACTTTCCTCAAATCGGCGAGTGTCAGTGGTGAGCTTCATTTCGTATCTCTGTTAGTGGGCACGTTCAGACTGCTCAGTCTGGCACATGCGAGGGGGTTTTTAAGGGAAATATATTACGATGGGGCGGGACATTTTGTCTGATGTAAGCAAAGATCCATTATACAAAATCTGGTGTATATAGTGTTTATTACATGGAAAACCATACAAAAGCATTGGGACTTATGCTTTTGTCCAGTGAGTGCGAATATCCAGTTTATACGATGTTCTGTTTAGGTAAGTTTTTTTCTGTATATCTTTCTGGACTGCTGTGCAAGAATGATAATATAATGAGGAAGCCACCAAGGCACTCAGACAACTCTGAAGGAATTATAGGCTTCTGTGGCTATTACTGGACAAACTATGCAAAGTGTATCTGTTGTCTGTAGCATTTCCAGTGTAAAAGGTTCATTTAGAGTGGTGTAGGGAGAGATTATCTTGAAAAGATGTATGAAATTTTCATCTAGTTTGCCAGAAGGCAGATGGCAGATAAACTCAAATTTAGATTTGATCTGTTTTCTTGTTTTAAATTCATTTCTGCTCCATGTCTTCATGAAGCTGTGATGGGAGATGATGGCATTTGTCACCGCAGTCCATATCTAGTCCCACTCTAAAGGTTGTGGAAAATTGAAGCTTCTTTCCATTTAAAGTAACAGACTCTAAAAAAATTTGATTATTTTTATGGATACATCACCCCATGCCTTTGTTGGGAGTTTTGTGTGTGTGTGTCTGTGTAGGTCTTGTTGCCCACCAGACCTAGTGAAAATGGAAAAAAAGGCAAATAAGCTTAATTCCACCCTCTAGCTTCTAAAATACCCTCTGTATGAGCATAAAAATAGGAAACAGAATGTGACCTTTGACCACTTAAAAAAGGTCACGGTTAGCCATCTTTGAAATTTTCCAAGGTCTGTCCCAACAATGCACCCTGTGAATTTGAAAACCCTGGTAGTAATACGCTATGGATGGACAGATGGATGGATGCAAAGTCTTCGCAATACCCAATGGCCATATTTTGGCCTCGAGTAAAAATTCACATCTATGTTGAGGGGGACAGAGAAAGAAGGAATGACTGCCTGATTTGGCAACATCTACCTATATATCCTTCTAGGACACCCGATAAGGTGCATAACACGATCCTACATTGCATTAAAACAGGTACAGTAGTGTTCAGAATAATAGTAGTGCTTTGTGACTAAAAAGATTAATCAAGGTTTTGAGTAGATTCAGTAGATTCTCACAAATCCAACTAGACCAAGCATTCATGATATGCACACTCTTAAGGCTATGAAATTGGGCTATTAGTAAAAAAAAAGTAGAAAAGGGGGTGTTCACAATAATAGTAGTGTGGCATTCAGTCAGTGAGTTCATCAGTTTTGTGGAACAAACAGGTGTGAATCAGGTGTCCCCTATTTAAGGATGAAGCCAGCAACTGTTGAACATGCTTTTCTCTTTGAAAGACTGAGGAAAATGGGACATTGAAGACATTGTTCAGAAGAACAGAGTAGTTTGATTAATATGTTGATTGGAGAGTGGAAAACTTATACGCAGGTGCAAAAAATTATAGGCTGTTCATCTACAATGATCTCCAATGCTTTAAAATGGACAAAAAAAACAGAGACGCATGGAAGAAAAGGGAAAACAACCATCAAAATGGATAGAAGAATAACCAGAATTGCAAAGGCTCACCCCATTGATCAGCTCCAGGATGATCAAAGACAGTCTGGAGTTCCTGTAAGTACTGTGACAGTTAGAAGATGCCTGTGTGAAGCTAATTTATTTGCAAGAATCCCCTGCAAAGTCCCTCTGTTAATAAAAGACATGTGCAGAAGAGGTTACAAGTTGCCAAAAGAACACATCAACTGGCTTAAAGAGAAAATGGAGGAATATTTTGTGGACTGATGAGAGTAAAATTGTTCTTTTGGGTCCAAGGGCCGCAGACAGTTTGTGAGAGGACCCCCAACTCTGATTCAAGCCACAGTTCACAGTGAAGACAGTGAAGCATGGTGGTGCAAGCATCATTATATGGGCATGTTTCTCCTACTATGGTGTTGGGCCTATATATGCATACCAGGTATCATGGATCAGTTTGGATATGTCAAAATACTTGAAGAGGTCATGTTGCCTTATGCTGAAGAGGACATGCCCTTGAATGGTGTTTCAACAAGACAGTGACCCCAAGCACACTAGTAAATGAGCAAAATCTTGGTTTCCAAACCAACAAAATTAATGCCTCGCAGATGTGAAGAAATCATGAAAAACTGTGGTTATACAACTAAATACTAGTTTAGTGATTCATAGAATTGCTAAAAAAAAAAAAAAAGCAGTTTGAACATAATAGTTTTGAGTTTGTAGCATCAACAGCAGATGGTACTATTATTGTGAACACCCCCCTTTTCTTTTTTTTTACTAATAGCCCAATTTCATAGCCTTAAGAGTGTGCATATCATGAATGCTTGGTCTTGTTGGATTTGTGAGAATCTAGTGAGTAATATACTCAAAACCTGGATTAATCTTTTTAGTCACATAACACTACTATTATTCTAAACACTACTGTAGGTGACACACGTGTGAGGTAAATTAGATTTTATCAACAATCCCGACTCTGCTCTGCCTTCTTTGACAATAATACACTTCAAATATGTTCTTGCACATTGTGGATGGTGTCTGCTTCATCAGCAGGTGTCAGTGGTTTCTAAGTCTTCCTCTCATTATACTGCACCTTCTTCTCATGTGTTCTCCTTTTACTCCTCTTTTCTTCTTTCCCCCACTCACACAGGCACTTAAAGTGGTAATAGCAGTATCCACCTGCAGCCCGAGCTTATCACTGAGGTGCCAAAATATATTTCCATTGATTTTTCAGAGTTATGCTCAAAAAGTTTTTCTTTCCCCACTTTCTATCCAGTTTTTGACCAAAGGAGCCAAAAACAGTTACAACTGGAAACATAAAAAATGTTTTTTTATGTTACTGAGAAATATCTTGTTACATCAGTATTTATATAGTATAAGAAGACCAATGTCATTTTTTTTCAATTGAAACATGACAAGAACAGATTTTCAATTCTCCAAAATCCTGGAGAAAATGTTCTATTTAAGATTCAACAATTCTGCATAGTAGAACGTTTGCACTCATCAAAGTTGTAGAAGTGATAACTACTGCCATTGAAAACAAGAACATGCTGTGGGAGTTTCTTGGATTTAACAAATGTGCTTGGCACAATTAACTATGATTTATTACTAAAAAGCTGAACAACTACAGAATCAGATTTGCATTTTCGTGGATATCCAGTTATCTCAAGAAGGTGAAGTGTGGGCTTCCTCAAGGTAAGTGTTGGGACCACTGTTGTTCATTTTATACATTAATAATATATGTGAGGTTTCAAAAATGCCAACAACAATTTTCATTAATTGGCTGTTAGCAATGTCACCAGAAATCATTCTGCAACTTATCATATATCAAGTGTCTCATAAATGTTATTCTATTTTTTGGTAACCTCTACAACTATAACCTGTATTACACATTTCAATTTGTCCTCAAGATTGTTCTATATGTTCATACCGGTTATTGAAATTCAATTACTTTTTGTATTAGTTTTTGCCCTCATTTGTTTAACATAGCCAAGCCTTTAAATCTGTCTTTACTGTCAGGTTTAACAAACATTTTGAGGATATTATATTGTAAGAGTTTACATACTTTGTACATTATTTGGCCAATTTTATCCTCTAATTTATTAAATTTCAGTGATTATAAACTGATGAACACTGATGAACAAGGCATTAGTTGGTTCTCTGTAATGTGATTGAGTGATTATCCTAATTGCTCTCTTCTCTAATGTGAAAACGGGATTAGTAGTGGCTTTGTATGGACATATTTCGCCATATTTCCAGGCAGTATGTGATATATGGAAGAACATAAAAACTTTGATTTTTTATTTTTTTTATTTTACATGATTAATATGAGGTTTGAGCAAAACACCAGGAAATTTAATTTCAAGCACTGCTTCTTTTCCAGCATCATTTAAATTTATCATCAAATTCATCCCACTATTTTTGACCATACTTCCAAAAATTATGGCATTTGTTAGCTTGCATTTATTAGATAACATATTTACATCACTTTTTCATTCACTGCCGATGAATTTCGCTTGCAACTCCTTTCATGGCAAAATCTTCTGTCACAGTGGAATGTGCTAAAAAAGTGCTGATCCACCTCTTCCACAATTTCTCGGATAGTCACACAACGGTCCCACATCACCCATGATCTGGTCATTTCAGCATGTTGATGGCCGCCCGGAGGCGAGCGCGCTCTCCACCTTTGTGCAACCGTCTTTAAACCAGTTGTACCGCTCCTTAATCTGTGTGATGCACATAGGATCGTCACCGAAAGCCATCTGAATAATCCGAATGGTTTCTACCTGGCTATTGCCCAGTTTCTGGCAAATTTGATGCAGTCGCGCTGCTCCAGTCGTTCCGCCATTTCCCTTGCAAAGAAAAAAAAACGACGAGAGACTCCACCCATCCTCACACAAAGACTGCTTACAAGCAAATGATGCAACCGACAGGCGTGAAAAAAAATCACGCATGCACACGAAGGTTCAAGGTTGGCTCATGCAAGCACACGTTATTCAATCCATCAGGTTTTTGAAAAAAATAAAAAGGTCGGATACTTTTCTAACAGACCTCGTACGTCACACAAACCAAAACATTAAGAGAATTTAACTTTTAATCTGTTTTATGTACCCCGTTATGTAAGCTCTTTATTTTAATGCCTATCAAGCCATTGTTTTGTGTTTTATGTTCTATTTGTTTTATTAGCCTGTATTGTTTATATTTGTGTAAATAAATCATTATTTAAAAAACATTAAAAAAGACTATGTCACACTAGCAGAGCATAGTTTAGTGTAGCTCTGCATTGTATAGCTCATAGGAGGATCTGCTCCGTTATCTTGGTCTGATTCAAGCTCATCACCTGACCACATCGACAAAATCAACCCGGCAGCTTCTTTCACATGCTGTTCACTGTGGAAAAGCCTCTGCATTGTTCGCTTTCCAGTAACACTCTTCCCTATGTCGGCATGCCCTGCAGACATACAGCAGCAGCTTTTAGGACGACACAGAAATAATGACATGAACATTTTGAACATAAAATGACCTGATGGGCGGGAGTTTCTTTCTTCACACTCCTTTCTTTCAGTGTCATTATTATGTTTCTCTCACATATAAACATCTGTCACACATGTATCACACGATTGTAGTGCTATAGTAGTATTGTGGCATGCAGAATGACAGAATGGCAGTGAATACTTTCCATTACAAATGCACTCATATTTTTGCTGTTGGTTTGGCTGCTTTTTTTTTTTTCATGTTTCTTGTCTGCCTTTACTACTGACAGGTACAGACTGTGCAGCAGCTCCTGACAGCTTTGCTGTTAACATGCAAATAGTGTGCAGTATTTCAACATTGTACATTTCCAAAACTCTGCAAGAACCTTGCACTTTTTGAGGCTCTATTGCAAAGTCGAGGATTAGCTGTGCTAAACAGCTTGCAGATATTTATGCTATGTTTAGTCCAAATAAAATATATATTTTTTTCATGTAGTGTTATTTCAAGGCATGTGTAAGAAAGCCACTACACACAGATGCAGCCAGCAGTCATAAGCCAAGTACTCCTTTCTGTGGCTGATTCTAGCTCCCTTTCCAGTCTGTCATGTTTAAAAACTCCCTGCTGGCCTTCAATGTTTGGAGCCTTAATTGTATTTACAAACCCTATTTGCAATGAAGTTGGGACGTTGTGTGAAATGTAAATAAAAACAGAATGATTTCAAATCCTCTTCAACTTATATTCAACTGAAAACACCACAAAGAAAAGATATTTAATGATCAAACGGATAAACTTTATTGTTTTGTGCAAATATTTGCTCATTTTGAAATGGATGCCTGCAACACGTTTCAAAAAAGCTGGAACAATGGTATGTTTACCACTGTGTTACATCACCTTTCCTTCTAACAACACTCAATAAGCGTTTGGGAACTGAGGACACTAATTGTGAGTGTCATGATTGGGTATAAAATGAGCATTTCAAAAAGTCTCAGCCATTCACAAGCAAAGATGAGGAGAGGATCACCACTTTGTGAACAACTGCATGAAAAAAATAGTCCAACAGTTTAAGAACTATGACTACATTTACATGCAGTTAATATTCGGGTTAAGGTCAATATTCCGGTTTCTGAATCATTAGGAATAAGCCGTTTACATGCTGAGTTACTCCTGTATACATGGTCATTGGTATCATTTGGAATATCCCCATCTAAACAGCGACGCACGCCGTTCACTGGTGCTTGATTTGGTCTGGCGTTCGTGCAAATCCTGCTTCGTGTAATCCTGCTTCCTCACTACACTTCTCAAACAGGCATTAACATTTTCTCATTTCTCTCCTGCGGGCTGCCTCTGCATCAATCAACAGCGAGTGTCATCTCTGGACCTGTTGCCAGATTGGCGCAGCTACGCACAGACGAGAGAGGGGTGGTGTGAGTTTACTGAGCCCGCAGACAGTAAGCGCATTGGAGGCAGAGCAATCGCGGTGATATGCCGACCGGTGCCGCAACCGGCCCGCCTGATAAGGACGCAGAACACAATGCGCTGTTTATCTCTGTTTCTGTGGTGTCCGGTGGGCTGCGCACACCGCATACAAGTAGTTGCCGTACTCAAAAGACCAAGATTCCTTGAGGATAGGACATGCGCAGAACACAAAATAATGTTCCTTTCTTTGGGGATATCCCGATGCGCGTTTATATGACCTGATATTCGGGTTAGAAAAGGAGTAACCCAGGGGTCTTTTCAGGTTTTTAAAAACCGGAATATGAGCATATTCGGGTTTTTGCAGGTGTTTACATGGCCGTGCGCAACCGGGTTATTGCTAACATTCCGGTTATGAAAGGGTTATTGGCTGCATGTAAACGTAGTCAATGTTTCTCAATATGCAATTGCAAGGAATTTAGGAATTCCATCATCTACAGTCCATAATATAATCAGAAGATTCAGAGAATCTGGAGAACTTTCTACATGTAAGCAGCAAGGCCGAAAACCAACACTTAATGACCATGACCTTCGATCCCTCAGGCGGCACTGCATTAAAACATCATTGTGTAAAGGATCTTACCGTGTGGGCTCAGGAACACTTCAGAAAACCATTGTCAGTTAACACAGTTCATCACTACATCTACAAGTGTAAATTAAAACTCTACCGTGTAAAGCGAAAGCCATACGTCAACAACATCCAGAAACACCACTACCTTCTGTGGGCCCAAGCTCATTTGAAATGGACAGACGCAAAGTGGAAAAGTATGCTGTGATCTGATGAGTCCACATTTCAAATTGTTTTTGGAAATCATGGGCGTCGTGCCCTCCAGACAAAAGAGGAAAAAGACCATCCAGATTGTTACCAGCGCAAAGTTCAAAAGCCAGCATCTGTGATGGTATGGGGGTGTAGGAAAGAGTTGTTAATATTAAGCTCTGTTCCTTCTAAGTTCTGTTGCTGCTGACCCTTTAAGAGAGGTGGAGTTTCACCTGAGTTTTTTTTTCTGCTGCCTGTGCATGTGCAGCCTGCATGATCAGGTTGTGGAATGAGGAGCAGCTACAGAGCTGTGTGTGTTTCTCTCCTGTTGCTGAAAACGTGTGTAAATGAGAAATGTAAGTACCAGCTGATTTATGTTATCACCAACATGTATGCATCCTGGAAATGATTATCTGTTTAATTTATCCAGATATTTCTTGGTTGTTGTTAATGTCCGTTAGCTGAATTGGTTGTTAATTCATTTGCACTCCTGATTCCCATTACTGTTGGTATGCACTGAAGACATTTATATTCTTATTTATGTTGTTATTTTTACCTCCTGCTAATGAGGTTTGTTATTATTATTGTTGATGGTTATTGTTCGTTATATGATTGACATGCTAAGTTAGCACCCTGTAACATGCTGTGTGTTAATTTGTGTTAATATTTGTGTATCATTTTACTGATGTACTGCATACTGTGTTGTGTTCACAGAACCACGTTCTTCTGATTGAGTGTCACTCCGCGCACCCTGTGGAGATTCAAACTCTCCATTACAGGGGGTGTGTTAGTGCCAGGGTTGGGAGGGTTACTTTAAAAATGTATTCCGATACAGTTACTAGTTACCTGTTGAAAATGTAACCTGTAACGTAATCCAAGTAACATAAAATTAAAGTAATGTAATTTGATTACTTCAGTTACTTCTGGATTACTCCAATATCAAATATGCTAATACAGACAAAAGAAACAAAATATAAATAGTCTTGACTACATAGTACAGTTTATTAAGCAAAAATAAAACTGTTTCTTTTACATGGCATGCTCTGTTTTACTTCACATTATGAATTAAGAGCACCCACAATATTGTTTTAAACACACTGTGTTCACCTGCTAAATTTTCAACAAGAAATGCCAAACAAATGAAGGATAATGAAAACTCAGGCGTGTGAGGATGAATTTGTAATTAAAAGTGGCTTGCAGAACAATATACAAAACAAAAAAAAAAGTCTACTATTTGAGTAAATTTGCACCATGTTTAACATATCAGTCCACTTATTGAACTTTCAAAATAAGAACAACAGCATAATGAAAACCATTAAGTAAATACTGTCAGTAAGGAGGTGTGGTTGCCATTTTAATTCAGGGCAAGTTAGTGATTAGCGTGCATAGAAGTTCAAGAAACAGGTGGAACATGCTGGAAAGCTGCGCATGTTGGCAAAGCCACAAACGGAGGAACAAGGGAGACAATATTTCCTTCCATAAGTAAGTGGTTTTCGTTCTTCTTGTCACTTTGTCCGTGATATTTGGATGATAAACAGCTGTATGTCTTCTGCTGTACCTGTGTCGCCTGATGACATGGACCATTAACTCTTCACTTATGTCTAGTTGATATTTTCCACTGCTAGACCAACGTCTAGCATTGGAAACATACTTGTCGTTAGTGATTAAAATTGTTCGACAAGACTGGGGATTTTTTTTTTTAATTTGCACCTTAAAATAATGAGATTATAATGACCTGCGCACCACACAGAGAGATGTGTACCCACACCACTGACTTCATGAATGAAACTCGGTCAATAAAGGATAATTGTGTAAAAATATTATATATATATATATATATATATATATATATATATATATATATATATATATATATATATATATATATATATATATATATATATATATACGAGGTCTGTCCATAAAGTATAGGTCCTTTTAATTTTTTTCAAAAACTATATGGATTTCATTCATATGTTTTAACGTCAGACATGCTTGAACCCTCGTGCGCATGCGTGAGTTTTTCCACGCCTGTCGGTGACGTCATTCGCCTGTGAGCACGCCTTGTGGGAGGAGTCGTCCAGCCCCTCGTCGGAATTCCTTTGTGAGAAGTTGCTGAGAGACTGGTGCTTTGTTTGATCAAAATTTTTTCTAAACCTGTGAGACACATCGAAGTGGACATGGTTCGAAAAATTAAGCTGGTTTTCAGTGAAAATTTTAACGTCTGATGAGAGATTTTGAGGTGATACTGTCGTTTTAAGGACTTCCCACGGTGCGAGACGTCGCGCAGCGCTCTCAGGCGCCATCATCAGCCTGTTTCAAGCTGAAAACCTCCACATTTCAGGCTCTATTGATCCAGGACGTCGTGAGAGAACAGAGAAGTTTCAGAAGAAGTCAGTTTCAGAATTTTATCCGGATATTCCACTGTTAAAGGAGATTTTTTTTTAATGAAAGACGTGCGGGCGGATTGCAGCGTCGGCTCGCAGCCGCTGCGACGCTCCGCCACAGGAAAAACACCTCTGTTGGAAGCCTTAAGGACAAGTTGGAACATGTCCAGCTGTTAAACAATTTCTCATATACTCACTCCACTGAAAGCCATCAAAAGCCGCCTGGATTTTACAAATGGTTATCAACACAGAGATGTTTTTCCTGTGCCGCCGCACCGCGCCGGCTGCGTCCCGACGCACGGACCCGTCCGCACGTCTTTCATTAAAAAAATCTCCTTTAACAGTGGAATATCCGGGTAAAATGCTGAAACCGACTTCTTCTGAAACGTCTCTGTTCTCTCATGACGTCCTGGATCAATAGAGCCTGAAATGTGGAGGTTTTCAGCTTGAAACAGGCTGACGACGGCGCCTGAGAGCGCTGAGCGACGTCTCGCACCGTGGGAAGTCCTTAAAGCGACAGTATCACCTCAAAATCTCTCATCAGCCGTTAAAATTTTCACTGAAAACCAGCTTAATTTTTCGAACCGTGTCCACTTCGATATGTCTCACAGGTTTAGAAAAAATTTTGATCAAACAAAGCGCCAGTCTCTCAGCAACTTCTCAGACAAAGGAATTCCGACGAGGGGCTGGACGACTCTTCCCACAAGGAGTGCTCACAGGCGAATGACGTCACCAACAGGCGTGGAAAAACTCACGCATGCGCACGAGGGTTCAAGCATGTCTGACGTAAAAACATATGAATGAAATCCATATAGTTTTTGAAAAAAATAAAAAGGACCTATACTTTATGGACAGACCTCGTATATGTAATTGTTTTAGGAGCCGCGCTGCGTTGAACAGCGCAGATCCGTGTAACTTTCAACACTAATATTTGGGAATGTGTGTGTGTCCGAGTAAATTTAATACTTTCCTGACATAATTTAATGTAATTTAATTTTACTGGCTCAATATCCAGGTCAAAATGGCATTTTTTAACACGTATTTTGCGAGTTTTTTTCTGAGTGTGTCCAGTCGCGGATCTCCATTGAAAATGCATTAACATCTGGGTACTTCATCAATATTTTGCCCGGTTAGGAGACGTCATGTCGCTGTTCATGAAGGGACATTTTCGTTTCAAAGATAAAAAAATATTATATACAGGTAATATCATAAAATGCATTAAAAGTGTAATCCTGCGAAGTAATCCCCATTTTTACTAAATATACCTGTAATCTGAATCCGTTTTTTTTTCTGTAACTAGCGGAATACAGTTACCTTTTTTTTGTATCCTAATTATGTAACGCCGTTACATGTATTCCGTTACTCCCCAAGCCTGGTTAGTGCCCATGGCATGGGCAACTTACACATCATGGCACCATCAGTGCTGAAAGGTACATCCAGGTTTTGGAGCAACACATGCTGCCATCCAAGCAACGTCTTTTTCAGGGACGTCCCTGCTTATTTCAGCAAGACAATGTCAAGCCACATTCTGCACGTGTTACAACAGCATGGCTTCGTAGTAAAAGAGTGCGGGTACTAGACTGGCATGCCTGCAGTCTAGACCTGTCCCCACTGAAAATGTGTGGTGCATTATGAAGCGCACAATACGACAACGGAGACCCCGGACTGTTGAACAACTGAAGTCGTACATCAAGCAAGAATGGGAAAGAATTCCACCTACAAAGCTTCAACAATTAGTGTCTTCAGTTCCCAACAGCAAGCCCTCAACAGCAAGCCTCGCTGACCAGTCGCTCTGCCATTGTACTGTTGCTGTCAGCGTTACTGTAGATGTCTGTGCTGTGTATCTTGTGATGTGCTACTGTGATATTGTTGCTGTCTGTCCTGTGATGTGCTGTTGTGTCACCTGCATTGTTCGTCTGTTATGTACAATGTATTGTACGGTCGGTGAAGACAAATTTCCCCACAGGGACCAATAAATCTAATCTAATCTTACACAATGTCCCAACTTCATTGGAACTGGGGTTGTACCAGACCTTATGAAATTTCCCTAATTAAGGTACTTATCAAAATGTTAAGAACAATTTTCCTTTCTGGTTGTGAGGCACACTGTGTAAAACTATAATAAGGCTCTAAAGCTGAAAATATGAAATGTATTTTTTTTTATTCTTCAAATCTTACAGTATATTAGAAATAGGCTTACTCAAGTATTTGGGTCACAAACGTAATGTGATATATGCATTTTTAAAATAAAAGTTCAAAATGAAATTATGTACTATCACATATAGAATGAAATTGCTGTCAGTCATGATGCATTGTCAAATGTTTTAGTGATTTTGATACATATATTTAACCTCTGTGTTGTGTATGTTCGCTCCACCTCCGGACATGAACTCATGGGAGGCACGCGCCCTGACCAGGAGGCTAAAACTCAGAGGCCCTGATGTCTGTGGCCAAAGCATCTTTTAGTGTTGGGGAGTGAGGTTTACTGACTTCCATATAGACAGCAACTCCTGCTGGCTTTCATTACACGTACTACATAACAACTTTCATTCATTCATTCATTCCATTTACACTTCACTATGATATTTTTCTCATGACACCCACTCATTTCCATCACTTGTGTTCAGTTTATCCCACAAAAAACTAATGGAGAGTGATTTATGATCATTTTGAAATATGGAGAATCACTTTTGACGAACACAGACATGAACTGACCAAATCAGACCCATTGTGTCATGCACAGCATGTCTGGAGCTAATTTTTGCATAACGCTCATTTGGAGCTGTCTGGATGTTACACAAAAGGTTATTTGTAAAAGAAAAGAAAGCACTTACCAGGTGAACTGAGGCCTTCTTTGTTCATGAAATTATGAAAAGCAACTAGGGGTCTGAATCAATAAATTCCAGTTGTGCTGCATAGCATTCCTCCACGTTTCTTCACTAGTTTTTTTAAGAGACTGAATGAAATGAAAATGTTTTCCAGTCCTTGAAAAAGCTCTGTGCTGTTTTTAAGCCATTCTTCCCATGTTCTGTCAATGAGAATGTCAATGTAACAGCTGAAAAATCAGACACACACACACACACACACCCACACACACACATGTCACTGCTGAAAGCAAAGGGGAACAGGTGAACAGAGGTCATGTGACATTCTCCAGCCTATAGTACTGGCTGTGAATGAAAGATTGTCTGCAAACAAGATGCACATCCAGTGAGAACTTGATGTCTCTGTGGTATTCTATCACTGATTTATTAATAGACATGACAAAATATTGATCATGATGTTGGGGCACGTCATTATGGCTCCAAATATTAATATTAAATTGGATAATTGTGTTACCCATGACCAGTGTTGGGCACAGCTAACTGAAAAGTTAGCTTCGATAACCACTAAGCCACAAACTGAAAAGTTAACTTTTATAAAGCTAAGCCGATAAACCGCAAAAAAAAAAAAAAAAAAAAAAAAATAGCAGAAGTTACAGCTAAGCACTAATCGCTAAATTTGTGTTGACAACTGATAAGCCAGTTTCAATTTTAAGCCCTGCAGGAGCTTCTGAGTAAATTCAGAAGTAATCATAAACCATAAACAAATGAGCCACAACTTTACTCTTTATGCATGTGAAAATATTGCAATATCTTTTAAAGTAATGCGCTTATTCTGAAGGTTTAAGCATTAACCGACACGTGCCAAAAGGCATTATGGGAAATGAGTTTCATCACTCCTCTCCCCTGTCAAAATGCATAGAACACTGCCATCTGCTGGATGGGAGTGTGAATAGTGCACTTAGAATGCCTCAATATTGCGTAAGTGAGGGAAGTGATGAATGCATATGATCAATGCTGAATCACACTTCACAAACAGCATTTTCAGTTTTGCAAATTCCTTTTTTTTTTTTTACAAATGGGAAAAAATGACATATTTACAAATACACATTTATTTGTAAAAATCATCACACACGTTACAAATGGGAAATGAGAATTTGTGTTTGTGGATCACAAAACACATGTGCAAATCAAGGACTATTTGTAGGTGACATTGGGTGACATTGTAGATGACATACTCTCATGACATCCATTAATTCCTGGAAATAATGTATTCTGACTTTTTCCAATGTAACAAATCCATCACCATGTCCAGGCAGTCTGTCAAAAACAGTGTTGTTTCCCTCTGTCTGTCAGTCATTGGGATGTTTCTGTTTTGCTAATTAGGATGTCACACACTGAAGAATGCAGAGAATTGCAGAGTGAGACGTTTTCCGGAAATACACCTGCTAGCACCCAGAATGAAAGGAATAAAATACATCAGATCATTCATTATTAGCACGTGTGCGGAGACACTTACAATCATGAGTACTTTTATATTGTATTACTAACTGGGATGTTAAAAAACTTTCCTCAAGCTTTAATCACTATGCCAGCAAAAAAATATTAGTGGACTGAAAGTTAGCGGAACTACATTTAGCGGAAGCTAATTGGTCCGCTGATGGTTTTCAAGTTCGTGAAAAGCTAATCAGCTGATGAAAAAGTTAGCTTCGCTAATTAACGGTTAGCATATTAGTGGAACTGTGCCCACCACTGCCCATGGCACATAAGCTGCTTTCAATGTACCACAGCTGCACATCACCTACTTTCCCGGTAAAAACAAACGTGTAATAAGCAGTTTCACACTCTTGCTATTTCCAGTGACCTACTAAATCTCTACAGTCAGGTCCACAAGTCAAATGAAAATGAGAATGACAATTTTTGCAGTTTTGCATCTGAACAAACCAAATTTCCAAATAAGAAAGCACATCAAATGGAGGCTCAAGTCTCCCATGTGGCTTCTGGGAAACTGTAGCTGACATTCCACAGCTTCCATTTGAAGAAAATCATTCCCTTTTCAAGTCCACCATGAAGCTGTATAACTGGTGATGCAACAAGATCCACAGAAGCCTATAACTCCTGCAGAGTTGTCATGGGTGTCTTCCTTCACCAGTTTCCTTCTTGCACAGTATCCAGTATTTGACAACTGCCTACTCCAGACACATTGACCACACAGTACCATCCTGTGACCGATATAAACAATGCCACCCCCCCCCCCCTTTTCCTATAAACAATGTTTAAGACATACTCATTGATTTCATGTTCATGTCTCCATCCCCTGACTTCACTTCAAAGTCAGAAGTCTAATTTTTTTTAGACAGTTCCAATCACCATAAAGGTGGTGATCACCTCAGTTATGTAAACCTTTGTACAGTGCATCCAGAAAGTATTCACAGAGCTTCACTTTTCCCACAATTTATGTTACGTTACAGCCTTATTCCAAAATGGAGTAAATTCATTTTTCCCCTCAAAATTCTACCCACACCTCATAATGACAACCTGACAGAGGTTTTCTTGAAATTTTTGCTCAATACTTTGTTGATGTACCTTTGGCATTAATTACAGCCTCAAGTCTTCTTGAATAAGATGCCACAACCTTGGTGCACCTATCTTTGGGCAGTTTTGCCCATTCCTCTTTGCAACACCTCTCAAGCTGCATCAGGTTGGATGGGGAAAGTCGGTGCACAGCCATTTTCAGACCTCTCCAGAGATATTCAATCAGATTCAGGTCTGGGCTCTGGCTGGGCCACTCATGGACTTTCACAGAGTTGTCCTGAAGCCACTCCTTTGATATCTTGGCTGTGTGCTTACTGTCATTGCCCTGCTGAAAGATGAACTGTCACCCCAGTCTGAGGTCAAGAGTGCTCTGGAGCAGGTTTTCATCCAGGATGTCTCTGTACATTGCTGCATTCATCTTTCCCTCAATCCTGACTAGTCTCTCAGTTCCTGCTACTGAAAAACATCCCCACAGCATGATGCTGCCACCACCATGCTTCACTGTAGGGATGGTGCCTGGTTTCCTCCAAACATGACACCTGGCATTGACGTCAAAGAGTTCAGTCTTTGTCTCATCAAATCAGAGAATTTTGTTTCTCATGGTCTGAGAGTCCTTCAGGTGCCTCTTGGCAAACTCCAAGCGGGCTGCCATGTGCCTTTACTAAGGAGTAGCTTCCGTCTGGCCACTCTGCCATACAGGCCTGATTGGTGGATTGCTGGAGAGATGGTTGTCTTCCTGGAAGAGTCTGCTCTCTTCACAGACGAATGGTGGAGCTCTGATAGAGTGGCCATCAGGTTTTGGTGACCTCCTTGACAAAGGCCCTTCTCCCCCACTTGCTCAGTTTAGAGGGTCGGCTATCTCTAGGAAGAGTTCCGGTGGATCAGAACTTCTTCATTTTACAGATGATGGAGGTCACTGCGCTCATTGGGACTTTCAAAGCAGCATAAATGACGGAGACCGGTGTCCAGTCGAGATGCGGTGAACGTCGAGATGAGGTGTGTCGCGCTATTGAGCATGCATGCGCACATCGCTCTACCCCGGACTTGAAGATGTCACCCATCGAGATGAGGTGCCTTGCGCAACTGCACATGAGGAGATGATGTAACTCGCTCGACGTGCAACTGCGCATGCGCATTTTTTTTTCGTCAAAGTTTTTTTTATTAATTGTATTCAATGTATTTATAGCCTAGTAAGTAAAACATTTTCTGTATTTTACGTTAGGAGCATAAATGTATGTATATGTATATTTTGCCTGTCAAAATAAGCTAACTCCAGATTAAAAATACTTATTGTTTTATAGTGAGTAGATTTTATATATTACTGCGTTCGGATGAACAATTTATACATTTACTTGCCCATCAAAATAAGCGAACTTCATCAAGTAATTTTTTCGGTGTACACATATGCAGTTATGCAAGGAATCTCATCTCGACGACGCACCTCATCTTGACAGAACACCGTCACTGCCTACATGAGGAAGTGCATGGATGATGTCACGGTCTCCAGAACCATCTCCATTCGGGCCAATCAGAAACCTTGGCTGACAGGGGAAGTCCACAGGCTCCTGAAGGCTCGAAACCCTGCCTTCAGAGCTGGGGATGAGGTGGGTCTAAGTACAGTCAGGGCCAATCTGCCACAAGGAATTAGAGAGGCTAAGAGACAGTACTCCATGAGAATCACTGACCACTTCAAGGACAGTAGAGACTCCAGGAATCTATGGCGGGGTATTCAGACCATCACGGACTATAAGCCCACCCCGCAGACCTCCGACAACACCCCCTCTCTGCTGAATCAGATGAACGACTTCTTCGCTCGCTTTGAGGCAGACAACAACATTCCAGCACAGAAGATTCCTCTGCCTTCTGATGACCAGGTACTGTCACTACCTTCAGATAGCGTGAGGCAAACGCTCAGAAGGATCAATGTGAGGAAAGCCCCCGGTCCCAACGATATTCCTGGACAGGTCCTGAGAGACTGTGCTGAGGAGCTCACGGATGTTTTCACAGAAAATCTTCAACATCTCGCTGAGACAAGCTGTTGTTCCGACATGCCTCAAAGCCATCACCATCATCCCGGTCCCGAAGAAGTCGTCTCCCTCCTGCTACAATGACTACCGCCACTCACTCCTATCATTATGAAGTGCTTCGATTGGCTAGTCATGGACCACATTAAATCTGCCCCCCCTCCCCCCACATACTGGACCCCTACCAGTTTGCATATCGGTCCAACCGCTCGACCGACAATGCTATCTCCACTGTCCTCCACTCAGCCCTAACTCACCTGGAGACCAAGGACTCACACGTCAGAATGCTGTTCATCGACTTCAGCTCAAAAATATGAAATGTATTTTTTTTAATTCTTCAAATCTTACAGTATATTAGAAATAGGCTTACTCAAGTATTTGGGTCACAAACGTAATGTGATATATGCATTTTTAAAATAAAATTTCAAAATGAAATTATGTACTATCACATATAGAATGAAATTGCTGTCAGTCATGATGCATTGTCAAATGTTTTAGTGATTTTGATACATATATTTAACCTCTGTGTTGTGTATGTTCGCTCCACCTCCGGACATGAACTCATGGGAGGCACGCGCCCTGACCAGGAGGCTAAAACTCAGAGGCCCTGATGTCTGTGGCCAAAGCATCTTTTAGTGTTGGGGAGTGAGGTTTACTGACTTCCATATAGACAGCAACTCCTGCTGGCTTTCATTACACGTACTACATAACAACTTTCATTCATTCATTCATTCCATTTACACTTCACTATGATATTTTTCTCATGACACCCACTCATTTCCATCACTTGTGTTCAGTTTATCCCACAAAAAACTAATGGAGAGTGATTTATGATCATTTTGAAATATGGAGAATCACTTTTGACGAACACAGACATGAACTGACCAAATCAGACCCATTGTGTCATGCACAGCATGTCTGGAGCTAATTTTTGCATAACGCTCATTTGGAGCTGTCTGGATGTTACACAAAAGGTTATTTGTAAAAGAAAAGAAAGCACTTACCAGGTGAACTGAGGCCTTCTTTGTTCATGAAATTATGAAAAGCAACTAGGGGTCTGAATCAATAAATTCCAGTTGTGCTGCATAGCATTCCTCCACGTTTCTTCACTAGTTTTTTTAAGAGACTGAATGAAATGAAATGTTTTCCAGTCCTTGAAAAAGCTCTGTGCTGTTTTTAAGCCATTCTTCCCATGTTCTGTCAATGAGAATGTCAATGTAACAGCTGAAAAATCAGACACACACACACACACACACCCACACACACACATGTCACTGCTGAAAGCAAAGGGGAACAGGTGAACAGAGGTCATGTGACATTCTCCAGCCTATAGTACTGGCTGTGAATGAAAGATTGTCTGCAAACAAGATGCACATCCAGTGAGAACTTGATGTCTCTGTGGTATTCTATCACTGATTTATTAATAGACATGACAAAATATTGATCATGATGTTGGGGCACGTCATTATGGCTCCAAATATTAATATTAAATTGGATAATTGTGTTACCATGACCAGTGTTGGGCACAGCTAACTGAAAAGTTAGCTTCGATAACCACTAAGCCACAAACTGAAAAGTTAACTTTTATAAAGCTAAGCCGATAAACCGCAAAAAAAAAAAAAAAAAAAAAAAAAAAAAATAGCAGAAGTTACAGCTAAGCACTAATCGCTAAATTTGTGTTGACAACTGATAAGCCAGTTTCAATTTTAAGCCCTGCAGGAGCTTCTGAGTAAATTCAGAAGTAATCATAAACCATAAACAAATGAGCCACAACTTTACTCTTTATGCATGTGAAAATATTGCAATATCTTTTAAAGTAATGCGCTTATTCTGAAGGTTTAAGCATTAACCGACACGTGCCAAAAGGCATTATGGGAAATGAGTTTCATCACTCCTCTCCCCTGTCAAAATGCATAGAACACTGCCATCTGCTGGATGGGAGTGTGAATAGTGCACTTAGAATGCCTCAATATTGCGTAAGTGAGGGAAGTGATGAATGCATATGATCAATGCTGAATCACACTTCACAAACAGCATTTTCAGTTTTGCAAATTCCTTTTTTTTTTTTACAAATGGGAAAAAATGACATATTTACAAATACACATTTATTTGTAAAAATCATCACACACGTTACAAATGGGAAATGAGAATTTGTGTTTGTGGATCACAAAACACATGTGCAAATCAAGGACTATTTGTAGGTGACATTGGGTGACATTGTAGATGACATACTCTCATGACATCCATTAATTCCTGTAAATAATGTATTCTGACTTTTTCCAATGTAACAAATCCATCACCATGTCCAGGCAGTCTGTCAAAAACAGTGTTGTTTCCCTCTGTCTGTCAGTCATTGGGATGTTTCTGTTTTGCTAATTAGGATGTCACACACTGAAGAATGCAGAGAATTGCAGAGTGAGACGTTTTCCCGGAAATACACCTGCTAGCACCCAGAATGAAAGGAATAAAATACATCAGATCATTCATTATTAGCACGTGTGCGGAGACACTTACAATCATGAGTACTTTTATATTGTATTACTAACTGGGATGTTAAAAAACTTTCCTCAAGCTTTAATCACTATGCCAGCAAAAAAATATTAGTGGACTGAAAGTTAGCGGAACTACATTTAGCGGAAGCTAATTGGTCCGCTGATGGTTTTCAAGTTCGTGAAAAGCTAATCAGCTGATGAAAAAGTTAGCTTCGCTAATTAACGGTTAGCATATTAGTGGAACTGTGCCCACCACTGCCCATGGCACATAAGCTGCTTTCAATGTACCACAGCTGCACATCACCTACTTTCCCGGTAAAAACAAACGTGTAATAAGCAGTTTCACACTCTTGCTATTTCCAGTGACCTACTAAATCTCTACAGTCAGGTCCACAAGTCAAATGAAAATGAGAATGACAATTTTTGCAGTTTTGCATCTGAACAAACCAAATTTCCAAATAAGAAAGCACATCAAATGGAGGCTCAAGTCTCCCATGTGGCTTCTGGGAAACTGTAGCTGACATTCCACAGCTTCCATTTGAAGAAAATCATTCCCTTTTCAAGTCCACCATGAAGCTGTATAACTGGTGATGCAACAAGATCCACAGAAGCCTATAACTCCTGCAGAGTTGTCATGGGTGTCTTCCTTCACCAGTTTCCTTCTTGCACAGTATCCAGTATTTGACAACTGCCTACTCCAGACACATTGACCACACAGTACCATCCTGTGACCGATATAAACAATGCCACCCCCCCCCCCCTTTTCCTATAAACAATGTTTAAGACATATTCATTGATTTCATGTTCATGTCTCCATCCCCTGACTTCACTTCAAAGTCAGAAGTCTAATTTTTTTTAGACAGTTCCAATCACCATAAAGGTGGTGATCACCTCAGTTATGTAAACCTTTGTACAGTGCATCCAGAAAGTATTCACAGAGCTTCACTTTTCCCACAATTTATGTTACGTTACAGCCTTATTCCAAAATGGAGTAAATTCATTTTTCCCCTCAAAATTCTACCCACACCTCATAATGACAACCTGACAGAGGTTTTCTTGAAATTTTTGCTCAATACTTTGTTGATGTACCTTTGGCATTAATTACAGCCTCAAGTCTTCTTGAATAAGATGCCACAACCTTGGTGCACCTATCTTTGGGCAGTTTTGCCCATTCCTCTTTGCAACACCTCTCAAGCTGCATCAGGTTGGATGGGGAAAGTCGGTGCACAGCCATTTTCAGACCTCTCCAGAGATATTCAATCAGATTCAGGTCTGGGCTCTGGCTGGGCCACTCATGGACTTTCACAGAGTTGTCCTGAAGCCACTCCTTTGATATCTTGGCTGTGTGCTTACTGTCATTGCCCTGCTGAAAGATGAACTGTCACCCCAGTCTGAGGTCAAGAGTGCTCTGGAGCAGGTTTTCATCCAGGATGTCTCTGTACATTGCTGCATTCATCTTTCCCTCAATCCTGACTAGTCTCTCAGTTCCTGCTACTGAAAAACATCCCCACAGCATGATGCTGCCACCACCATGCTTCACTGTAGGGATGGTGCCTGGTTTCCTCCAAACATGACACCTGGCATTGACGTCAAAGAGTTCAGTCTTTGTCTCATCAAATCAGAGAATTTTGTTTCTCATGGTCTGAGAGTCCTTCAGGTGCCTCTTGGCAAACTCCAAGCGGGCTGCCATGTGCCTTTTACTAAGGAGTAGCTTCCGTCTGGCCACTCTGCCATACAGGCCTGATTGGTGGATTGCTGGAGAGATGGTTGTCTTCCTGGAAGAGTCTGCTCTCTTCACAGACGAATGGTGGAGCTCTGATAGAGTGGCCATCAGGTTTTGGTGACCTCCTTGACAAAGGCCCTTCTCCCCCACTTGCTCAGTTTAGAGGGTCGGCTATCTCTAGGAAGAGTTCCGGTGGATCAGAACTTCTTCATTTTACAGATGATGGAGGTCACTGCGCTCATTGGGACTTTCAAAGCAGCATAAATGACGGAGACCGGTGTCCAGTCGAGATGCGGTGAACGTCGAGATGAGGTGCGTCGCGCTATTGAGCATGCATGCGCACATCGCTCTACCCCGGACTTGAAGATGTCACCCATCGAGATGAGGTGCCTTGCGCAACTGCACATGAGGAGATGATGTAACTCGCTCGACGTGCAACTGCGCATGCGCATTTTTTTTTCGTCAAAGTTTTTTTTATTAATTGTATTCAATGTATTTATAGCCTAGTAAGTAAAACATTTTCTGTATTTTACGTTAGGAGCATAAATGTATGTATATGTATATTTTGCCTGTCAAAATAAGCTAACTCCAGATTAAAAATACTTATTGTTTTATAGTGAGTAGATTTTATATATTACTGCGTTCGGATGAACAATTTATACATTTACTTGCCCATCAAAATAAGCGAACTTCATCAAGTAATTTTTTCGGTGTACACATATGCAGTTATGCAAGGAATCTCATCTCGACGACGCACCTCATCTTGACAGAACACCGTCACTGCCTACATGAGGAAGTGCATGGATGATGTCACGGTCTCCAGAACCATCTCCATTCGGGCCAATCAGAAACCTTGGCTGACAGGGGAAGTCCACAGGCTCCTGAAGGCTCGAAACCCTGCCTTCAGAGCTGGGGATGAGGTGGGTCTAAGTACAGTCAGGGCCAATCTGCCACGAGGAATTAGAGAGGCTAAGAGACAGTACTCCATGAGAATCACTGACCACTTCAAGGACAGTAGAGACTCCAGGAATCTATGGCGGGGTATTCAGACCATCACGGACTATAAGCCCACCCCGCAGACCTCCGACAACACCCCCTCTCTGCTGAATCAGATGAACGACTTCTTCGCTCGCTTTGAGGCAGACAACAACATTCCAACACAGAAGATTCCTCTGCCTTCTGATGACCAGGTACTGTCACTACCTTCAGATAGCGTAAGGCAAACGCTCAGAAGGATCAATGTGAGGAAAGCCCCCGGTCCCAACGATATTCCTGGACAGGTCCTGAGAGACTGTGCTGAGGAGCTCACGGATGTTTTCACAGAAAATCTTCAACATCTCGCTGAGACAAGCTGTTGTTCCGACATGCCTCAAAGCCATCACCATCATCCCGGTCCCGAAGAAGTCGTCTCCCTCCTGCTACAATGACTACCGCCACTCACTCCTATCATTATGAAGTGCTTCGATTGGCTAGTCATGGACCACATTAAATCTGCCCCCCCTCCCCCCACATACTGGACCCCTACCAGTTTGCATATCGGTCCAACCGCTCGACCGACAATGCTATCTCCACTGTCCTCCACTCAGCCCTAACTCACCTGGAGACCAAGGACTCACACGTCAGAATGCTGTTCATCGACTTCAGCTCAGAATTCAATACAATCATCCCCCAGCAGCTCATCCTCAAACTACTCCAGCTGGGACTCAACACATCCCTGTGCAACTGGCTGCTGGACTTTCTGACGGGGAGACCACAGACAGTTCGGGTTGGCAGCAACACCTCCAGCACCATCATGCTGAAAACAGGAGCCCCACAAGGATGTGTGCTGAGCCCCCTCCTCTTCACTCTGCTGACCCAGGACTGCACACCTACATCCAGCTCCAATCTCTTCATCAAGTTCGCAGACGACACGACTGTGGTGGGTCTCATCAACAATGATGAGACAAGCTACAGGAGTGAGGTGAGCCGCCTGGCCACGTGGTGCACGGACAACAGTCTCCACCTGAATGTGGAGAAGACAAAGCAGATTGTCGTGGACTTTAGGAGAGAGCCCACTCAGCATGCTCCACTAACCATCAATGGCGCTGAAGTGGAGCGGGTGAGCAGCACAAAGTTCCTGGGTGTACACATCTCCCAAGACCTGTCCTGGAACATCAACACCACATCTCTGGCCTAAAAAGCCCAACAGCGACTCTACTTTCTGCGGAAACTGAGGAAAGCAAGAGCCCCGACCCCCATCATGTACTCCTTCTACAGGGGTACCATCGAGAGCATCCTGACCAGCAGCATCACTGTGTGTGACCCTGCAATGCACTGTGAAAGCAGCTGGGAAGATCCCCTCTCTGCTGGACACCTACCACACCCGCCTCACCTGCAAAGCCACCAGGATCGCAGGTGACCCCACCCACCCAATTCACAGTCTTTTCAGCCTGCTGCTGTCGGGGAGGAGACTGCAGAGTCTCTGGGCCAAAACCAGCAGGCTCAAAGATAGTTTCTTCCACCAGGCAGTCAGGATGCTCAACTCCCTCCCTGCTCTGCCCCCACTGCCCCCCGCGTGAGCCCCCACCACTGATTCTGCCCGCCCACGCACTCACCAACCCCAGGTCTGCACACCTCACTTTATCCTCCCACATTGCACTATTGCGTCCACATCAGGAATGCCTATACTGATACTGGTACATTACTATATAGCCATTGCACTTTTGTATTTAATGCTATAATGTTATACTGTCTACATCAGCATACTGTCACTTGCACCACTGGATTATACTGTTATACTGTATTATACTGTTATCGTATTTAATGTCATACTGTCTACATTAGTACACTGCCATTTGCACTACGGCATCACACTGTTATACTTACACTACCTGCACTGTTTATACTGTTTTATATTGTTATTTTTATTTTGTAAATCAGAAGTATTTAAGGTAAATTTTTTTACTTAGCTTAATAGCAGTTTTTATTCTTACTCTTCACCATGGGTCTGAGAGGACTGAAATTTCATCTGTGCTATATGATGAGCATGTATAGCATATTTGACAATAAAGCTGACTTTGACTTTGACTAAATGTTTCTGTACCCTTCCCCAGATTTGTGCCTCGAGACAGTCTTGTCTCTAAGAGCTACAGACAATTCCTTTGACTTCAGCTGTGGGACCTTATATGTAGACAGGGGTGTGCCAATCCAAATCATGTCCATTCAACTAAATTTACTTCAGTTGGACACCAATTAAGCTGTAGAAATATCTCAAGGATGATCAGTGGAAACGGGATGCACATGAGCTCAATTTTGAGCTTCACTGCAAAGCTGTGAATACTTACATACACGTGTTTTCTTAGTTTTGTTTGTTTGTTTGTTTTTTTAAATAAATTTGCCAAAATGTCAAACATTTTTACATTGTCATTATGGGGTATTGTGTGTAGAATTTTGATGAAAAATAATTAATTTCATTCATTTTGGTATAAGGCTTTAACATGACAAAATATGGAAAAAGTGAAGCACGATGAATACTTTGGGGATACACTGTAGATGCAACATTGATTGAATTAATTTATTTATTCGGCACACAGAATAACAACACAGACAATAACGAAACTCATAAAAATAACAACGTACAATGAGTCAGTGTGGCCAAAAGGGTGAAGCCAGAAGCAAAGCTTGTAAATACCCAACCCTCATATATATATGTATATATATATATATATATATATATATATTATAGCTGTTATAAATAACGCATTAACTATTTGCGTTATTTTTTCCCCTATAACGCGATAAAATAAATTGATCGCAAAGATTAATAAAAAGAAGGCCCCTTCACTTTGCAGTACCACACGGTCAGTCAGTGGGGGCAGCATTACGCCCACGTCCAGCGTGCCACCAGAAGGAAGAAGAAGTGGCCATTTCCTGTGTTTACGTGCTGCTGGTGCTACGTCAAGCTAGCGATGGAAAATAAAAAAGACACGCTGTTAAATGGAAAATTTCACTTTAAGATACAACCAGACGGTGCTTTGGACAAGACAAAGGCAATATGTGTGCTTTGCAAAGGTGAATTCAATTACCACCGAAGCACTACATCACTCGCATATCACCTTAAGTAGGCACTTGGACATCAGCCGCGTCAGCCAGCAACTTAGCCTCGCGTGATGACGTCATCAAATTTTCAAGCTCGCGGTTCATATCGTTCGCAAAATGCGGATTGGAGAGGCTGGTTCTGCATGAATTCTACCGGAAATGCCGCTATTTTGATGTAGGAGACCTGCGAATTCTTACGCACTTTGTCTGGTAAAAATCCATTCAGATTTCTGAAATGTGCCTGATTTCCAAATCGAACGTGGAGTTCCCATGTTAAATTCACCACCTGCGTGACTTCCTTGGTGATTAAATACCTTTGCTTGGTCTAGTTTATGTAATAAACATCATTTTAGCGAAGTATCATATGAATCTGTGCCTCCGCACTAATATTTTGGATCCCCGCCGGTAGCCATGGTAGCGACCTCCCGCTGAAAATATGTTGTCGTCTACTCGCTATGCCCGGAAAATAATTGTTCTATACATGAACATCTGCACATTTTTCAGCCGATAAATGCTTCAGATAAGTTTATCGATATCTTAAAATGTTATTTTCGTGAGGATTTTATTTCAGTTTTGCTTCATTATGAAGGATTGATTGGGGATTTATTTTGTTGAGCATATTTTGGGCAGGCTGGCTCACTGGTTTATGGTTACTGCTTTCTGATTGGTCGAGCGGAACTATGACGTGTTGAAGTGATACCCTCTGATTCTTCTTCTTCTTGGTTGTTGGCAAGCTAGGCACGGTCAGTGCATTGCTGCTCCCCTCAGGTCATAAGACACAGAACACCTATTAAGTGTCAATGAGATATAATGAGATATAATCTACCTTTCCTTTCAGCCAGAAATTCCTATTATTTGACACAATTTTTTCCTCTATTGTAATGTAAATAAGCTTAGAAAATAGGGCACGAAAATGACCCCTTCAAATCTCAATATCTCTGGTGTTATTTATCCGATTTTGACAAATGATGTTATGTGTCGGACGCAGCTCGGAGAACCGACCAGCGTTTGAAGGACCCAGTATGAAATAAGCAGAGCACGGTTCAAAGGCTAACTGAATTTAATACATAACAGTGATAATATAACAAAAAGGTGCGGCCTGGCGTGGTGCGCTCCCAGCAGCGCTAACGGTCCGGAGCCAGAAGCTGTTTCGGACCCAAGGACCCCGCCGACACCCCCCAGGTGGCCGCAACAACCGAGTCTGTGAAAGAAGGAACCATTATGTGAGTCCACACTCTACACACAGAACACTTAAAGGTGTACAAACAGCAAACACTTCCTGGCTTGATTACTGATCAGCTTCCCAACCTGCAGGCATGGAACATCCAGTTCACAAAACTCCACTGCAGTGGAAGCTGATACATGACTAACAAACAGCTCAATACAATAAGGTGTGAGGGACACCACATTTACTGACTGTATAACTGTTAGTCACAAAATCTAACGTACCTCAGGAAGTGTGCTGACGAGCGTGAGACCTCACCCCCTCCTCTTTCACAGACTGTGCATCAAACCTGGACGTTCTCAGCATCCGCTGTTGATGAGATGGCTCCCGAGACGACGATCTCACCCGTCTGGTCACAAGGTCGAGTCTCTGGCAAATACACACTGTGCACTCCAGTCTTAAATGCCAACATGTTCCAATCCATCCAGATGCACCACAGCTGTGAGTCCTGACGAGTCGCAGGTGATCAGGGTGAGGTCCTGACAGCCTCAGCAACACAGCCACTCAGTCCCAAACGCAAGCCACCTGGGAGGAAAACCAAAAAAACAGAAACAAACCGGCAGCCAGGCCCCCCCAGCCATATAACAAATGAGCTGTCATTTTGTTGCATTTTTGGTACCCTTTCTTCTGATTGCAAGCAGAAGGCCATTTAAACAACTTTGAAAGAATGTCCAAGTGCCTACCTTAAGGCGAGGCATCCCGGTGTGTCGCTGACCACGGAGGGAAGCGGCTTTCGCCAGTCTACATTGCAGGAGTTTGGAGCGAGAGGCGGGACCCTTTCCAGGCAAACCAAAAACAAAATAACAGAAGCTATTGCTTGTTGGGTCGCTAAAAATGGTCACCCCATAAATATTGTTGAAGATGCAGGTCTGAGGGATTTGATTTGAGAGGCGTCTGGGGACTCATCATTTACCTGCTAGGCAAACCGTAATGTCCAGAATAGAGACTCTGTACGAAAACAAGAAAGCAAAACGGCAAAGCTGTTGGGAAGGTGTCGTAGCACGGACCCACAACAGGGGGCACTAAAGAACGGACAATGAATAAGCCAAAAAGTAACAATTTAATGTTGTGACAACACACAACTAAATACACAAAAATTGTAAAGTCAATTAACACCAGGTGACGTGTGGGCAGGCTCGAAGATAGAAGACCCCCGACGAGAGAGAAGCCGCGTCCCACACGGCTTCCACCACCAACGGTCTGAAGAACACTGGAGCCGCCAAGTCCCGAGTCCCCAGGTGGCCTCTGTCTTCGGCTGTCGACCCTGGTACTGCTGGCAGAAAGCAAAGACAAGATGAGTGAGTGTGAGTCCGCACACTCACTAATCCACAGTCTGCACACAGTTAGGAGGGAGCACCTCCACCCCCAATCACACACTCGTGCAGCTCCTGTTTAATCCACTTATCTGGTTTGGGGTGTGAGGTGAAGCCGTCGCTGTCACACCAAACGCCAATCCCACAGATAAGGAAAGCACCAGGAAAACGGCTGCAACAGAAGTTCAGATTATTACTCAACGTATGAGTCAGCAGAGAAAATTACCTCTTCGGTAGTCGATTTCTCGGCGGGGAGGTGGAGTTGCAGTCCGGCTTATGTAGTGGTGTAGATGAGTGACAGCTGGTGCGATGAGTGACAGCTGTCACTTCTTCTGGGTCTGGCGCCCTCTCGTGCTTGGAGCCCGCACTCCAAGCAGGGCGCCCTCTGGTGGTGGTGGGCCAGCAGTACCTGCTCTTCAGCGGCCCACATAACAAAAGCATGTTAGAGAAAGCCCCCTTCATTGCTCTCACGGGAGGTCATTGGACTTCTGTTAGCAATGATAACTATTTGGGTGTCACAGCTCACTTTACTGATGACAACTGGTGTCTACAATCCTTTGTATTAACAGTGAGTAAGTCAAACGAGCGCCACTATGCAGAAGTATGTGCGCAAAACTTTCAGGCTGTTGCTCAAGAATGGAACATAGAGACAAAATTAACGACGCTTGGGACAGACAGTGCTCGGAACATGACAGCAGCTGTTAAGACTACTTCCATATGAACATCTGCCTTGCACTGCACACGCTCTACAATGCGCAATAACAGTGTCACTACGTGACAGCGGATTTGATGCTGTTTTAGCCAAATGGGCTGTGCTTGAAATGACTGACAATTTGTCAGTCATTTCAAGCACAGCCCATCTAATGCACGAGAGTTGAATGAACAGCAAGTTGCACACATACAAAAAGAAGAACCCCTGATTCAAGACGTGCCCACTAGATGGAACTCCACTTTACACATGATCAAAAGGATCTAACAAAACAAAGCACCAATAGAGACAACCCTGTCCCAGCAGAAGGGCAACATCTCCATGCTAACTGAGTCTGAACTGGCAAAGCTGAAGAAGTTGGAGGAGCTACTTGAACCATGCAGGTGTGTTTTATTACAGTTTCAGTGTATTATATTTGTATTTTATTTGCAATTAAATTAATTATTTGTAAGTCAATTATATTGAACAATTAAATGATGTAAAAAATAAAAGTGTGTGTGTGTCTGTTTTCAATTGAAGTTTGTCTATTGAATTAATACTGTTATTTTATGTCTGTTTTCACAGGCACTACATCTCCTGTTCTGTGGTTTTGCCAGCCTTCTGCCACTTGTTCAGAGTCATGGAGCCATCAGATGATGATACTGTCAACATCATAAAATTCAAAAAAGCTTTTTCTGAAGACCTGGCTCAAAGAAAGGAGAACTCCAATCTCACTTGGCTCAAGATTGCTACTGCACTTGATTCCAGGTTTAAGGATTTAAAATGCCTGCCTAAACCTGAGAGAGGTGAAGTGTGGAATTCCTTAAGCACCCTCCTCAGAGATGATGGTAATGTCCAGGTCCAGGGTGCGGAAACAACAGGGTGTGAAACTACAGAGGAATCACCACTAAAGAAGAGGAGAATGTCCATCTTTTTGGTTGCATCACCTGATTCAGACACAGATGAGGAAGCTGAGTCCATTCAAACTTCACTGGACCGCAACAAATCAGAATCCAAAAGTGACCCGGATCAGTGCCCGCTGGAGTGGTGGTCAAAAAGAAGGACTCATACCCTAGACTAGCACATCTTGCCCGCAAATATCTCACATCACCTGCCACCACTGTGCCCTGTGAGAGGCTATTCTCCCTCTCCGGCCACATTCTTCAGAAAAAGAGAGCTGCTCTCTCTTCTACAAATGTTGAGAGACTGGTGTGTCAGAGTAGTTGGCTGAATGTAAAGGAGGAGTAGACTTGGTTTCCAAACTTAAACTAAAATGTTTTGCAAGGTTATAAATTGCACTAATGCACATGTTCTAAATCAAAAGATGAATGTATCACCAATGCACTTTTGTTAAGCTTAGTTTTCAGGTAAGCTGTAGTATTTAATTTCAGTTATTTAAAGTTACGTTTGCCAGAGGAAAGAGATGCTCTGAGGTTAGAAGATGTTGTAAATTTGCAAAAGAAGCCAGTTTCAAGTTCATGTCACAGCTTTTAAGTGTGAGTAGTTGGCTGAATGTAAAGGAGGAGTAGACTTGGTTTCCAAACATAAACTAAAATGTTTTGCAAGGTTATAAATTGCACTAATGCACATGTTCTAAATCAAAAGATGAATGTATCACCAATGCACTTTTGTTAAGCTTTTCAGGTAAGCTGTAGTATTTAATTTCAGTTATTTAAAGTTACATGTTTGCCAGAGGAAAGAGATGCTCTGACGTTAGAAGATGTAAATTTGCAAAAGAAGCCAGTTTCAAGTTCATGTCACAGCTTTTAAGTATGAAATAAAAATAAAAAAAAACAAAGCCCCCTTTGTGAAACTAACGACTTTGTGTATTTATTATAATTTGATTTAAAATGAGATTAATCGCGATTAATCATGATTAATTTTTTTCCAAATTTGCGATTAATTAGTTAATTTTAATTAATCGATTAACAGCCCTAATATATATATATATATATATATATATATATATATATATATATATATATATATATATATATATATATATATATATATATATATATATATATAATATACTTATAACAACAATACAAAAGAAATGTGTACAAACAATACAACTCAGTCAATGCACTAGAATTTCAAAACAGAACCAAATGAGCAACAGTGCACAAACCCAAGCACAACAACAAGAATGGTAAACCTAATTCTTCAAACTATAACCGGTAAGTATATTATTTTTGTAAAGCCTTTCAAAGCCAACTAAGGTACCAAGTAATTTAATATTATCAGGACAATTATTCCAAATATTAACACCTTTAACAGAAACACAATGACTTTTTACAGTAGTTCGGATCTTTAATTTCTCAAATAATAATGTCCCTCTCCCAAATTGTAACTGGAGTCCCTCATTTTAAACAGATCCTGGATATGTTGAGGCAAAAGTTTATTTTTGACTTTATACATAATTTGTATTGTGATGTAATCAACCAAGTCCCACAATTTTAAAATTTGTTAACAAGCAAATAATGGATTTGTTGGCTCACAATATGCCTTATTACTTATAATTCTTATAGCTTTATTTTGCAACAGAAATATTGGATTAGTTTTAGTTCTATATGTGTTTCTCCAAACCTCAACACAAGATGTCATATATGGAACAAGTCATGTATGACACAAAATGGCCAAAGAATGTTGGAAGAGGAAGTTTTGTGCTTTATGCATAATTGTAATGACTTTGGACATTTTAGATTGAACATAATTAATATGTGTTTTCCAGCTTAATTTATCATCAATATAAACACCAAGAAATTTTGTATCTGTTACAATTTCAATATCATGTAATAATACCTTTCTGCTTAAGTTCCTGGACTTACTATCAAATATGATACACTTAGTTTTACCAAAATGGTTTGGCTGAATCGAACCAATGTTTAAATTTCTGTAATTCATTCTCCATCATGTCCAGGAGCTGTCCCAAATGGTCCCCACTACAAAACACAGTAGTATCATCAGCAAATAAAATACAACTTGTGGACTTGGAAACCAAACATATATCATTAATGTACAAAAGAAACAGCAATGGCCCAAGGACTGAACCCTGGGCCACCCCACTTGTAATCTTCAAGAACGTGTACCACCAATGAATTTGTCCACTAGTGTGGACACACTGATACCTATTGGTGTAAGTAGCTCATTATACAATCATGTGCCACTCCCCTGATACCAGACTTCTGTAATTTGTCCAATAGCAAAGTATGATCTATAGTATTAAATTCTTTCTGTAAATAAAAAATCCCTACAGTATATTACCTATTCTCAATCGTGTTGGAAATTTATTCAACAATATCCATTACAGCCAATGATGTAGCGCAGTTCTTTCTAAAATCATATTGCTGCTCACTAAGGATATGATGTTTAGCTAAGAAATCATTTAACCTCATTACAAATACCTTTTCCAAAATTTTAGACCTAGGCCAAAATTATAGGCCATTATACACCAAAATTTGGCCTATAATAATAATAATAAAAAAAATGTTTGTCACCAGATTTGAAAAATAGAAATTTCCCAGTGATTAATGACAAATTACAGATATACGTTAAAGGCTTAACAATACAATCAATAATATTTTTTAACCAAAAACATATCAAAATTGTCACTATCAGTTGATTTTTTTCCCCCTTACGTTGATGAACTATGTCAATAATTTATTTTTCATTTGTCCATTTAATGAACATTGAATCCACAACTGTTTTAATTGTTTTGCTGTAATCCAAAGAACATGTTTTAGAAGATACAACTGAAATTGCAAAATTTTTACCCATGTTAACAAAATAACCATTAAAATGATCTGCTATAGCTTTCTTTTCCTTAACAATTGTGTCAGTATTTGTATAAAAAAAAAAATAAAATAAGCAGGATATTCTTTAATGACTTTTTTCTTATTTGTGATTTCATTTAAAAACTTCCAAGTACTCTTTATAGTCATTTTATTTTTCCAATAAATCACTATTGTACTGCCTTTTACAAGATCGCATAATGTTACAACCCCTGGCAAAAATTATGGAATCAACGGCCTCGGAGGATGTTCATTCAGTTGTTTAATTTTGTAGAAAAAAAGCAGATCACAGACATGACACAAAACTAAAGTCATTTCAAATGGCAACTTTCTGACTTTAAGAAACACTATAAGAAATCAAGAAAAAAGATTGTGGCAGTCAGTAACGGTTACTTTTTTAGACCAAGCAGAGGAAAAAAATATGGACTCACTCAATTCTGAGGAAAAAATTATGGAATCACCCTGTAAATTTTCATCCCCAAAACTAACACCTGCATCATATCAGATCTGCTTGTTAGTCTGCATCTAAAAAGGAGTGAACACACCTTGGAGAGCTGTTGCACCAAGTGGACTGACATGAATCATGGCTCCAACACGAGAGATGTCAATTGAAACAAAGGAGAGGATTATCAAACTCTTAAAAGAGAGTAAATCATCACGCAATGTTGCAAAAGATGTTGGTTGTTCACAGTCAGCTGTGTCTAAACTCTGGACCAAATACAAACAACATGGGAAGGTTGTTAAAGGTAAACATACTGGTAGACCAAGGAAGACATCAAAGCGTCAAGACAGAAAACTTAAAGGAATATGTCTCAAAAATCGAAAAATGTACAACAAAACAAATGAGGAACGAATGGGAGGAAACTGGAGTCAACGTCTGTGACCGAACTGTAAGAAACCGCCTAAAGGAAATGGGATTTACATACAGAAAAGCTAAACGAAAGGCATCATTAACACCTAAACAGAAAAAAACAAGGTTACAATGGGCTAAGGAAAAGCAATTGTGGACTGTGGATGACTGGATGAAAGTCATATTCAGTGATGAATCTCGAATCTGCATTGGGCAAGGTGATGATGCTGGAACTTTTGTTTGGTGCCTTTCCAATGAGATTTATAAAGATGACTGCCTGAAGAGAACATGTAAATTTCCACAGTCATTGATGATATGGGGCTGCATGTCAGGTAAAGGCACTGGGGAGATGGCTGTCATTACATCATCCATAAATGCACAAGTTTATGTTGATATTTTGGACAATTGAAAGGATGTTTGGGGATGATGAAATCATTTTTCAAGATGATAATGCATCTTGCCATAGAGCAAAAACTGCAAAAACATTCCTTGCAAAAAGACACATAGGGTCAATGTCATGGCATAGGGTCAATGTCAATGAGCAGATCTGATTTGATGCAGGTGTTAATTTGGGGGATGAAAATTTACAGGGTGATTCCATAATTTTTTCCTCAGAATTGAGTGATTCCATATTTTTTTTCCTCTGCTTGGTCTAAAAAAGTAACACAATCTTTTTTTCTTGATTTCTTATAATGTTTCTTAAAGCCAGAAAGTTGCCATTTGAAATTACTTTAGTTTTGTGTCATGTCTGTGATCTGCTTTTTTTCTACAAAATTAAACAACTGAATGAACATCCTCTGAGGCCGGTGATTCCATAATTTTTTGCCAGGGGTTGTAGTTTGTTTCTATATGTCTTATATCTTCTCTCAGCTTCATTTGTTCTAAATTTTGAAACTGCTTGTACAAAATTTTTCTTTCTTTTTACATGCATTCTGAAGTCCCTTATTGATCCAAGGTTTATCAATATTTTGCTTATTTCCAACGTTTAACACAAATGGGCAATGCTTATCATATAACTTGGAAATAATAGAAATGAATGATTTGTAAGATTAATCTACATCCTCAATATAAATGTCACTCCAGTTTTGATGTAATAAATCCATTCTAAAATTTTCCTTAGTTTCCTTTGTTATTTTCCTTGTGAAGTTTGTAATGTTACTATGGTCAATTTGATCTACTAATGAATTGAACGCAACAAATACAGGCAAATGGTCACTGATATCACTAATGAGTATTCGGTCTGTTATATTTCTCAATATATTATCAATAAGTGTTGATGTATTCCTAGTAATCCTAGTTGGATGAGTAATCACTGGATACAATCCCATACAAAACACAGAATTTATAAATTCATCCATATGTAATTGACTATGAGAATTTAGGAAATCTGTATTAGTCTCCACAGATAAACAAAAGCTTATTATTTTTAAAAGTGTTGTACATATCTGTCAGTTTATCCACAAAAATTTTTATGTTTGATCCAGGTGCTCTATAAATGCAGCTTATGCTTGTTTTTTTTTCACATTTAATTTCCACTGTAACACATTCCATGAAATTTTCAAGAGAAAAGGACATATTGTTAATTTCACAATGATAACTTGAACCAACATAAAGTGCCACACCACTGCCCTGTTTATTCATCCTGTTTATAGCAAAAAAAAAAAAAATCAGAACCCTCAAGCTGGACAGCTCATCCCTCAACCATGTCTCAGTAACCGCAATAACAGAAAAATGTTTATTGACATTTTTTAAACAATCCTAAATTTTAAACAAGTTCGTAGAAAGACTTCTACTATTGAAATGTAATTACAGTAGTGAGTAATATTTTTGAGAAAAAACAATCCAGTGTCGCAGACTGACCACAGGTGCAGGCAGACCATGTGCTGCTGTGGTCCGCCCCTAAAAATCGGTCCACCTTTTGCATTTGTGCATGCGTCGTTTCGGACCACAGCAGCACATCTGAGACAGAGTCTCTTCGCCCAAAGTAATCAAATGGATTAATGGGATTATTAACCATCAGATGATAAAGATAAAACCTCTTAAATCATTATAAAGTCAGTTTTAGGCAGAAATGAGGCAGTTTTAAGTAGAAACGAGGCGAAATTCCATGACGCTTTGAAATGACCGACGCAGTGAACACATCAGCTAGCAGCTCATTTAGCCTGATCGCTCTGATCGCTTCAGCCGCCTTTTAAGATTTAATAATTCTGAATTTATGTGGAAATGATTGTTGTACAAAAGCTTCAGATATCTGTTGCTGAGATAGATGATTACTGGTGTGCAGTTTGAAGCAGAAATGAGGTGTTAATCCGTGAACAGCGTCATCAGGGGGACCGGCGGATCTATATTATATTCAATGTTATGAAATTTCTGTTCAAAGTAATAGCAAGAGGTGGTAATGGTCGAAAAAATTTTGTTTTTTCAAATATGCTTACATCCACTTCAGAGATTGTGCATTGTGTAATTTGGGAGATATTTCATATAGGAAGTGGGTGTCTACCATGACAAAAAAACCCCACCCCATGCAAAAAAGAAAACTGCAATATATACTGTAATTTTAACATCTTTCAAAATATTAGAATGTAATTGTTTTGACTTCATTATTAGTTTTGATGAACCCTGCACTGAACAAAACATTCAAGTTTATGATATATAATGCTCCTGACTTGGTAGTACTTGTTTTAGAGAAGTCACAAAAGTTACATAAGTACTGATATTATTACAGTGATCACGCAATTACACATGTAATTTCAAGTCACAGCATGGCAAGTTGTAGTAAATCAAGTGTCATGGCCAAGCCAAAAACAAGATCTCAGACTAAAGAATTTGATAAAACCTTGGACAATGGTTTATGTTTTTAAAGTTTTTGAAGAGCATGACCTCCTCCTAAGTTCTGTTATTCACACAGTGTTACTGAAATAAAACATTTGACAATGCTTTATGTTTTTAAAGTTTTTGAAGAGCATGGCCTCCTCCTAAGTTCTGTTATTCACACAGTGTTACTGAAATAAAACCTGTTGGGAAAGTGTAGGAACACGGACCCACAACAGGGGGCGCAAATGAACGGACAATGGAGAAAGTCAAATCACAAAGTTTTACTGTTGTGAATCCACACAACAAACACAACAGATTACAAATACAGCAGTAACCGAATTCCAAAGGTGTCGTGTGGGCAGGCTCGACGATAGGAGACGTCTGTCCGAGTCGAACCGGAACCACCCAATTTCCTCTGCCACCGAACCCCGGGGATACTGGAGCCGCCAAGTTCCGAACCCCAGGTGGCCACTGCCTCCGCTCGTCGGATCCGGTACTGCTGGCAAGGAACAGAAACAGTCAGGTGTGGGTGCGGCTGCACCCAGCAACACACAGGGTGGAAACACCACCTCCACCTCTTGTCAGGAAAATACAGGTGAGTGCAGGAATGTGAGTACTTATCCAAAATACAGTCTCCTGCTGGCAAAAAGTATTTAATGGTCAAAAGATGATCTGTTTGGCTGGATACGTTACCTCCTTGGTAGAGCGATATCTCGGCAATGAGGTGGAGATGCCGTCCTGCTGATATACCTCCCTGTTGATTGATATCAGCTGTCTCGTCTCAGGTGATGGGTGACAGCTGTCACCCTGGCTGCTCCTGTGAGGCAGCAGCGCCCTCTGGTGCCTGGAGCCCGCACTCCAGACAGGGCGCCCTCTGGTGGTGGTGGGCCAGCAGTACCTCTTCAGCGGCCCACACAACAGGACCCCCCCCCTCAACGGGCGCCTCCTGGCGCCCGACCAGGCTTGTCCGGGTGGCGACGGTAGAAGTCGGCCAGGAGGGCCGGGTCCAGGATGAAGCTCCTCTTCACCCAGGAGCGCTCTTCGGGGCCGTACCCTTCCCAGTCCACCAGATACTGCAAACCCCGGCCCATCCGTCGGACGTCCAGGAGCCGGTGTACAGTCCAAGCCGGCTCGCCGTCGATGATCCGGGCAGGAGGTGGTGCCGGACCCGGAGTGCAGAGGGGTGAGGTGTGATGAGGTTTGATTCTGGACACGTGGAACACTGGATGAATCCGCAGTGAGGCCGGAAGCTGAAGCCTCACTGCGGCGGGATTGATGACCTTGAGAATTTTGAACGGACCAATGTATCGTTCCTGTAGTTTTGGGGAGTCCACTTGTAGGGGAATGTCCTTGGTGGACAACCACACTTCCTGCCCAGGACGATACGTAGGAGCCGGGGTCCGCCGCCGGTCTGCATGGTTCTTCGCCCTCGTCCAGGCCTTCAACAAAGCAGAACGGGCGGCACGCCACACCCGACGGCACTTCCGTAGGTGGGCCTGGACCGAGGGCACACCGACCTCTCCCTCGACCACCGGAAACAACGGGGGCTGATACCCCAAACACACCTCAAAAGGGGAGAGGCCGGTGGCTGATGATACTTGACTGTTGTGGGCGTACTCGATCCAGGCCAGGTGGGTACTCCAGGCCGTCGGGTGCGCGGCTGTCACACAACGTAGGGTCTGCTCCATCTCTTGGTTGGCCCGTTCTGCTTGCCCGTTGGTCTGGGGGTGATACCCGGACGAGAGACTGACCGTGGCCCCCAGTTCCCGGCAGAAGCTCCTACAGACGTGCGAGGAGAACTGGGGACCGCGATCGGAGACGATGTCTGATGGTATCCCATGCAGACGGACGACGTGGTGGACCAGGAGGTCCGCTGTCTCCTGGGCTGTTGGTAGCTTCGGGAGGGCCACGAAGTGGGCCGCCTTGGAGAATCAGTCCACTATCGTGAGGATGACGGTGTTGCCCTGGGACGGCGGGAGGCCCGTGACAAAATCCAGGCCAGGGGAGACCAGGGGCAATGAGGCACGGGCAGCGGCTGTAGCAATCCCGATGTCTTGCGGTGGTCGGCCTTGCCCCTGGCGCAGGTGGTACAGGCCTGGATGTAACCCCGGACGTCGGCCTCCAGGGACGCCCACCAGAAGCGCTGCCGGACGACTGCCACGGTTCTTCGCACCCCAGGATGACAGGAGAGCTTAGAACCGTGACAGAAGTCCAGAACTGCAGCCCTGGCTTCTGGTGGGACGTAGAGTTTGTTCTTCAGTCCGGTTCCGGGGTCCGGGTCTCGTGTCAGGGCCTCCCGGACGGTCTTCTCCACGTCCCAGGTGAGGGCGGCCACGATAGCGGACTCCGGGATGATGGGATCCGGGGGATCCGACGACTCCGTTTTGACCTCATCTTCATGTACCCGGGACAAGGCATCCGATCTCTGGTTTTTGGTCCCGGGACGGTAGGTGATCCGGAAGTCAAAACGGCCGAAGAACAGTGACCAGCGGGCTTGCCTGGGATTCAGCCGCTTGGCGGTCCTGATATACTCCAGGTTCCGGTGGTCAGTGAAAACCGTGAATGGCACGGACGTTCCCTCCAACAGATGTCTCCACTCCTCAAGAGCCTCTTTCACCGCAAGGAGCTCTCGATTGCCGACGTCATAGTTCCGTTCGGCTGGGGTCAACCTGCGGGAAAAATAGGCACACGGGTGAAGGACCTTATCGGTCTTCCCGCTCTGGGACAGCACGGCTCCTATCCCTGAGTCCGAGGCGTCCACTTCAACCACTAACTGGCGACTAGGATCGGGATGCACCAGAACAGGTGCAGACGAGAAGCGCCGTTTCAACTCCTTGAACGCGGCTTCGCAACGATCCGACCAGGTGAAGGGGACTTTTGGTGAGGTCAGGGCTGTCAGGGGGCTAACTACCTGACTGTAGCCCTTAATGAACCTCCTGTAGAAATTAGCAAAGCCTAGGAACTGTTGCAACTTCCTACGGCTTGTGGGTTGGGGCCAGTCTCTCACCGCCGCAACCTTGGCCGGATCAGGAGCGACGGAGTTGGAGGAGATAACGAACCCCAAGAAGGACAAAGACGTGCGGTGGAACTCACACTTCTCGCCCTTCACAAACAGCCGGTTCTCCAACAACCGCTGCAGGACCTGACGTACATGCTGGACATGGGTCTCAGGGTCCGGAGAAAAGATGAGTATATCGTCTAGATATACGAAGACGAACCGGTGCAGGAAATCCCGCAAGACATCGTTAACCAACGCTTGGAAAGTCGCGGGAGCGTTTGTGAGACCGAACGGCATGACCAGGTACTCAAAGTGACCTAAGGGGGTGTTAAATGCCGTCTTCCACTCGTCTCCCTTCCGGATCCGAACCAGGTGGTACGAATTTCTAAGATCGAGCTTGGTGAAAATCTGGGCTCCATGCAGGGGTGTGAACACTGAATCCAACAGGGGCAACGGGTATCGGTTGCGAACCGTGATCTCGTTCAACCCCCTATAATCAATGCATGGACGAAGTCCGCCATCTTTTTTGCCCACAAAAAAGAAACCTGCGCCCATCGGGGAGGTGGAATTCCGGATCAACCCGGCAGCTAACGAGTCCCGGATGTAGGTCTCCATTGATTCGCGCTCAGGCCGTGAGAGGTTGTACAGCCTACTGGACGGGAACTCACTGCCCGGAACCAAATCAATGGCACAATCATACGGACGGTGGGGGGGAAGAGTGAGAGCCAGATCCTTGCTGAACACGTCGACAAGGTCGTGGTACTCCACCGGCACCGTCCCCAGATTGGGCGGGACTCTGACCTCCTCCTTAGCTCGGGAGCCGGGAGGAACCGAGGTACCTAGACACACCCGATGGCAGGTCTCGCTCCACTGAACCACTACCCCGGACGGCCAATCAATCCGGGGATTGTGCTTCAACATCCAGGGAAATCCTAAAACCACATGGGAGGTGGCCTGAGTCACAAAAAACTCGATCACCTCCCGGTGATTTCCTGACACCACCAGAGTTACAGGTGGTGTCTTATGCGTGATCGGAGGGAGTAGGGAGCCATCTAGTGCCCGAACCTGTACAGGCGAGGTAAGCGCCACCAGAGGGAGCCCTATCTCCCTGGCCCATCTGCTGTCCAACAGATTCCCCTCAGAGCCCGTGTCCACCAGTGCTGGGGCCTTCAGGGTTGAGTCCTCATAAAGGATCGTGACTGGGAGTCGTGTGGCAATGTGGGTGTGTCCCACGTGAATGTCTTGGCCCACCCCTAGCCCAGTCTCTAGGGGCGGGCGTTGGAGTTTTGACCGCTCGGGGCAGTCTCTCATATGGTGCTCTATCGCACCACAAACAAAACAAGCTCCGTGGGCCCGTCTCCTCTGTGCGTCTGGTGCCCTAAATGTTGCCCTACTCGTGTCCATAGCTTCGTCAGCAGGGGGAGCTGTGGCCCCACGGAGCGCAGGGGCCGTGGAGCGTGGGGAAGGCGGAGCGCGGTCGGAACCGGAAGGGAGAGGGACGGCGCGTGCCCGGCCACGCCCTTCGTCTCGTTCCCGCCGACGTTCTTCTAACCGGTTGTCTAACCGTATGACAAGATCGATGAGCCCATCTAAATCCCGCGGTTCGTCCTTAGCCACCAGGTGCTCCTTAAGAACCAATGACAGTCCGTTTACAAAGGCGGCGCGGAGGGCAGCGCTATTCCAGCCGGACCTCGCAGGCGCGATGCGGAAGTCGACTGCATAGGCAGCTGCGCTCCGACGCCCCTGTCTCATCGACAGTAGCACAGTTGAAGCGGTTTCTCCTCTATTGGGGTGATCGAACACGGTTCTGAACTCCCTCACAAACCCATCATATGTCTGAAGGAGCCGTGAATGTTGCTCCCAGAGCGCTGCAGCCCAAGCGTGTGCCTCACCGCGAAGCAGGTTTATTACATAAGCTACCTTGCTAGCATCAGTCGCGTACATAACTGGACGCTGTGCGAAGACGAGCGAACACTGCATAAGGAAATCCACGCACGTCTCCACACAGCCTCCGTACGGCTCTGGGGGGCTTATGTATGCTTCCGGGGAAGGTGGGAGGGGTCGTTGAACGACCAGTGGAACGTCAATGTTACGCACAGGGTCTACGGGAGGGAGAGCCGCAGCGGCGCCCGGAGGGCGCGCTTCCACCTGCGCGGCGAGAGCCTCCACCCTGCGGTTCAGGAGGACATTCTGCTCGGTCATTAAATCTAACCGAGCCGTGAAAGCGGTGAGGATCCGCTGCAACTCACCGATTACCCCTCCTGCGGACGCCTGCGCGTCCTGTTCTTCCATTGGCCGTTCAACAGCCGGTTGACGCCCCTCGGGATCCATGACGTTGGCCGAGATATCCTGTTGGGAAAGTGTAGGAACACGGACCCACAACAGGGGGCGCAAATGAACGGACAATGGAGAAAGTCAAATCACAAAGTTTTACTGTTGTGAATCCACACAACAAACACAACAGATTACAAATACAGCAGTAACCGAATTCCAAAGGTGTCGTGTGGGCAGGCTCGACGATAGGAGACGTCTGTCCGAGTCGAACCGGAACCACCCGATTTCCTCTGCCACCGAACCCCGGGGATACTGGAGCCGCCAAGTCCCGAACCCCAGGTGGCCACTGCCTCCGCTCGTCGGATCCGGTACTGCTGGCAAGGAACAGAAACAGTCAGGTGTGGGTGCGGCTGCACCCAGCAACACACAGGGTGGAAACACCACCTCCACCTCTTGTCAGGAAAATACAGGTGAGTGCAGGAATGTGAGTACTTATCCAAAATACAGTCTCCTGCTGTCTTTTCTCTTTCTGTGTAAAGGCAAAAAGTATTTAATGGTCAAAAGATGATCTGTTTGGCTGGATACGTTACCTCCTTGGTAGAGCAATATCTCGGCAATGAGGTGGAGATGCCGTCCTGCTGATATACCTCCCTGTTGATTGATATCAGCTGTCTCGTCTCAGGTGATGGGTGACAGCTGTCACCCTGGCTGCTCCTGTGAGGCGGCAGCGCCCTCTGGTGCCTGGAGACCGCACTCCAGACAGGGCGCCCTCTGGTGGTGGTGGGCCAGCAGTACCTCTTCAGCGGCCCACACAACAACACCTTTGTGAAAGAATTGTGTTTATAAAGTTTTTGAAGAGCATGGACAAACTTTACACATAGCAGAATAGCCAGATAATTGAAAATAGACCATACTTTGTTACATTCAAGGGGTGGGGGGTTATTTTCAAGATATAGGATTAATTTTGATGCCAAAATGCTGGTATTAATATTGTGAATCGTTTCCGAAGTGGATGTATTGAAATTCTGACTTGTGATTTTAACACCTCCTGCTAAAAGTAATCACATTTTTTTAGGTCAAGCTCCTGTGCAGAGGTAATTTGGAAAGAATCAACTGACATCATAAAAAAGCTGTAATCCACAAACCAAAATTGCGGCTAAATAAAGTCTGACAGTTTGATATAAACCAGTACATAAGTTTTCTCAAATGGTGCCTCATAACAAAGGGAAAACAAAACAAAAATCAAATGAAAAATCCTCCAAATAAGTCAGGTCGCTTGTATTTTTTTCTGTTTTCGAAGAACTCCGGCTTATTCCTCCACATTTTTCTTTGTCAAATGATCATTTACGTACACCTCAGTTTTTCTCAACTTTTTTGATTGCCTTAATTAATCATTCTTAAACCTCTTGTTCGCAAACCGGATAATAATAACCGGTTTTGTCTTTTCTTGAGACTGAATGGCAGTCTGCAATATCAGTACTATTAATGAGGATGTACTTGGAGGAAAAACACTGAACAACCTGTTGCTCTAGGGAGTGAGTTTCTTCCTGTGTGACCTCTACGTCATCGGCACAGCTGCCCACAGCTGCAGCACTGGCATATGTCCGATGATTGTTTAGTCCAGACACAATTACCTCACCCATCCTCATGTGTTGCTCCAGTTCGACTACACGGTTTTCCAGAGTTCTAATTTGAATGTTTTTCTCCTATAAAATTCTCTTAAGATCATGAACCTCCTTCAATAAACCAAGCAGTTCAGTTTATTTTTTCACCACTCCACTGAGTTCCTCCAACATGAAATTTAAGGAGAGTTTGAGTTCATCCAAGTCTTCACTGCTAATGGCTTTTTTTTTTTTTTGGCATACTGAACAGTTTGGAAAAAAAGAAGTTTTACCTTACAGGCAGCAACTACACCGTCTGACCACGGGGAGCCTGTCCCCGATATTAAGCTGGATCTAGTGGCTAAACAGGCCTAGCCAGAACCCAGGCCTGCTGGTAGATGACCACAGCCAAAGCCCAGGCCTGATGATGCAGCCACCGCTGTCACTCGCCTGCGCTTCCAGTGCTCGTCAGCTCCGCCGTCGAGGCCCTGTTCTGTGGAATGATCTCCCTGCGCAAATAAGGCAGTTGGATTCTGTGGAGACTTTTAAGTCTAGACTTAAGACCCATCTGTTTTCCCATTCTTATCATTAGTATATTATGTTTTTATGTGCTTTTTTAAATTCTTTTTACTCTTTTATGTTTTTAATTTTTTATTGTGCCTTATGATCTTTTAATTCATTTTGGTCTGTTTTCGAGTTGTGTTATGTGTAGCACCTTGAGGCGACCCTGTTGTGAACTGGCACAATACAAATTAATACATTTGATTTGATTTGATTTTGAGGCCCGTCAGTTCAGCAGCTGCTGCTGGAAAGCTTCGCTGTTGAAGCCCGTCAGGACCGCCGCTGCTACTTTGTCAGCTACGCCGCCAAAGCTTGACAGTGCTGCTCGACATTAAAAACCATACACCAAAAGGCATGAGTATGCCCAGTAGCATTATGAAGTCATGCATACATTTGTATTGCAGACTGAGCTGCCATGTTACCTCTTTTCTCAGGCCTTTTACGAAGCACCAGAGGAAGCGCTCCTGGAAGCTGTTCATCACAGTTATTTTTTAGTATGTGTTGAAGCTGCTAGAAATTGTGGAGCCATTTGTGCAAATTATTGTCTAATTTAGTACAAACCCCCAGTGTATAATTTAAAGGGTTCCCGGTGATACTCAGTTCTGAAATATACACACTTTTCTTCCTTGTACTCCCTCAAGGATTACAAAAAGTCCAGCACTGTCTGGCATTGTACAAAGAGCACAACATTCACATGTGGCCAGATGTGGAAAACCCTGACTTCAGTGAGTAAAAGGTGCTACCATGAGTTGTTTCTACCTGTGCATCTAAAACGAGTCATTTCATTGGTTAGCTCCGCTAATTAAAATCAGCTGATTTAGTGGGTGGATGGAAGAAATGTGTGGTTGCACTTTTCTCACTGAAGTCGGGATTACCCACTTCTGCACATGTAATACATCCACAACGTACATACTCTGCTTGCCTGCACATACATCTTCTTTTTCTTCTCCTCCTCCTCCTTTCGGCTGCTCCTGTTAGGGGCCACCACAGCAGCTTAATCGTTTCCATTTCATCCTGTCCTCTGTAACTTCCTCTGTCACACCAACCACCTGCATGTCCTCCCTCGCCACATCCATAAACCTCCTCTTCTGCTTCCCTCTTCTTCTGCCTGGTGGCTCCATCCTCAGCATCTTTCTCCCTGTATAACCTGGCTCCCTCCTCTGCACATGTCCAAACCATCTCAGTCTCTCCTCTCTGACTTTGTCTCCAAACTGTCCCACCTGAGCTGTCCCTCTGAAATTTTCATTCCTAATCCTGTCCATTCTTGTAACTCACAAAGAGAATCTCAACATCTCCAGCTCTGCCTCCTGTCTTTTTGTTTGTGCCACTATCTCTAAGCAATATGACATACAGTATAGCTGGTCTCACTACTGTCTTGTAAACTTTCCCCTTCAGTCTTGCAGATATTCTTTGGTCACAAATTACTCCTGCCACCTTTCTCCACCCACTCCACCCTGCCTGCACTCTCTTCCTCACTTCTCCCCCACACTGTCCATTACTTTGGACAGTTGACCTCAAGTATTTAAACTCATCTATTTTCACAACTACTACTCCTTGTAACTGCACTATTCCACTGGGCTCCCTCTCATTCACACACATGTATTCAGTCTTGCTCCTACTGACTTTCATTCTCCTGCTCTCCAGAGCACAGCTCCACATATTCACTCAACCAGCCCTTTATTCTCACTACAGATCACAATGGCATCTGCAAACATCATAGTCCTTGTTCTTAAAAATAGGAACCAGCACACTTTGTCTCTACTCCTCAGGGATTCTCTCACGTTCCAAGATTTTATTAAACAGTCTCCACTGCCATCGCTCTGATACATTTCTATGCCTCCACTGGAATGTCATCTCAACCAACTGCCTTTCCACTCTTCACCCTCTTCATAGCTGTCCTCACGTCATCCCTACTAACCTCTTGCACTTCCTGATTTACTCTCTCTACATCATCCAGCCTTCTCTCTTTCTCTCTCTTTCTCTCTCTCTCTCTCTCTCTCTCTCTCTCTCTCTCTCTCTCTCTCTCTCTCTCTCTCTCTCTCTCTCTCTCTCTCATTTTCTTCATTCATCAGCTCCTCAAAGTATTCCCTCCACCTTCTTAACACACTCTCCTTGCTTGTCAGCACATTTCCATCTGCATATTATACCACCCTAACCTGTTGCAGATCCTTTCCACCCCAGTCCCTTTGTCTGGCCAATCGGTACAAGTCCTTTTCTCCTTCCTTAATATTCAACTTCTTGTACAGCTCGCATTATGCTTTTTCCTTAGCTTTTGCTAATTCTTTTTAATTCTTTTTTCACTTTACACTGTATCTCCTTGTACTCCTGTCTTCTTTCTTCATCTCATTGACTATCCCAATTCTTTTTCGTCAACTCTTCTCCACATGCTTTCGTTGAAATCTTCATTCCACCACCAAGTCTCCTTGTCTTCCTTCCACTGTCCAGATGTCACACCCAGTACCTTCTGTGCTGTCTTCCTCACCACATCTACAGTACATATCAAGTTGTCCAAAATTACCTCCGCAACCCTTAAATGGACTAAGCGGTTGAAGATGATGAAGATGAAAATGAAGTCTTCCTCCTTCAGTTTCTACCATCTGATCCTTTGCTGATGTCTCACTTTCTTCTTCACCTCTAAAGTCATCTAACAAACCACCATCCCATGCTGTCTAGCTACACTCTTTCCTGCTGCGACCTTACAGTCTCTTATTTCTTTTAGCTTGCATCTGCTACAAAGAATGTAGTCCATCTCTGTGCACCTTCCTCCCCTCTTATGTCACCCTGTGCTCCTCCCTTTTCTTAAAGTAGGTTTTCACCACAGCCATTTCCATCTTTTTGGCAAAATCAGCTACCATCTGCCCTTCCACATTCCTGTCCTTGAAACCATACCTGCCCATTACTTCCTCATAACCTCTGTTTACTTCGCCACCATGCCCATTGAAGTCCGCTCCTATCACCGCTCTTTCATGCTTGGGCACACTCTCCACCACATCATCTAACTCACTCCCGAAATCTTTCTCCTTTGTCTCGTAACCTACCTGTGGAGCATATGCACTAATGATATTCATCCTCACACCTTCAATTTCCAACTTCACACTCATCACCCTGTCAGACACTCGCTTAACTGCCAACACACTTTTAATAAATTCTTCTTTTGAAATGACCCCAACACCATTTCTCTTCCTATCCTCAGCATGATACAACAACTTGAACCGTAATAAAATGGAATGTCACAGTGAAAAAGTGTTGAACATGTTTAGTGAAATTTATTTCTCTATGTAATGTGGAGTTGCATCAGGAAGGGCATCCAGCATAAAACTTGTGCCAAATCAACATGCAGAGCCACCTCTGATTTGCTGTGGCAATCCCGAGTGAAAACAAGGGAGCAACCAAAGGGAAAATTACTTTATCCTCTGTACAAAAGCCTTCATTGGTAATGTCAGCTTCAAGACATCTCCCGTATGTAAAAACTAGTTGCATGCATTGCTTAGATATGATTTTTGACCATTCTTTCACACAGTCTTCAAATCTTAAAGGTTCTGTGGACCTTCTATGAACTCTTATCTTTAGTTCTTTCCATAGATTTTCTGTTGGATTCAAGTCATGATGGGATGGGAAATTCCAGCAGCTTTATTTTCATTCTTTGAGAAAACAACTGAGGGTTTCCTTGACTGTGTGTTTGGGATCACTGTCTTGCTGAAATGTCTACCCTTGTTTCATTTTCATCACCTTGATAGGTTTTAGCAGGAATTTCTCAGTACATTCTTCCATTCATCCTTCCATCAATTATGTGAGTTTGCCAGTGCCATATGCTGAAAACATCCCCACACCCTGATGTTACCATCTCCAAACTTCACTGGTGGTATGGTGTTTTTGGGCTGAAGTGCAGTTGTTAGGGTTCTGGTCTGGTTGGGTTGTTTTTGGGTGTTCTGTTTATGTGATCCCTGTTTCCATGTCCTTGTGTGTTCCTTTCCTTCTGTCCTGCCCCGCTCCTCCCGTGGTCCCTGTGTGCATGCGTGTGTGGGGGGATCGGTGTGGTTGCTTCCCAGGTCCTCGTGTGTGTTTGCATGTCTGTCTCGTCCATGAGTGCGCGTGTGGTCTTTTATGTTACGTGCACCTCTGGTCCTCCTTGGCTGTGTCTGCTTGTCTGCATGTGTTGGTGTGAATATGTCAGCACGTTTGTCTTCCATGTTGTGGAGTCCTGCATGCATGTGCGTGTGTTCACACCTGCGTAATGTCATCCTCCTGTCATGTCTCCATTGTTTCTGCCCTGCCTCTGGGTTTGTCCCACTGTGTTCGGGGATTCCAGACTTTTGAACAATTATGTACACATCACTCTGCATTGTTGTTCAGTGCTGGTCTTTCTGTTGGTTGTTCCTGCTCTGCATTCACGTTTGTTGTCAGAATTAGGCCTCGCAGTGAGCATGACGCTTTGACAGCTGTCATTTGAAGGTCACACCCTTTGCGCTTGTAGTGTTTCCTTCCTGATCGTCTTGTCTTTTATTAACACTCCCCAGTGTTTGTATGTTGATTATTTTCCAGTGTCATTTGGGTTCTTCATTTATTTTGTTAGTGTGAGTTATCAGTATCACTTTGTGTCTGTCTTGGTCTACTCCGCCGTTATGGTCATGTTCAGTCACATGTATTTCCTGTATTCAGCTGCCCCCTTATGTTCAGGGTAGTTCATCACATATTCTGTACGCCAGTGATTATTTTCACCTGTCAGCAATTAGTCCTGTCGGTATTTAAATCACACCTGAATTTGTGTTCCTTGCAGGTCCATTACCTATGTTTGTTGGAAGTTTTGTTCAAATGCTGTGTGTCACGGCACTCCCATGTCATCCAGTGTCCCTGATTGTTGTGAGTAGCCTGTTTTGGTTTGCACTCCCTTTTGGTATTAACTGTCTTAGTTTTTTCTCGCTTCCTTACTCCCTGGTCCTCCCTTACCCCGAGTGGGATCAAACTGTATTTTTGTTTGTTCCTGCCCTTGAACAGTTTTTGTGCTCCTGCTCACCTGTTGTAAATAAATCACCTGCAGTTTTGAAATTCATCTTTTGTGTCTGGTCTGACCTGCATCTTGGGGTACATTTGATTCTGTTCCTGGCTCCAAACCATAACACGGTATTATCGTGTCCAAAGTTTTTGGTCTCACCTGACCAGACCATATTGTCCCAGTATTTCACACAGGCTTGTTTCAATGTTGTACAGCAAACTTTAAATGAGCTTCAACAGACTTTTTCTTCAGCAATGGAGTCTTGCGTGGTGAGCATGCATACAGGCCATGGTGGTTGAGTGCATTGCTTCTTGTTTTCAATTCAGTTCATTTCATTTACATAGCACCAAATCACAACAAAGCTGCCTCAAGGTGCTTCACACAAGTAAGGTCTAACCTTACCAACCCCTAGATCAAGTACATGGGCAAGTCAGGAAAAATGCCCTCAGATGATTTGAGGAAGAAACCTCAAGCAGACCAGACTCAAAGCAGTGACCCTCTGCTTGGGCCATGCAACCGAAACACTTGACAATGGTTGACAGTGGTTGAGTGCATTACTTCTTGTTTTCTTTGAAATAGTTGCTCTCCACAAGTGGACCTTGGCTCTTGGGGAACTCTTATGATAATTCTTTTTATTCCTTTGTCTGAAATCTTAGGAGGAACACCTGGCCGTGGCTGGTATATGGTGAAAGGATGTTCTTTTCACTTTAAGATGATGGCCACAATAGTGCTCATTGGAACATACAGAAGTTTAGAAATTCTTCTCTAACCAATCTCATCAGTATGTTTTGCAACAATAAAGTTGTGAAGATCTTGATTGAGCTCTTTGCTTTTACCCATCATGGGAAATATAATTACTGAGACAGATGATGTGTTAAATACTTACTTTACCCGCTGTATTGACCTGCTGTTTTGCCAGTCACCTGCAATGGTGTAATCTTAATATGACAGGATATTATGGCCACTGTAAGCAAATAAACAAAACGAAATACAAGCAGAGAAAAAAAAAATCATGTTTTTGAGTGAAATGAACCCCCCGCAATCTTTACCTACCTTCTTGATTTTCAGGAACAGGCAATGTACAAGAAAACCCCTTTTATTTGTGATGCACTGCTTCATCTCAGGGAACTTTGGTGGCCACTGTCCACTCTGACAGGATCTGTTAATGAAACAGAAATATTTTCATTGATACCACAGTGCTGTTGTATGCACCATGGCACACTCCATTTCAAAATGAAGTACAAATATCGCTCTGACTGGTTGATATGTTCAAACTACAAAACAACCATGAATAATGGAAGCGGTAAAGCCAGGCTTGTGTGCACAGTGCCTGGCTTTGTGTCAGTATTTCTCTGCTTAAATCTCAAGATGCACTGAGACACACCCCAAATGGGCTTGTGCCATCTTTGACAGTTTGTTGTTTGCATCAGCCAGTGATATACAGCCTTTTGATTTTAAGTACCTTAGTTAACCTGTCCATTGTTTCGGCTTATCCATTTTTCACTTGGGGTCACCACAGCAGATCCAATATGGATCTAAGTAATAGTAAAAAGTAACTATGACAGGTTAATATGAGATTAACCAACAGTAACAGCATAATTTAGCAATTTAAATGATTTTATCCGACTTACATTTTGATGGTCATGGATACTGATTACAGGATCAAAATAATCTGACAAACCGCAGGCCTGCAAGAGGGCTTAAAGCCGAAAGATCAAAGGTATGCTCCACGCCTTGATCCTGATTCTTTTATCCTGATTAAAGCTAGACAGATTGTGGTAGAATTGTAACCTACTTGGTAAGGTTCAAAGAACAGTTCAAAAACTATCCATCAAAGATGAGGGTTCATATCCTAAACCTTGATGAGAATCAGAGGTCACCAATCAAAGAGTGATCAGGAACAAAGATCAGGATCAGCATCACAGGTTAGCAAACAGGATCAAAGCTGAAGAATAAAAGAAAGCAATGATGATAATAATAATAATAATAATACATAAGTTTTATACAGCACTTTTCATGACACTCAAAGACTCTTTACAGGTGAAAAACATGTAGACAGTACAAACACACAGTATAAAGATAGGCAGGACAGAGGTAGGGAGAAACAACAGTACAGTGAAAGACAACAAAGGGCAACAACAACAACGGATCTGGAGGGAGGAGATGGTGGTGGTTGATGGAACTGGAGAAGCAAGCCTTAGGTGTTATACATGGTCTGGAAAAGGTGGGTCTTAAGATGGTGTTTGAAGGATGGCAGTGAGTCAGACTCTCGGATGGCCAGGGGAAGGGAGTTCCAGAGGGTGGGGGCGGCGATGGAGAAGGCTCTGTCACCCAGGGTGTGGTACTTGGTCTTGATGGTGGGGGTGAGGAGGTTGGCATCTGAGGAGCGTAGACGGTGAGGAGGAGAGTGGCGGTGTAGGAGATCGGTGAGATACGGGGGGGCTAGGTTATTTAGGGCTTTGTAAGTGATGAGGAGAATCTTGAAATGATCTAAGAATGTTACAGATTCAGAGGAATAACACCCTCATAGTGAACAAGGGATAAAAAAGGAATGTGTTAGCAGACATGTAAACAGAAGACTGTTGCATCTTGTTGGAGTTTTTCTCTTGTTAAGCTCCCCATATTGCAGTTTTTTTGGCGAGGGGGGGATTTACCCAGTTTGTTGTGTGGCACGTTGGATCGCCAGTGTGTCTGCAGTAGGATTCACATGACACCAGTGTGAAACGCCTGCAGCATAGTCTGTCGGTAACTGACACTGATACTAATGAGCAATTTCTTTAGTTGCGGTGATTTTGATCCCTACTAGTGTCAAATATCTTGTAAAGCAATACACAACGGACCTGGTGTAGACTAGCTTTATTGTGGTTACCCGACCAAATCCTGTGCCAGCTGCCATTCTGCCACCCCCCGCCACCCCACGCACACACACACACACACACACACACACACACACATACAAACAGCAGGTCTCAGCTTCGTATTTTGATGCAGTATAAGCATCGCTGCAGAACTTTTTTATGGTTTGAATCACAGGGCGGACATGAAATTAAAGGTACAGTGGGGCAAATAAGTATTTGATCCACTTTCGATTTTGCAAGTTTTCCCACCTACAAAGAATGGAGAAGTCTGTAAGTTTTATTGTCGGAATACTTCAACTGTGTGAGACAGAATAAAAAATAAAAAAAATCTGAAAAATTACATTGTTTGATTTTAAAATAATTAATTTGCATTTTATTGCATGAAATAAGTATCTGATCACCTACCAACCAGCAAGAATACTTATTTTCCCCACTATATGCACATTGATTCTCATTCTCATACACACCCACACACACATACACAGATATGCATGCATTCACACGTAGCATAGACCAGACATCAAAGCAGTGAGGATGTTTTGTGGAGCCTCCACAGTCACTGCACAGCAACAGGAGACAAGCAGCCCAAATAAAACATTTAAAAATCTAGGTTACTGGCACGCATGAATATCTTATGCAGCCCTCTTCATGTAGGAGAGTGACACAGTGATTTGATGCTGGGGGAGAGATGTTTCATGCCTCTGCATATCATAACCTGATTTCCCACGTTTGCTGCAACTTTTTCTGAGGGAGAGACGCCAAGCGAGTTGTATCATTTGTAAAGTTGCAGCATTGTGCTGTTAGGGGAAGCAACAGCATGTCCATCATTGGATGTTGTTCCAAATATAATCCTGAAATAAATTCATGCAAAATCTTAATGGAAGATAAAAAAAAAGTAAATTGGTATCACACACTCAATCAATTACCCAGTCAGCCAGGAAACAGTTGGCAACAACCTGGAGGACAGTTTAAAATAGTAATGTTGTTTATTTTGCAATCAATCATGTGTGAGGGCACCCAGGTCCAATCTGCTGAAGTTGATCTTTTCTACTCCCCTCAGAGATTTGTCCAGCAACATCATTCACTGCTGGGGATGAACAGAGTAATTCAGGCTTTAGAAGAAGAAGATTACATTTCCTCAGACTGAGCCTTCGTGTTTGTTTGGAGCACACACAGGCTGCTTTCATTATTCTGTGTGTTAACCCTTCAAAGATGATACAACTGAAATCACAACTCAAAAATGTACAATGTGCTCCTTACCCTACTGAATACATCACTACCCTGTATCCATGGTCAGGTCTAAAAATATTTGGACAGTTGCACTTTTTCTTTTTTTTGTGTAAATTTGCGCATGTTGATCACCACAGTGAAGTTGAAAAGAAACATAAATATTGCATTAACTATTTTGAAATTACAGCCACTTTTATACACAGTCCCTCCATTTTCACAGGCCGCTGGTCACTGGATAGAATAAAGACAAGATTTTTGCAGCATGTTAGCTTAGTGGTTTGCACAGTTGTCTCATAGCAAGAAGATCATGGGATCGATTCCCACCTGTGGCCTTTCTCTGTGGAGTTTGCACATTCTCCCCATGGTTGCATGGGTTTCCTCCGGGTGCTCCGGCTTCCTCCCACATCCAAAGAGATACAGCTTAGGTGAATTGGAAACTTTATAATTGTCTAGGTCCCTCTTGTAAAAGAGATCTTGATCTCAATGGGATTAACCTGGTTAAATTATTAATACAAACCATAATTTTTACAAGCAGTTTTCTTGGATGAATTATCTCGGCAAAGGAGAAGTGCTTACTAACACAAATTTAGACAGATTTGTGAACAGTATTTGAGAGAAATAGGTCTTTTGTGTATGTAGAAAATGTTTTAGGTCTTTGAGTTCAGCTCATGAAAAATGGGAGCAAAAACAAAAGTGTTGCTTTTATATTTTTGTTTAGTGTATGACTACAGTGGACCTGATACAACACAAGACACATTTAAGAACTTAACAAGGGCAAACAATAAGTGGAAACAACTTAACAACTGTAATTTACAAGTATAACTCATCACACTTCAAACTGGCTTATATGACGAGGAAATCACGAACAAAAATATTGATTTAAAGATTTTGATGATACTCGGGAACAAGACCTCGAGATACTTAAACTCCTCCACTTGAGGCAAGGACACTCCACCGACCTGAAGAGGGCAAGGCACATTTTTCCGGTCGAGAACCATGGCCTCGAATTTGGAGGTGCTGATTTTCATCCCGGACGCTTCACACTCGGCTGCATACCGCCCTACTGCACGCTGAAGGTCCTGATTTGACGAAGCCAACAGAACCACGTGAACATCCTCCACAGGTGCAGCTAATAATGCTGATGAGGGTGAAGGACTCATCTGCCAGCACCTTCTCCACAGACAAAAACCAGTTTGCATACCACCTGGAGAGCAAAGAAAAGAAAACAACACAAAAACAACCAGCCAAACCCCCCAACACACAACAATGGTAGCTTAATGGTAGCACCATTGCCTCCGAGTGAGAAGGTCCCTATTTCACTTGATTCTGACCTGGTCATTTCTTTGTGGAGTTCACACATCGTCCCCGGGTTAACAACTTGGTCCGGGTTAGGGTTGGGTTAGGGTAAGGGTAGGTTTAGCCCTGGACCCAGTTCACAACTGGGGCAGAGTTCACATTGGGTTGTCTTCTCCTGTATCCATTCACTTTTTCTCCTCATGTTTGCGTGGACTCCCTCTGGGTGCGCCAGCTTCCTCCCCGTTCCAAAGACATGCAGATAGAGTTGGAAACACTAAATTGACCTTAGGTGTGAGCTAAGGTTGTGTCAAAAGCCAGGAAAATTATGGCCGATTCTGCACACCCTCTGCACCCACAATTTAAGTTTCTGCCCTCGGGCAGACGCCTGGTAATGCCCAGATGCAGAACCAACAGACTAAAAAACTCTTTTATTCCCACAGCCATTGCTCTCCTAAATAACACCTAAGGACTCACTGTTGCACTTAGGTCTACACTGACTCGTACCTTATTTCTGGGCTCTTGTTTTGTATATTTATTCTGCTGTGTTTTTATGTTTTTTATGTTTTTATGTTTTTTATGAATTTGTATGATGTGGTTTTATGAATCTAATGTAATTTTTACTGCTGACTGCACCTGAATTGCCCCCATGGGGACTAAATAAATGATCAAATCAAATCAAAGTGTGAATGTATTTGTCTGTCTATATACGGCCCTAAACTGAAATAAGCATCAGAAAATAGATGAATAAATGGATAAACATTGCATTTATTGAGTTCAAAGCACACTTTGTTTTCTGTGTTTTGGGACAGCAACAGTGTAAGAACCAATACCATTCTGGAACAATTATAAAGAGTAAATCAAGATTCAATCTGGTCTCTTAGAGCAAATTTCATTGTTCATGCTTTGTTTTCCACCCTTGAGTCTGGAACAGTTTGGTATTAAAAGTATTTTTGGAAAAAGACCAAGTTTGTTTAAATTGACACCAGATGCAAAGCGGCTGGTCAGGGAAACAGTTGCTTGCTGTTATTTTTTACACTTGCAAATCTCTTGCAGGCAAATCCAGTAAATAGCTGTGTTAAGAGTTCACTGCTGACGTTACAGTCTCCAGTTTTCACACTCATGGATGGATGTAGGTTGATGCAGGTTGATGCATTGTGTGAACATTTGAGATGACGAAAAACCTTTTAAGGTCTTGCTATTTTTCAGCATGCAAAATTAAGAAACAACAGAAAAACCATGAGGCATGAATAATGTATGTATGTGACCTTATTTGGCAGATAACTTATTATTTTGGAAAATGTACTAATTTAATGTGTAGCCAAAACCTCAACATGATCTACATCATCTGAAACATAGCTGCTGAACATTACCTTTCTTGGTTGTTGTGTATAATAAATTATACAAGTAACAGCAGAAAGTTTTACAGGTTGAGTACAAAAGACTATTGTGAGATCAATTATCTTAATACTTTCCAGTGCGTAACTGTAATGTATTATTATTATTATTGTTATTATTATTATTATTGTTGTTTTTTTACAGCTGTATTTGTCATTTTGTTGAAGATAATGAAAATTTGTGGTACTAAGTATTTGGCAAAAGGGTGTGGAGGTGGTGTTTGGCATTGCATCATCAAGTACCTACAGGATCAAGAATCCATTCCAGTGGGGCTTGATGTCAATATGATTGCTACACTTTGGGATAACATTTCAAATTTACCATCGCTGTGCAATAGGCTGTGTACCACCAATCAAACAGTTACTGTTGTAATCTTCTGTGAGAGGTTTAATAATATTTTGCATACAGTGCTTGGACTGTCAAAGGTTGCTGCATGGTGGGTGCTGTATCTTCTGACCACCGCACCAGGATTATCCCTTGAAGCCGCTTGACACAGTTAATCAAAATGCATTAAATGTTTTCTAAACCTCCATGAAAGCTGTGCACACAAACTCTTTCAGGTGCCAGATGATATGAACACACCAGCTCTGTGTCTGATTGCACCTCTGTTTTAGACCAACACACCTACATAAATGCAAGAAGGTCAGGTCAGGTTAGGGTCTGGGAGCATTCACTATTACTGCATGTCGCTACGCATCAGTGCATCCACTACACAGTGGAACTGCCTTTAATACTGGGTGCAACCACCCAGCAGCCAAGTGAAAGGTGGTCATCGCCTTGGTCTTGTTCGGATTTTGGGGCTCTCCCATGACCTTGCCTTGCCCCCCATCACCTTATCCCGTGCATCCGTTTGATGTGAAAGAAGGATTTGACCAAGTATTTAAAACTGAACACAATTACTCTGGCAGATAGATCTCTACATGAAGATTATACAGAATTTAAATGTAACAAAATGTAACCGAATTTAAATGTAACAGAATGAGTAGGATGAATTTTATCATACCCAGAAGTTCTGAGGGTCCCAGGGGCTGAGAGCTTCCAAACAGCAGTCTGGTGTTCCGGCGAGGAAACTAGAGCAACGGGCTGGACCCTTTTTATACACATCTGACTCCTATGCTAATACAATGATTCATGCTAAGCTTGGGCATTGGGCATTTGGCCACTTCTCCCTCTGCTTTGGGGCACGGTCCACCCACAGGCACTGTGCAGTCTTGTTACTTCATCTTTTTCCTGAAATAACACCTGTGCCTAGACTGATAAGGAATTGTTTGGGCAAAAAACTGCAAACTGAAGGACTGTCACCAAGTCTTATCACCGCGGTTGCACCACATGTGCACCCAGCAACTCCACAGTCGTGGGGCACTTAGACAGATTTCACATTCAGCTCGACAGTGATCGTCTGCTGACTGTTTTTGTGATGATAGTACGAATGGGCACACATTTTCTAAGTGCCAAACGAGCAGTGTTAGATGTTCATGTGTGTCAGCTGGAATTTGTCCAACACCTGCCGCAAGAGGGTTCGATGGCCTTGCACAACACACACTCTGTTTTTCAACCACTGGTGTGTGTAAATAACTGTAGCAACAGTTGTACGAGGCGTTCAAGGCAGCTACGAATTTACACGTTTTGCATTTTTCTCTTTCTCTCTCGGCTGCCTATCTTTCTATCTTTGGAGTTGCAAGGTGCCTTTTTCTCCATCCTTCAAGATACTTTTCCTTTCTTTTCCATTCAACAGTGATACCCGCATCAGAAACCCTCTTCTTCCACAGAACACGATCTCTCGTGTTCTTCTCCCAAGTTCTTTCATCTATTTCTGCTGTCTTTAGGTGGCGCTTCAGGACATCTTTGTAGAGAAGTTTTTGTCTGCCACGTTTCCTTTTACCTGATGTCAATTCACCATACAGGACAGCTTTTGGTAGTCAATCATCTGACATTCTCACGACATGACCAGCCCAGCACAGCTGATTCTTGACTAACAAGGCCTTCACACTCTGCATGTTAGCTCTTTGGAGAACTTCGCTGTTGCAGGTACATTCTTGCCAGGATAGACCCATGATGTTTCTCAAGTGATGGAGCTGGAAAGTTGTAAGTTTCTTTACATGAAAATTCAATAAGGTATGTCTTCTATAATACATTCCAATTCTAAGGTAGAACTCAACTAGTATATACTAAAGTATATCTAAAAAAAGAAGAGTAGAATAGAAGAGTAGAATAGAGTAGAGTAGAGCCACTTAGGTGCCTGGTTTTGAGAACCAGAGATGGTAGGTTGAAAAGTTTTTTATCCAATGGCAACTCTCCCTACCCACCCAAGTGGCTCAAGAAAATGGACAGCATGTATATAAGATATTTACACAATCAGGGTAATAAACAACATATACAAGAAATATAGTTACAACATAATATTATAGGAGTAAGCTTCTAAGGGCCCTGTCCCACTGGGGAGAGGATTAATTGTGCATGAATTGAGTATACAAATCACGGGCGTTTGTTATCGTCTGCAACAAAAATGGCCAAAAATGACTAATGTCCCAGTATGAATTACGGATATATTAATAATATTTAGCGAATATATGATGAACAATCACGGTTATATAACGCATGTAGTGAGGAAACTGATCCGACACATTGAGATTATCACGGCAGTATTATGGGTGTATTATGAATGCGTCGCGCACGTGTTGCGCGTGCACGGCATCTGCATTGCGGTCATAAAAGAAGCGCACTCGGGCCGTCGGCATCACTATTCACGCCAACAATACAGCCTCTGGAGCATTTGCTGGACTTGAACAAGTTGATCACAGAATGTTGTCATGCAAGGGTTAACTGTTCATGAGTTTGGGGAGCGGGAGGGGGGAAGCCGCTGGGGGTGTGAGACGGTGTTTTTTTTTTTTTTTTGAGTGAGTTGTGGATAACAGCAACTCTTCCTTTTGTTGGTGTTAAATAAAAGTCCTGGATTGCAGCAGCTACGTCTTTGTGGATCTACACAGCCGGATCGACACTGACTGGTAGGTATGTCACTTTCTGCCACATATAATACTTTGGGTTTACGTGACGTGTTTGTTATGCATTCACAGATTGTCCACAAATCAGCTGCAAAGCAGATGTAATAAAAACGCTTTATTTGTGGCCAGTTTGTATGCATTCGCTACAACATATTTTAGTTTGTGATGTGGACATGATAGGCACGATATACGAGGTCTGTTAGAAAAGTATCCGACCTTTTTATTTTTTCAAAAACCATATGGATTTGAATCACGTGTGATTGCATCAGCCAAACTTGAACCTTCGTGCACATGCGTGAGTTTTTTCACGCCTGTCGGTTGCGTCATTCGCCTGTGAGCAGGGTTTATGTGAGCAGTGGTCCACCCCTCTCATCGGATTTTTATTGCGAATAAATGTCTGAACAATTTGGAGCTTTGCTGCATCAATTTTTTCCAGAAACTGTGAGAGACCTCCAGGTGGACACCATTCGGAAAATTCAGATGGCTTTCAGGGATGATTTTATGCGGATTACACAGATTAAGGAGTGCTCCAGCCAGTTTAAAGACCGCCCACAGCTGCTAAGAGCTCGCCGCGTGCCGATCAACAGGCTGAATCAACCACATAATTTCCAACGTGAAGGTTTTGTTGATCCGGGACGTCGTCTGACTTACACAAAAATGGCAGGAGATGTGGACATCAGTACTTTTTCGGCACATTCCACTGTTACAGGAGTTTTTTTCATGGAAAGAGAAGCGGAGGGATGCGCCATGGAGCCGTTCATGGCGCGGGACAGAACCACCTCCGTGTTGGTCTCACAGGACAGCTTTGATATGGCTTTCAGATGGCTTTCGGTGGTTTTTCAGTCGTGTGACGATCCGAGAAATTGTGGATGAGCCTGGACATGCCAGAACATGTCCTGTGAGGCTTCATCATGGCGTTGCTTTGAGCCATGCGGCACCGCCGCGACACGCGAAATTCCTCAGCACGTCTGTCTCAATGTGCTGAAAAAGTGCTGATGTCCACGTCTTCCGCAATTCCTGTGCTAGTCAGACGAGGTCCCAGATAAAACACAGCATCCAGTTTGGAAATGAACGGCACATTCCACTGTTACAGGAGTTTTTGTCATGAAAAGAGGAGCGGAGGAATTCCCCGTGTCGCGGCAGTGCCGCATGGCGCAAAGCAATGCTGTGATGAAGCCTCACAGGACATGTTCTGGCATGTCCAGGCTCATCCACAATTTCTCGGTTAGTCACACGACTGAAAACCCACCGACAGCCGTCTGAAAGCCATCTCAAAGCCGTCCTGTGAGACCAACACGGTGGTTTTGTGCCGCGCCATGAACGGCTCCATGGCGCATCCCACCGCTTCTCTTTCCATGAAAAAAACTCCTGTAACAGTGGAATGTGCCGAAAAAGTACTGATGTCCACGTCTCCTGCCATTTTTGTGTAAGTCAGACGACGTCCCAGATCAACAAAGCCTTCACGTTGGAAATGATCTGGTTGATTCAGCCTGTCGATCGGCGCTCGGAGCGCAGCGCGCTCTCAGCAGCTGTGGCCGGTCTTTAAACAGGCTGGAGCACTCCTTAATCTGTGTAATCCCCATAAAATCGTACCTGAAAGCCATCTGAATTTTCCGAATGGTGTCCACCTGGAGATCTCTCACAGTTTCTGGAAAAAATTGATGCAGCAAAGCTCCAAATCGTTCAGACATTTATTCGCAATAAAAATCCGACGAGAGGGGTGGACCACTGCTCACACAAAGCCTGCTCACAGGCGAATGACGCAACCGACAGGCGTGAAAAAACTCACACATGTGCACAAAGGTTCAAGTTTGGCTGATGCAATCACACGTGATTCAAATCCATATGGTTTTTGAAAAAAATAAAAAGGTCGGATACTTTTCTAACAGACCTCATATATCTGTTTTATACACTGTTCCGGTCCGCTGCCAAGCTACAGATCCCCGTCAGTTGCGGATATCAGCGGTTAACAGCAGATATGCAGCGCATAGAGTGAGTATGTATTGTGTATGAATTGAGTATGGAGTATGTAAGGCGGATGTCATCCGCATTCAGATTTTTGAACAGCTCAAAAATCCTGGCTGTGGACATGCGTGCCTCTGCGGATTATCACGGGCGTGTTCGGATGATGGCCGACTCATACAGGCATGTTACACGGATATTGCGGATGTTTGGCAAATATGGGCCAATTTTGTGCACAATCCATACACAAATCCTCCTAAACACCAGTGGGACAGGGCCCTAAAACCTAAATATTCATACAGGAGAAAAATGTTGTATACGTATACCTAGTTTGCAGACTTGTAGTAAAATTAAATTATAGCTATTTGGCTAAGCTATAATATGGTTATTTTATTATAGAAACAGAAGCTATGATGTAATATGTTTTAGATATCTATCTAAAGTTCACCCTGCAAGCTTACTATAGGAAGACAAAATACATACTCTACAACCCCTGGCAAAAATTATGGAATCACCGGCCTCGGAGGATGTTCATTCAGTTGTTTAATTTGTAGAAAAAAAGCAGATCACAGACATAACACAAAACTAAAGTAATTTCAAATGGCAACTTTCTGGCTTTAAGAAACACTATAAGAAATCAGGAAAAATAATTGTGGCAGTCAGTAACGGTTACTTTTTAGACCAAGCAGAGGGAAAAAAATATGGACTCACTCAATTCTGAGGAATAAATTATGGAATCACCCTGTAAATTTTCATCCCCAAAACTAACACCTGCATCAAATCAGATCTGCTCGTTAGTCTGCATCTAAAAAGGAGTGATCACATCTTGGAGAGCTGTTGCACCAAGTGGACTGACATGAATCATGGCTCCAACACGAGAGATGTCAATTGAAACAAAGGAGAGGATTATCAAACTCTTAAAAGAGGGTAAATCATCACGCAATGTTGCAAAAGATGTTGGTTGTTCATAGTCAGCTGTGTCTAAACTCTGGACCAAATACAAACAACATGGGAAGGTTGTTAAAGGCAAACATACTAAGGAAGACATCAAAGCGTCAAGACAGAAAACTTAAAGTAATATGTCTCAAAAATCGAAAATGCACAACACAACAAATGAGGAACGAATGGGAGGAAACTGGAGTCAACGTCTGTGACCGAACTGTAAGAAACCGCCTAAAGGAAATGGGATTTACATACAGAAAAGCTAAACGAAAGCCATCATTAACAGCTAAACAGAAAAAACAAGGTTACAATGGGCTAAGGAAAAGCAATTGTGGACTGTGGATGACTGGATGAAAGTCATATTCAGTGATGAATCTTGAATCTGCATTGGGCAAGGTGATGATGCTGGAACTTTTGTTTGGTTCCGTTCCAATGAGATTTATAAAGATGACTGCCTGAAGAGAACATGTAAATTTCCACAGTCATTGATGATATGGGACTGCATGTCAGGTAAAGGCACTGGGGAGATGGCTGTCATTACATCATCAATAAATGCACAAGTTTACATTGATATTTTGGACACTTTTCTTATCCCATCAATTGAAAGGATGCTTGGGGATGATGAAATCATTTTTCAAGATGATAATGCATCTTGCCATAGAGCAAAAACTGTGAAAACATTCCTTGCAAAAAGGCACATAGGGTCAATGTCATGGCCTACAAATAGTCCGGATCTTAATCCAATTGAAAATCTTTGGTGGAAGTTGAAGAAAATGGTCCATGACAAGGCTCCAACCTGCAAAGCTGATCTGGCCACAGCAATCAGAGAAAGTTGGAGCCAGATTGATGAAGAGTACTGTTTGTCACTCATTAAGTCCATGCCTCAGAGACTACAAGCTGTTATAAAAGCCAGAGGTGGTTCAACAAAATTCTAGTGATGTGTTGGAGCGTTGTTTTGTTTTTCATGATTCCATAATTTTTTCCTCAGAATTGAGTGAGTCCATATTTTTTTCCCTCTGCTTGGTCTAAAAAAGTAACCGTTACTGACTGCCACAATTTTTTTTTCCTGATTTCTTATAGTGTTTCTTAAAGCCAGAAAGTTGCCATTTGAAATGACTTTAGTTTTGTGTCATGTCTGTGATCTGCTTTTTTTCTACAAAATTAAACAACTGAATGAACATCCTCCGAGGCCGGTGATTCCATAATTTTTGCCAGGGCAAAAATATGCTATCTAATGGAAACCTCAAACTTAGAAACTTAGATACTATTTGTTGATTTCTGTTAAAGAACCCATAAAATGAAGAATCATCAAAAATCTACACCATGTAAAATAAAAGTATAAATCACAAAAGTAAGCTAACTATAGCTAGATAAGCTACCATTAAACTAGCCGTTAATTAGCCAACCGTACCTTGCTAGCCTACATGTCTTCTGTACAAAGTGTATGTCTCGGTGGAGTAAAGAAGATAAGGAAGAACAAAGACTCCATAAAGCTTGCATTTGGTTTCAGCTTTATTCCTCTCTGAGACCACACCAAGAGCTCAAGAGCTCCAAAAGCATTTGCAGCACTCTGAATGCATCTTGTAATCTCTAAATCGATGGAATTATCTGAAGATATCACGCTTCCCAAGTAGAAATTGCTGACTGATTAGACTGGATTATCATGTATACAGCGCTCACGATCTGAAGGAGAAGTGCAAGGTGCTGGTTGGTAGAGAACCTCTGTCTTCTTGATGTTAATGGTAAGGCCAAATGCTACAGATGCTGCCACAAAGCAATCCAACATGGCTTGCAGGTCTTCAAGAGATTGAACCACCAATGCAGTGTCATCAGCATGAAGAGTTCCTCCACACATATTTCATGACACAGAGATTTTGCATGAAGACGGGCCAGGTTGAACAGATTGCTGTTTGTCCTTGATCGTAAATAGACTCCATTTTGAGCTTCACATGCCTTGCCAGAGGAGACTTCCAAAACAGCAGCTAGGTAGAGACCAAACAGGGTTGGTGCCAGTTGGTGCATATGTTTTGCATATGATTCCTGCTTCATTCGCACTTCGACCAAATTTGCACTATGTGTGAAGGGACCCTTAAAATATGATCTCACAGGGACACAAAGCCATTGAAGAGACGCCAAAATGGGTGTAAAAACTTTCTTAAAACTTTCTTAAAAAGCTTTCTGCTTCCTGTCAAAATATAATTCGATATGATACACTTTATTATCCCTTCTGGGAAATTTGTCTTGGACTCCAAGAGCTGCACAGATAAAGCTGCCAAGGCATAATTACACAACTCATCCATATTGCACATAACTTAATACACACAGCAATAATGCACATACCCCTTTTGCACAGCAGTCTCACACAGATGGTTCATGCATATTGTGCATATCCCTAATTCACATATCCATATTGCACAGCAGTTGGGACAGTGCATCACCTTGGTATATTCCGCATTTGATTGTGATTTGCGCGATTGCCTTCTAGTTGGCCTCCAGTGATGTCTTCCACAGCCCCACTGAGTTTCTAATGAAGGTTGTCAGTGCTGGTATAGTGCTAAGCAATCCATGTGTGTGTGTGTGTGTGTGTGTGTGTGTGTGTGTGTACACACACACACACACACACACACAGTGTGACTTTTACTTTGGTAAATACAACGACATCTAGTTGTCTCTTAAGTTCACTGGTTAGAGTCCAACTTTCACAATCACACAAGCACACTTGCTATTTAAAAAACATGGATACTGGGAGTGAAAATCCCAGTACCCAACTGTGTGCGGCAGAAACTAGGAATGACACTAGCACTACACCATGCGCATTTTGCTCTGAGTATTTGCGCTGAGATATTATGGGACCTATTTTCATAGGTCCCATAATATCTGCCATTGAGGACTTATTTAACATCACAATGGATACTTCTGTGCCAAAAGTTGGAAGAAATATGTGGAAGTTAAATAGGACAAGTTATCACACAGTCTCATCTCACAGGGGCGTCATGGTTAGTCTATCAATGCTTCAGTCGAGCAATAATTATAAATGTTCAACATTACCCTAATACACTAATGCAGATCATAACGTACCTTTTTGATTATGTTTGATAAACTGGTGTAAAAGTTCTTTCCAGGTTCCAAACTGGTGTAAAAGTTCTTTCCTCACAGGTACTTTGGACCTGTGAGGGCAGATAAGAACAGTTATTACTTTGTCTTATGTCTATCTTGTATATACTGTAACCTGCTGAATTTTAAGAGGTTTTAAACAAGCCAAATAATGAAGTGATGCAAACCTGTTGTGTGGGCTGCTGAAGAGGAGGTACTGCTGGCCCACCACCACAAGATGGCGCCCTGCTTGAAGTGCGGGCTTCAAGCACGAGAGGGCGTCGGAGCGACTGGGAGTGACAGCTGTCACTCATCATCCGTACCAGTTGTCACTCATCCACTACTCAACACCATCACCATAAAGGCCGGACTGCAACTCCACCTCCCCGCCGAGAAATCAGCTACCTTGGAGGTAATATTCTCTGCTGTATTTAACGCTGACTAATAGTCTGAACTTCTTTGCAGCCGTTTTCCTGTGGGTGTTGCCTTATCTGTGGGATTGGCGTTTGGTGTGATCAGCGACTGCTTCGCTTCACACCCCAGCCAGATAAGTGGTTAGACAGGAGCTGCACGAGTGTGTGATTGGAGGTGGAGGTGCTCCCTCCCAAAAGAACACAGACTGTGGGATTACTGAGTGTGCGTACTCACACTCACCTGTGCTGTTTCTATTCTCTGCCAGCAGTACCAGGTCTGACAGCTGAAGACGGTGACCACCTGGGGACCCAGGACTTGGCGGCTCCGGTGTTCTTCAGGTCCGTTGGCGGTGAGGGCCGTGTGGGATCCGGCTCGGTTCTGGACGGGCGTCTCCTATCCTCAAGCCTGCCCACACGTCACCCAAACTGATTGTTGTCTGTATTCCGTTGTGCACAATTTACAACATTAAATTGTTACTGTTTGGCTTATCCATTGCCCGTTCTTTTACGCCCCCTGTTGTGGGTCCGTGTTCCTACACTTTCACAACAAAACCAGCATCCACAAAGATCTGATCTTACACAGAAACACTGCATGTATTGCCAAAAATGAAGAAAATACATCACCATTGTGTTATATGGCCTCATAAAACTAGAGTTATGAATATGAGATTAGCAGGTGTTATACATCTCACGCCTTAATGAAGTGTGGGAGGACAGAGCTGGCCTTTTAAGATAATGTAGTCCACCTTCTCTTTGATCCTGCAGGGTTGGGGGAAAATGCATGTGTTGAACAACAACAGACAACCTCAGCTTTATGGTAATGTCACTGATTATGAACTTGGAGGAGTACTCCAGCTAAGGATGCGTATGTATGAGGAAACTGTGTGATTTTTTTTTTTTTTTAACTACCAGAAACACCCATTGGTTAGAATGCCTAACACAAAATACAAAGAAATGAATGAATGAATGAAAAAAAACTGTGTTGTCATTTTTTTGTAGGAAACAGAAGAAAGTTGAAAAATAGAAACAATTTTGATCAAAATACTGTACATATAAGCTCAAATCCAGTGATATAATTTAAAAATGTATTTATTGTCCTTCAGACATCATCTTCATCATGTTCATCATCATGTTCCAAACATATTTTTGGTGTTTTTTATTTAGTGTGTTTTTGCTCATGAATCGACGCTAAGATCGGCCAGAAGCCATTTCAGGCTGAAGCTATTGACTCGGTCACACATCTGGGAACTCTGCCTGTGAGGTCTTAGCAATGTGTTTAGCAACGCCGGCTGGTGTGTAAACAATCTATAGCAGACAATGTAAATTGATGTGAGTTTTTTTTTTTTATTATTTTCATCACTGTTTTGTTTTTTAATGCCTGAGCAATGTGAGGCAGTGGGTTGTACCAACAAAGCGAGAAAGTATATTAAAATCTGTCATGAAACACCAAAAATATTATGCATCACATTGATCATGCGTTACTTTGGGGGAGTGCAGTGAGTGCGAATGTCCGGTTTATATGATGATGTTTCAAGTGAGTTTTTCTCATCGATTTCTATGATTTTACTGTATTTTCTTACTTATTGCCGGAAAAAGGTTTCCACAACGACTGCGTATTTCCGGTCAAATATAAGAAAGTTGGGTGAAAGGAATCTACTGGGGGGGGGGGGGGGGGGAATTTATTACAAATAACTAATAATATGGCTTGTTGTGTGTTTAATTCTCTGAACAGATCATCTAAGATGTCTGCAGACTATTATTTGTATCAAGCAAAATTATCGTATGATGGTATTTTGGATGCTAACGCTGTTAGCATTTGAGGCAGCTGTTGGTAGCTTCATAACATTAGCTCATTAATCCACACTTATTGAAGAACGAAGCTGGTCATAATTTTTAATGCAAAAGTGTTATGAGAACACCACTCAGCCCTCAAAAATAAGTAATAAACTCTTGAACTGATGTTAGCCTCTTAGCTGGGCCTGTTAGTAATGAACACGCACACACACACACACACACACACACATATATAACAGAAGGACAGACATACGTTGTTCAAATGTGGACCTATGGACGGAGCTATATACTCAACAAAAATATAAACGCAACACTTTTGGTTTTGCTCCCATTTTGTATGAGACAAACTCAAAGATCTAAAACTTTTTCCACATACACAATATCACCATTTCCCTCAAATATTGTTCACAAACCAGTCGAAATCTGTGATAGTGAGCACTTCTCCTTCGCTGAGATAATCCATCCCACCTCACAGGTGTGCCATATCAAGATGCTGATTAGACACCATGATTAGTGCACAGGTGTGCCTTAGACTGCCCACAATAAAAGGCCACTCTGAAAGGTGCAGTTTTGTTTTATTGGGGGGGATACCAGTCAGTATCTGGTGTGACCACCATTTGCCTCATGCAGTGCAACACATCTCCTTCGCATCATCCGTGAAGAGAACACCTCTCCAACGTGCCAAACGCCAGCGAATGTGAGCATTTGCACAGTCAAGTCGGTTACGACGACGAACTGGAGTCAGGTCGAGACCCCAATGAGGATGACGAGCATGCAGATGAGCTTCCCTGAGACGGTTTCTGACAGTTTGTGCAGACATTCTTTGGTTATGCAAACCGATTGTTTCAGCAGCTGTCCGAGTGGCTGGTCTCAGACGATCTTGGAGGTGAACATGCTGGATGTGGAGGTCCTGGGCTGGTGTGGTTACACGTGGTCTGCGGTTGTGAGGCTGGTTGGATGTACTGCCAAATTCTCTGAAACACCTTTGGAGACGGCTTATGGTAGAGAAATGAACATTCAATACACGAGCAACAGCTCTGGTTGACATTCCTGCTGTCAGCATGCCAACTGCACGCTCCCTCAAATCTTGCAACATCTGTGGCATTGTGCTGTGTGATAAAACTGCACCTTTCAGAGTGGCCTTTTATTGTGGGCAGTCTAAGGCACACCTGTGCACTAATCATGGTGTCTAATCAGCATCTTGATATGGCACACCTGTGAGGTGGGACGGATTATCTCAGCAAAGGAGAAGTGCTCACTATCACAGATTTCGACTGGTTTGTGAACAATATTTGAGGGAAATGGTGATATTGTGTATGTGGAAAAAGTTTTAGATCTTTGAGTTCATCTCATACAAAATGGGAGCAAAACCAAAAGTGTTGCATTTATATTTTTGTTGAGTGTATATATATATATGCACTGATTCTATATCCACACCAATGATACAAGTTATTGTGCTTGCAGAACAGAACAACTCATCTCTCTTCTACTTATGAAGTTGTTCGGTGTCTTTTGTTTGGTCTCTGCTGTGTTTTCGATGTTCCTGCATGCATCAGTGTCAACCCCCTTCCTTCCTGCTCCTGATTTATGATTCCTATCCTGTTCTGTCATTATCGCCTCCAGAAAGCAGCATCGATGTACCAATATTACCAAGAGAATTGCCTCTTGTCCACCAGTATCATGAATATTCTTCTTACAACTCAGGTCAGATAGCATAAGATGACATATTCCATTGCTGTGAGACATTCTGTTTTATTTAGGCTGGGATTTAATATAGAATATACAAGAATTTGGTGCCAAGCATAATCTTCTTCTCTTTGATCCCCATCGTTTTTTGCTCCATACATGTAATATACAGCTAATGCACAATGTTTTCCAGCTAATGATAACATTTAAATGCACTAGTTTCTATTGCAACAATTGTTAATGGAGCAGATAGCTTTATCTTGTTGCTCCCTCACACTCTCTCACTTTATTCTTAGACATTTCCACAGACATTTCCCTCAGCAGCTGTCGATCCTGGCTATCATCCCCACAGCAGTGGGTATTAGGACAAAAGGGCAACCTGAATTCTAAAAATAATGCAAGCTCTCCAGTCTCCAGTGTTTCTTTAATAACACTAACCCAGGGCATGATTCAGTGTAATTATCATTGGCACAGACTCCGGGGCAAAGCTGTAGAAAGACGCAACACAGTACAGGTCATCTTTAGATTGATGCATCTAACACAGACACACACACAGACATATCTGTCTATCTCTATGCTACACAGTTTTTCTTATCCCATCTTTCTTCCTCTTTATCCTCTTTCATCATCTCCTGATCCTCCATCTTCAATTCTAACAACAAAGGTATCGTCTAGACTCCAAAATGCGCAAGGGAGTTACACTGAGATTGAACCCTCACACTAAGTCTCCTCGATGCCTAAAGACCATCTCCACCTGCTCAGGCGGCAGCAAACTACTTCCGTTCTCCTTCCATTTTTTCCACCCAACAGAACTTTCTGAATTACCTACCTCAGGGACACGCTCCTTTGTCAGAGCCCATAGCTTTGATTTGAAATTCAGCCTTAACTGTGTGGTGGTCAGTGAAACGTGGTTAAATCTGTCTGGCTTTCAAGGTTGGGTAGGATTACTTTGAAAGAATACATGTGGATTACATGTATGTATGCAAATACATTTGGATTACTTGTTATCTGATTACTTCTGGATTACATTTCAAAGTAATCCTACCCAACCCTGCTGGTTTTGGTGTCCATACTGGCTGTGGAAGCATGTTTGATGCATTACTATTTACACTGGACTGTGATTAAAATCAACCTAAGCACTTATCTTGAGCCAGTGGTCCCAAACAGGTTTTTTTAAAAAAGCAGAGGAAGTCCATTTTTATATTTGAGCCAACCATATTGACCAACACAGAGCAGGTGGCTCTGTAGGATACAACATGACTGCCAATATATAGACTGTGTTGTGATTTCAGTTGTGTTACACACTCTCTGTCTGTATCCTTGGACAGATACATTTCATTTGCAGTGTACTACTCCATCCAGTTGTGAATGGGTACCATCTTGGCTGAGGAAGTGACCTCCGCTGGGCTGGGGCTCAACCAGGTGGAATCCATGAGCCTCGTCCACTCCATGTTTATTATCATTGTCCAAATGGATCACAGGGTTGTGTTAGGTTTACTTCTACTTCTACATCAGCTAACCACTGCCCCAAACCTACATTTTACTAAATGTCAACTTTAACCACCCCCCTTGCCTAATCAGAAAGTGTTCCTGGTATATTTGGATCTGGTACAACTCTCAATTCGCAGTTACATCATTCCTTAGCATGTTGCTGCATATAAGATTGCCTTATATGCCATTGTAGAGACAGCAGGGGCTCGGATAAAAGCGTCAGTTTTTACATGTTCAGATGTGAGTATACTGATGTATGCATGGGTACCTCGTCATGTAGATACATTGTAGTTACGACGGGTAACTGATAGTAAGGTCTGTTACTAGTTCATTGCTATATCTCAATGTAGTGAGTGACAAATTAGCAACACACCCATCACCTCTCATGTAGTTTTGAGCCAAGTCTTATGGAAGAAAGTGCACTCAAGAGTGTAACACCAATGTCTCACTGTGTGTGGCCAAAACATTTGATCAACTCTGTCCAAACTTGAGCCACTTTATCCTTCACTAACACACACACCCCTCAATCATGTTTAATGCATATTTGCTCCAAACTGACTGAATTAAACAGCTATGACCCTGAGTTTGGCCTTTCAAGGTCACATGTTTTTCACAAGAAAAGTGGTATATGAGGAGTATCACTTATTCTACTTTGAGACCAAGTTGATCGTACAAACCCAACGACAATATCAGTGTCATTTTGCAAATAGGTTTTCTATGACTCCCCTTGTGGGGGACATCATGTTGTAAAACCAAGATCAGGAAGACACTATTTTGTTTCAGCTTGTGAATTAAATATCAGATTGAAACATCTTGATCAGTTAGACCATTCTTGATCATTATGCAATTATTGCATTGTGTTGTGGAATCCCGATCCACATAAAGTCCGGGTCACAATGTGAATTACATATCTTTTCTTTTGAGTCCACGTCAAACATTGGCGGATGTCAGAAATCTCCGACTGCTCTTGTTTTTTTAAGTATTAATTAGCTTTTGGTACTTTGTTATAATTCTTTGATTTCCTAAATTGGTATGCTTCTAGGTTTTGAAGTTTTTTTGTTGTTGTTGTTTTGAATTAATGATTGTGTGATTTGTCCCTGATTGGAGCAAGAGACAAAACCACCGCTCCCGAGGAAAACTCAGCACCATGCTGATGAAATATTCAACATATCACCAAACACTGGCAAGGCAAGTCAGCAGAGAGCGACACAGATACCTGGCGGTTCATTGTTCCATGTTACTGAAGATTCACATGCATCCGCATGACTTTAAAAAAGGAACTCTGAACAGGCACACTCCAGAAAGAAATAAAACCTCCATGCACACTTCTCCATCACCACTTCAGTACACACAGACTTTGTCAGTGTTTAATGTCTCGTTCTTTCCCGGAGTGGTATCGGCTGTCGTTCAGAGATAATGTCTCAGATGTTTCCATGGCGTGCACATGTCCTCTTACATTCAGCAGTGTGATGCAGGTACAATAGCTCAAAGGAAAGGCGCAATCATAGGCTAGCTCCCCTATTGAGCCTCCGCCATCCTCCCTCAGGTTGATTATGTGTAACACTACACCCATGGAAATGCCACGAGCTTCGACCCATTCATTGCTGTTTATAACAACCTAGAAAACAGCACTGCTGTCAGTGTTTTGTCTTTAAAAAAAAAACACACCAAGAAAACAAAAAAATAAACCGCTTCCAACAGACCACACGGGCTGGATGGAGCAACTCTTCTGTGAAGTGCCTCGTATCAGGGAGCTTTATTCTGGAATCCAGCAATTGTTTCTGTCCCTCTCTGCAGCACAGCACTCGATCAGAAATCAGCTAAACTATTATCTATAACAGGAGAGTCAGGATTACTCAAAACTTGAGTAAAGATTAACTCAGTGCTTTCCATAATAGACATTTCTCTCGCATCAGTTTCTGTCATCCCCATTAAAACATACCGCTGCTTTTTATTAGACAGGCAAAAGATAGTGGCAGCAAAGAAAGTGTAAGGCTGCTAATCAAAGGCAGTACAGTGCCAATAACTGTTGCAATAACATCACAAAGATTTTTCATTCCTATTTTGCCTTGTGTGTTTTTAATCAGACTTTTCTCAAAGTTGCAGAATCATTCATGGTATGCATATAATTAAATGTATTTTTGTGTTTTATCGGGTTTGACGCCAGACACATCTACATTATCAACACTGTGAATACTTTCTGGATGCACTGTATATTAAAAAAAAAGATATTGCTTCACATTGCCCATTTATATGGCTCATCAATTAAACTTTGTCCAGAACTATAGTAAAACTTAGACCCAGAGAAATTCTTATTTAAACATTTTAGTTGTTAAAATTATTATTATTATTATTATTATTATAAATAGTAGTAGTAGTATGAAAAATGTTGTCAAAAGTAGACCTTTAATCAAGGGGTGCTGCGGAGGGCACCCCCCCACCACACCCACAACACCCTCTTTCTGTCTGGATGTGCCCCTGGTCTCTGAGCAAAAACAATCAAGAATTTATGTATTTATGTGAAAACGGCGACCTGATTGAGAGGTAATTTTATTTTTCATTATGCCATCCGCTGCAAGAGATTTTAGGCATATTTTGGGAAAAAAAAAACATCGTCATTATGGGGTATTATGTGTACAATTTTGAGAAAAAAAAAAGAATTTCCTCCATTTTGGAATAAGGCTGTAACATAAGAATGTGGAAGAGTGAAGCACTGTGAGTATTCTCCAGATGCACTGTAAATGTGTGGTGAAAATTAAGAAAACTGGTCTATAACAACACTCCAACCAGAAAAGTACATCTGTCAGCTGCGGTCAAAGTTAGAACCAGCTTGATGGAGAGCCTCAAAGGATTCAAGCCATAATAAAAGTTAATGTGTATAACTTTTCTGGTGATGATTCAATAATTTTTTTTTCCTCAACATTTATGATTCCATTTTTTCACCCCCCGTAACAATGCAAGTAGGTCCATAAGCAGCTGGACATTGACAGTTTTGTAATGTTGCTTCTGTACGCCACCTCAAGTGACCAGTAACGCAACAGTTAAGTTGTTAAGTTACTCTATTTACAGCCACAGAAGACAATAACTTCTGGAGACTTGTCAAAGTACTTTGGTGGCTTTTCTCACCCAGCTCTTTCTTGAGCGATTGCTGAATTTTTCAGATCTGCCTACTTCAGAAAGAAAGAGAGGGAGAGAGAACCATACTGTATGTATTTCTTAAGAATTGATGTAAGTGAAGTCAACGACTTTTTCACTGACTTGGAAAAGTTCATGTATCCATTCCCTGACTTGTATAAAGAAAACTGGCTACAGAAGGGATGAATTGCAGACACACAACAAGTACATCTTAACTTGTAGTCTCTACTGCTATGATCTGGTGTAGCACGTTGTCGCATCCATCACACCACAGAACTATCTTGGGTCCTGGATGACAACCACTCAGGCAGACTGACTGTCCATCTCCACCTTTCAAAAATAACCATCTATCTACCACATCCAGGTGAAATGTGGGCATCCCCTTTGCCCTCTCTGGCCACTGAGGTCATCAAAACTGAGGCACCTCCATACTGGGTCATGCGCAGAGAAAAGTGCTCATGGACAAAATGTTGTAGCTGACATTCCTTCATAATGCAAGTGATACTCCTCATCCACTGTGATGGTGTTTTGAGGTATAAGCCCAAATATGGTGTCACTATGCAATTACTTATGGACCTGACTTTAAAAGGATTAATATAAACGCAAACCATCACAGACTTTTATTTGTTTTTGTTTTTGCATGTAATACAGTTTTGTTTTAGTTTGCTGTGTGATTAGAGCATTAATGGCCATCCTCGTGTTTAAAAGCAAAGTGTGTCATGAACCCTTGTGTGTAAGGCGTATCTGAATATTGCACAACATCACTGGCAGAAGAACTACATGCTCCACTTACGCAGAGCCCTTGTCATGACCAATAGTCCAAAATGTGATGAGCTGGATGCCCCTTTCATGTGATAGAGTCAGCGGAAGGATAACCCTAAACCTAATCTAAGATTACCCAGAGTAATCCTAACACTAACAAAGATAAATGATACCCACTGTGTCCAGGGATGACCTGAGAGTCAAGCAGATAGGTTTGTATTATAGTGGGCCTGCCAAGTGCTGAAACTTTTATTTAGATGGCGTTTCTTTGATAAAAGCCAGCAACCATGTTGGTTTGGTCAATTAGTATATGCTGAACAAGGTTAGGCCGGATGCCACCCTGATTTTTGAGTTTTAGGGTCATTTTCAAGGTCATGAAATGACCAAGGTCAAAAAGCCAAATTCCCGAAATCTCCCAATGCAGAAGCTTTCTGCAAGTGCTAGAAAGTTTTGTTTTATCCCAAATAATTCCCCAAAGGTCATCTTTTAGCAAAAATATGCTAAGACCCAAAATTCAAAATGGCTGCCTGATGTTCAAAATGACTTAAAATACTTTAATTTAATAATTGTTTTCATTGAATGAATCATCCAATTTGAACAATCTTGGTGTCTAAATATATGTTTTTGAGCCTTCCAAACTTATTTATAGTATTTCCTGAACCATACATGCCAGCCATTTTCCAATATGGCTGCCATAATACAACTAATACTAGTTTTTACCACATAAAACTATATATTTATGCCTTATGAATTAAAGATTGGCATTGCTCAATTTAGAAAACATAATGTTTGTTTTTCTATAACAATTTAGGAACACAGAATATTATGCATTTTATGAAAACATTATTGTATGTTTCCTTGGATCAAGACCTTTAACTATAAAAACGTTTATAACCAAAACACATTATACATAAAATAGTGTTATCTTAAGATACATGTTCCTGCAGTATGTTGTGGCTGGGGTGCCTGGCGTGCCTGGCTGGCTTTTGTTTGTCTTCTGTTTTCTGTCTTATGTTTTTCCTTCCAGGTGGCATGCGTTCAGGACTGAGTGGCTGTGTGGCTGAGTTATCAGGACCTCACCCTGATCACCTGAAGCTTGTCATGTGCAGCTCGTCAGGACTCACAGCTGTGGTGCATCTTTATGGATTGGGGCATGGTTGCATTTAAGTCTGGAGTACACAGTGTGTATTTGCCAGAGACTCGACCTTGTGACCAGACGGGTGAGATTGTCGTCTAGAGAGCCATCTCATCATCATGGATGCAGAGACCGTACCAGGTTTGATGCCATGGTCTGTGAAAGAGGAGGGGGTGAGGTCTCACGCTCGTCAGCACACTTCCTGAGGTACTTTAGGTTTTGTGACTAACATGAGTACAGTCAGTAAATGTGGTGTCCCTCACACCTTATTATATTGAGCTGTTATGTTAGTCGTTTAATCAGCTTCCACTGCAGTGGAGAATTGAACTGGGTGTTCCATGCCTGCAGGGTGGGAAGCTGATTGGTAATTAAGCCAGGAAGTGTTTGCTGTTTATGTACACCTTTGAGTGGTCTCTCTGTGTGTGGAGTGGTGGACTCACATGATGGTTTCTTCTTTCACAGACTCGGTTGGTCGCGGCCACCTGAGGGGTGTCGGCGGGGTCCTTGGGTCCGAACTGTTCTGGCTCCGGACCGTTTGTGCTGCTGGGAGCGCACCGTTCTTCCACCTCGCCAGACCGCGCACTTATTTGTTTGTAATTGAGCACTCACTGTTATGTTATTAAATTCTGTTATCCTTTGAACCATGCTCTGCTTATTTTATACTGGGTCCTTCAAACGCTGGTCGGTTCTCCGCCCGCGTCCGACACATAAGTATTCAGCAATGACTGTTTTTACATAATGCAGTTACCATTCTACTATTTATGAAATGTCTACTGTATGTAATGTATACCATATATTTCTTTCATTTAGCCTTCAGAAGGATTGCATCAGCCTAAGGCATCACATGCACATGCAGATGTGCATTTTATTCCTTTCTTGAAGCATGAACATCTTACAGTCTTGCACTTTGTTTTGCATCCACAAGTCATTAGTTCCACACACGCATCAGGTATTGGAGGCAGTCTTGACCAAATTGGCTTTAGCTGTCCAGATACCATCTGCCATCCTGGGGTATTCATGGGAGGTTCAATATCGATGTGTTCCTTGTTTGCTTGGAGCCAAATCCGGGCTTGGTAGTTTGCACGAAAAGAATGGAGCTCAAGGGCATCTCGAGTTGGGGGTAGCATCTCAAGTCCTGTCTTGGCCTTTTCAAAGAGCTGAAGTCTAGCATGATTAATGCTTGGTTGACTTTGCATTCCATACATGTGACATACAAACTCTTCAGCATTCCCAAAAGCTCCATCTCTTCTAATGCCACTCAGCAGAGTAGGATGCTTGAGGAATGTCTTCCAGCAAGACTTTTTTCCATGACCACTGAAGGATGATGCTGTGTCACAGCCTGTAAAGGCATGGAAACCAATTATGTTTTCTCTCACAATGTCATCCATGTTTTGACATATCTGGTGCACTGGGTAGCATTTCTGCTTTTTGGCTGTACCAGAGATCATCCACACTTCCTTTGCATCAACAGGCATAAAATGCACCAGCAAAACAAGTACATCTGTATCTCTACAGACAACAAGAATTCACTCATATCCTTTGTCAACTGCATTGCACAGGTGGAGTACTAGCCTGGTGTCAGCCTCTTCATGGTTAGCTTGGAGGCCAACTGCATCCTGTCTTGTTGACCTTGCTTCCGTGGCATTAGCAAATCCTCCTGCAACAACCAGCTCACAGCGTTCTGGTAGAGATTGACCTTTCTCTATGAGAAGTTCGGACAGAAATTCAGCAAGATCTGCCTTGTTGTCTTCAAGTGCAATGAAGCTATTCCACACCTGTGGAAGTGGGACTTGCGGGCCATCAAGAATTAGTAAACCCTCTACTGATTGGCTAGAAACAGGCTGGCACTGGCTTCTGGCTGCCTGCCAGCAGCACCTAGCAGACCAATGAGAGCAGAGCCCTGCTGCCTTCTAGGACAGGCTGTTGGCAGTGTGCCAACAATATTCCCACTAGCAGTGACAGGCTCTTACAGTTGTTCTCCTTCACATTGTACCCATAAAGTGAGGCAGGATATAGTTGTAGACAATATTTGTAGCATAATGACCACAATAAATATTAGAAAATTGATGCAGCAGCATAGAAAACAGATTCCACTTATAGTGTAGCTTATTAATAAGATCATGTCAAAAAGACCCAAATAGGCATACTTTGACACAAACAGCATAAAAATATGACATTACATGGTAAAAACTGGTATTAACTATATTCTGGTAGCCATATTGGAAAATGGCTGCCATGTATGGTTCAAGAAATATTATAAATATGTTTGGAAGGCTTTAAAACATATATGAGACACCAAGATTGTTCAAATCCAACAAGAACCTCTGTTTTCCATGAAAACGAGTAATTTAAGCATTTGGCAGCCATTTTGAACCTCAGGTGGCCATTTTGAATTTTGGCTCATGGCATATTTGTGCTAAAAGGGGACCCATGGGGAATTCTTTGGGATAAAACAGAACTTTCTAGCACTTGCAGAAAGCCTCTGTAATGGGTATTTTCTAGAATTTAGCTTTTTTACCTTGGTCATTTCATGACCTTGAAAATGACCTTAAAACTTAAAAATCAGGGCGGCATCCGGCCTAACCTTGTTCAGCATATATTAATTGACAAGACCAACCTGGTTGCCGGCTTTTATCAAAGAAACGCCGTCCTTTCATTTTCTAGGCTACTTTTTGAATATTGGCTGGCCCACCATTATCAGAAAGCAGTTAGGCTCCTGCATATTCTGCTACCTTGCACGTCTCTAAATGACATGAAGGGGGTACCAAGTGCATCACGTTGACGAAAAGGGTGACGGACCATGGATCAATCTGTGATGAGTTAGGAGTGAGAAAGTGTCGTCTGAGGCCCAATCAATTTCTGCTGCATCATAACAGCAGCACCTCATTTTAAGACCAGCACACACAGATGAACACAAGTGCACCCGGTCTGCTCCGTGCACAGCTTTGCCTCATCTTTATGAAAAACACAGCAGTCTGAGTGACACACAAATCTCTTCATCAGAGGGAATGTCACTGACTGCTGCCGATCAGCGAGTGGAAGAGAGGGAACTTATCAGTTCTCTCACATGGCAGTAAAGTTCTGCTTCTGCTCGATCTGTCCGATCTACCGAGCGATCGTGTTGGAACAGCTGCTGCAAGAGTGTTATTTAAAGTTGATCAGATGTGAGGAAAAGCTGCCACTGCCCCACCGCGCACGACGACTTGATGGAGGTGCTTCAGCAGGAGGTGGAGGCCATCAATCAGGCGGCTGATAAAGTGGTGGTGGACAGTTACATGTTCAATCATCTGCTCTGTGTCACGGAGAAAAGAGACTGTGACGTGAACAACAGAAAACTGAAGTGAGATCAGTCAAAGATTGGTGATCTGAAGAACAAACATGCTCTCACATGCAGACAATCACAACCAGTTTTGACACAATTATCCCTCGATATCACACCACAGTGAGTTAGAGGCAAGATATTTTTTTTATGTTTTAGTTTCTTGTTTTGAAATAATAAGTTAAAGAAAAGGGAGCAAACACTTTTTCCAGAGACTGCAAATGTTTTCTGTCTTTGCTGCTTATTTCATTTCTGAGCTCTTTCCTGAGCTCTTTGGATTTAGTACCAAACAAATGTAGGCTCATGGGTTCCATGTGCCATCTGGGAAACTATAGCTGAAATGTCACGTCTTCTCTTTAAAATAATCTTTCTCTGCTCCACTTCACCGTGAAGCTGTATAACTGGTGGTGCAACAGACAAAAGAGGGTATCCAAAAAAGTGCCACAAAATTATTTGACTCAAATTCTGCAACAGCTAATCTGAATTCTGTTTTGCTTTTTTCCAGTTTTGATTTAAAAAGAGTAAACACAGTTGTTTGACAATAAATGGCTTCACCCAACTGCTAACATGAGTGAAAAAAGTTTGTGTTTATATATATATATATATATATATATATATATATATATATATATATATATATATATATATATATATATATATAGTGGTCCCTCGCTATAACCTTTCGCGGCCTCGCAGTTTTGCGGATTTTTTTTGTGCAATTTTGCATACTTTTTTTTTAACAGTGCATTGTGTTCTGCATCCTTATCAGGCGGGCCGGTCGCGGCACTGGTCGGCACGACCACGATTGCTCTCACTGCCTCCGATGCGCTTTCTGCGGGCTCAGTAAACGCAGCAGCAGGCCACTCACACCGCCCTCCTGTCTGCTGTGTGGAGCTGCGCCAAATCTGGCAACAGGTCCAGAGACTACGCTCGCTGTTTTGATGTGGATGTTGACCGCAGCCACATAACTCCATGGCCACCGAGAGAGGACTTGGATTCTTTGCGGGTCCCTCATCCGTACCTCCGGAGGCAGTGAGCGAAGGGAGAGTTCTGCGTGTGTCTGTTTATAATCTTCTCGCCCAGAAGAAAAAAGAGTGTGTTTACACAGGAGAGAAAAGTGAGAAAATGTTAATGCCTGTTTGAGAAAAGTGTATAAAGTGTGGAGTGAGGGGTTTTACAGCCTTAAAACATCTATAATAATTGCAAAAAATAGCTCTGACTACTTCGCGAATTTCGCTTATCGCGGGTTATTTTTAGAACGTAACTCCCGCGATAAACGAGGACCACTGTGTGTGTGTGTGTGTGTGTGTGTGTGTGTATATATATATATATATATATATATATATATATATATATATATACACTCAACAAAAATATAAACGCAACACTTTTGTTTTTGCTCCCATTTTGTATGAGATGAACTCAAAGATCTAAAACTTTTCCACATACACAATATCACCATTTCCCTCAAATATTGTTCACAAACCAGTCTAAATCTGTGATAATGAGCACTTCTCCTTTGCTGAGATAATCCATCCCACCTCACAGGTGTGCCATATCAAGATGCTGATTAGACACCATGATTAGTGCACAGGTGTGCCTTAGACTGCCCACAATAAAAGGCCATTTATATTTTTATTGAGTATATATACTTCTGATCACAACTTTAGATGTGAGGAATTTCTTCTGATGTAGTTTGAGACTGATCCAATGAGGATGCCACTTACAATCGAGCACAAAGGGAAACTGGTAGAATTCTACTTTGAGACCAAGTTGATTGTACAAACCCAATGACAATATCAGTGTCATTTTGCAGTTAGAAAAGCTCCAGACAGAAAGACAATATGCAGGATTATAAAGAAGTTTCAAACTGATAAAAGTGTTCACAATGTTATCAAAGGAAGAAGATCTGGCCGAACCAAAGCAGTGGTGCACAGTTAATCTAGTCATAGCCACAGAAGCTTGCCAATCCTTCAGAGTTGTCACAGGTATCTTGGTGGCTTTCTTCACTATTTTATTTTTATTTTTTAGGAGTTTTTGAGAACTGCCTGCTCCAGACAGATTCACCGTGCAGTACTGTACCATTTGTATTTCTATGATACAAAATAAAAGCTTCCCACAGGCATCTAAAGAGACTGGTGGAAGTTACAAAGACAAAGAAAGGACATAAAAAGTATTAAAGAACATTTCACAAAGGGGGGTACAAGCTTTTAGACTGATGTCATTTTCATTATTTCAGTAAAATATTATTTTCATACACTTTTCATCAATTTTTGTTACTTCTGATGATGCTGTAACATTTGCACGAGGTGAAAAGGCATGAAGTATTAAGTTGATGAAAAAAATACCATTTTAAAGAAAGGAGATGCAAATATTTGTGCTCAAACGTAGATCCTTTGGCCCCCAAGGCCACAGCTGCTTCATTAAGGGAGACACCAGCCACCCTCCTGAGGAAACCCATTTCAGCCGCTTGTACATGAGTCCTTATTTTATGTTACACTGCTGACATTCTGATGGTGTGCATAAAGTGGATCAAATTTGAATGTAGAAGCACAACAGTCCATGAAAACTTTTTGTCTGCCTTCTTTCAACTGAAGTTCTATTTTTCTTCTCGAAAACATCTGAAGCAAACACTCCTGTCAGTGGGAGTTTTGCTGAGTGATAAAACTGAATCCTATTGGGCACTTTTAAAAAGTCTTGAAGATCTCGGTGATGCTGTAGAGGAGAACCTTCACTCTTTATTTACGCCTCTTCTGAGGCTACAGGCTGCAAGAATAAAAGCTCTAAAAGCTGAAATAGATTGCTTTGTTGTTATGATGTGAAAAATACTGAAAAATTTAAATTCATTTATTTTTTGCTTTTTTATTCCCTTTGTCTAAGGAAAAGTTGTGCTGACATAAAAATAAATAAGTAATACAATTACTTGTATTTTACAGTATTGCATTTTCACAAGGACCCTAAATGTTGGATGTTAAGATAATTTGCCCATGACTTGAGCATAATTTTGGAGTTATTAATGCCAGCAAATAAAAATGGGGAAGATTAATGGCCCCTTCACACATAGTGCGAAGTTTGGTCGAATACGGCGAAACAGCGCGAAACAGTTCAAATTAGCGGACTACGAAACATTTCATCGATGGGCAGGCATGCACAATCCCAGCAGGAACACAAAACCAGCTGGTACCTGTGGAACTACATCGCGCTGCTGATGTGGAATAAATAAAAAATAAAAACCAGCTGGTACCTGTGGAACCGCATCATGCCGCTGATGTAGAATAAATAAAACATAAAAACCAGCTTGTGCCTGTGGAATCGCATTGTGCTGCTGATGTGGATTAAATAAAAAATAAAAACCAGCTTGTACCTGTGGAACTGCATCACGCTGCTGATGTGGATTAAAAAAACAAACTAACAAACATACCACCCACCTTTACTGATTGCCAGCCCAAAACTTTACCACTGAGCTACCATCACTGGCCTGTAAATGGTGCGGGGAAAATGCCTGAAATCAACAAAGAGATGGACGTATTTAAAAAAAATAAAACCATACACCATAAAAACACAGCCTTTTATATTGAATCCCTCTTATCAAGCGGGCGATACAAATATGATGCGTCTGTTCCTCTGTAGATGACCCATGGTCACAGACATACAGTCATGAAATGACATGAATGAGAAGCAGTTCACTCTTCTCATGTCCACATCTGCTGGCATGTGTCCAGCCGGCCCGCGTGCATCCTGCCCAACACGCGCATCTCATGGACGGCCCACCAGAAGTGATACCGTGTCATATCGAACAGAGCTCAAGTGCGTGACGTGAAAATCAGATCACCCGCTGCAGTGAGGGAGAGCGCGCACGCTGGCTTCAGCACACAGCATATATCGCCACTACTGTTAATTTTGTCACACATTTTTCAATTTAGTCTTAGTCTTACGTCATAGTTCATTCTTAGTCTTAGTCCTATTCAGTTATTCACATATTATTTTTGTTAGTCATGTTTTAGTTGACTAAAAGTCTCAACATTTTAGTCTACGTCTGGTCAGTCAAAAGAGAACTCAAGGTATTTTAGTCGAGTTTTATTCAAATTTTATTTTCTATTTATTTCAGAGATCATTTTTGTTTATTCATTCCAGTTGACTTGTGTTCCACAGCTGAAATATTGCTTAAATGTCTGGAATAACAAATATCTTGAATGAATTGAATTGAATCTTCAGTGCAACTTTGCTAAAAGTGTCTTGTTTGTTTATTCAATACACATTGAAATGATCAAATGATCAGTGGTGGGCACAGATAACCAAAAATTAACTTCGATAACAGATAATCAGATAACTGAAAAGTTATCTTCGATAAAGATAAAACAATAAACCACCCAAAAATGTATCAGAAGTTACAGATAACCGATAAATTCCAATATTATCTCTGGCCATTTACAACTACTAGTAAAACAAATTTAATAGCTTATAATATTAAAAATAACAACAGACCCAAACAATAAAACCACACTTTTTTTCTTTCAACAGTCTGCCCCTGCTGGAAGCTCTTGTTTACTATAGCGCTCCGAGCACAGACGCACCCCGAGACCCAAATAATAAAACCACACTTTTTTCTTTCAACATTCGGCCCCTGCTGGAAGCTCTTGTTTATTACAGCCCTCCCCACAAAGCGGCACCCTGAGAACAGCCATAAAGCCAGCTCTCTATCAACAACAAAGCTCTGGTCATGCGGAGGTCTTGAAAAATAAAGTCATATTGAGTTATGGTGTTGATTTATAAATAACATTAATCCCGATAGAATAACTCCATTAATGTCAATTCTGTCATTTGTACAAAGTTAAAATATAACATATATCTTTTAATGTTGAATAATGCACTAATTCTGTTTTGTAACAAAGAGACAGATCGCAAAGGATTCTGGGTAAACGTGCCTCTGCTAAACACTGATTGGTTCAGTCATTCATTATGTAAACCAACACGTTAATGTGACGTCTGTCATGTGTTGGTGTTTAAATGTGCTTTTGTAAAATATTCCATTTTTTTATTTGTAAAAACAGGCATTTTTACAGAGCCCTGGAAGTGTCATCGCAAAATTTTTTGCATGTGGAAAGAATGTGCGCAAACATGCGCACATTCTCTCCACATTCTCTCTTTACAACATTCATTTGATGTTGTAAAACATGCTTTACAGTGTGCGAGATGATTTTTCATGCAGGAATTTTTTTGGACCAAGTTTCAGGTTAATCGTGCATCCTGCATCATGTAGTGTTCATGGAGTATCAAGCTGCGGTCAACATCTGACGACCACCTCCTGATCGCCGATCGTATGGTCGAATGAGAATCAAACCTGTTTGATATATTATTGTGGTCGGCCGTCGTGAGGTTATCCTGCTGCTGAAAGCTACAAGCAGCATCCAACCGTTCACGCTGTGCCTGTGCAAACACTGCAGAGCTGTCTTGTAATAATATTATTATTACTATTACTATTATTATTATTATTATTATTATTATTATTATTTTGCAGTTGTTTTGTTTTTAAACTTCATTTGTAAAAAAAAAAAGCCATTTGCAAAGCAAAAAAGTTGATTTGACAATCATCTGACATAACCGGGGTCAAAATAAATAGAACACTGCCATCTAGTGGTTCCCAGACACTGTCATGAACACTACTGGCCAGTAGATGCTAGATGGCAGTAGATGCTTTCAAAACAAATTCTAGATAATCCCTGTCTGCTCACATTTAAAATGCGTGGAATTTAACAAACGCAATTAAAAAATCAACATCTATAAACGCAGAGAATATATTCAAGAGAGTTGTAGGCACTAGAGTTTAATGCTGTTGTCCGTGGAGCCTGAACAGAGTGTCTGAAATGCATTTGTCCTTTCGTGATGTACTGAGATTACATCATCCTACCCAAAATGCACTGCTGGGCAGAGCATGTGCTCACAAAACCTTAAAAATTAGCACATTACTTTAAAACTAAAACATATATCTGATATTTTTACTTTATGAAACTTCAGACATGACAGTAATTTTAAATAACTTGTCAAAAATTAGTTTGGTTAAAATTTGAACCATAAGTTAAAAATGTATGCCTCTGGATGACTTAGGTCATATTGCCCACATATCAGTATGGTGTTAAAGGAAATGGTTTTTTCTTTTTCCTTTTGGGGCTGTTTTTCTTTGTTTGCAGAGTATTGAGATGCTTTTTATATAAGCAGTTCTCTTCTGTTTGCAAAGGTTATATCTATGTGTCTGTTACAAAATTTTTAACAGGTGGGTGCTGAACTAACTCTAAGAATGCTTGTCGCTGTTCAGCTTTGTTTATTTTGTTTATCAGTTTAAAAGTTATCAGACAAAAATTAATCGGAAGATAATTGGTCCGATAATGGTTTTTAAAGTTATCTAAAAAGATAATCCGATACTGAAAACATTATCTTCTATAATTATCTGTTATCAGATTATTGGAAGTGTGCCCACCACTGCAAATGATGCACTTGTTCTGATGTTTTATATTTATTAGAAACACCAACAAAATAAAATCAAAACTGGTGTTAAATAATATGACTCTTACAGCTAGACTCTTATAGCCGAGCAGATTCAGAGGGATATGAATGGAAAATGTTACTTCGGCTAAAGTCTCCTCTACAATACTCGCACCTAGAGCACTGTAGCGCGGCTGTGCTCAGAGTGGAGCGCTGAGACTTCGCTTTGAATTTATTGATTGCGGTATGATCTGTCTTTCCGCCTTTACTCAGCAGGGAGCTGCAGCAAATCCCACAACACACACAGACAGGTAGTGGATGATATTATCATTATTATTATTTTCATGAGGGACAGTAACTTTAGTTTACGAACCAGAGAAGCGGGAGATTTTTTTTAAATTTTTTTTATATTTATTTCATTCATTTAAAAGAAAAACAGAAAAGCAAAAAACAAAAGCACCACAATACCAGAATGAAAAGGAGCAGAAAGAAGAACCAGTCCACTGCAGAGATCCACGTCATTGGCTGCCCCACATAAAAGGTATGTTAATGGCAAATGAATAAAAACCATCCGTGTGAAGCAGTGGATGATTCTCGCAGAATCACGCAGCCAGAAGATACATAACGTAGCCGACAGTCGAAGAACTGCTGGCACAAACACGACAGCTGGACTGGATGCTGTGTTTCTTAATGTGTAGTAGCCGAAAACGAGGAAGGAGTTTTTGTTTATTTTTTTATTTCTTGCAAAACATTTTCATCTCGTTTTTATTCATCAACAATAATGCATTTACACAGTTTTAGTAAGTGTTTTTAGAACATTGGCGGCGTCTCATCATCGTCTCGTCTTAGTCATGGGAAAAAGGGTTGTTGACGAACATATTTCATCTCATTTCGTCCGAGAAATTAACACTAATCGCCACAGCGATAATTTTTTTATTTATGTCCATTTGATGACAGCAAACAGACACACGCGCGTCACAGTGGGCAGTTGTTAGTCCATGTCTGTCCAAGCACAGTACATGCTGTCCAGCTGGGATGGCCAGAATGTCAGATCTCCACAGCTGCTTCTGTCAGTGGTCATGCACACACCAAAGCCACAATTGTGCGGAACATAGACAAATTTCACTGTCAGTGATTGTCTGTAGACTATTGTCATGTTAATAGTGTGAATGGCCACACATTTTCTAAGTGTCAAACAAGCGGTGTTAGATGTTCATGCATGTCACCTGAAATTTGGCTGACACCTGCTGCGAGAGGGATCGATGGGTTCGCACAGTGCACACTCTGTCTTGGCTGGTGTGCATGAATACTTGTAGTAACAGGTGTACAAGGCGTTTGAGGCAGGGAAAATTTTACACATTTTGCACATAACCAGAGGATTTTGCACATGACCAGAGGACCCCGTGGGGCCCTCTGGTCATGTGGAAGGTCAGGATCCCCCGGTCCTGACCTTCTTGTAGAAAAAATGGTGTCAATAGCGTTCAGAGACCAGCTGATCAATTCCATGGTTAATCCAATAGTAGTCTAATAGATCCAGAATCCAATATAGTTTTGAGGAATTCACGAGTCTGGTGAAGTAGGGACTTGAAGGTTAAAAGCAGAGAGATAAGGGAGAATGGAGGAGATGTGACCGCCCTCGTCGGAGTCCCAAGCTGAAGCAGATGTGCTGACCTTTAAAGCCAACTTGTGTGGGGTAGTCCAGGAGGGTAAGGCTGTTATTATAGTTGACAGCTTTTCTTCATTTGCTTGAACTTCTTCTTCGTTCAGCTTCTCTCATTAAGGGTTGCCACAACAGATCAATCGTTTCCATCTCACCTTGTCCTCTGTATCTTCCTCTGTCACACCAATCACTTCCATGTCCTCCCTCAGCACATCCATAAACCTCCTCTTTGGCCTCCCTCTTCTTCTCCTGCCTGGTGGCTGCATCCTCAGCATCCTTCTCCCTATATACACTGGGCCCCTCCTCTGCACATGTTCTCACTTGAACATCTCCTGGCAGCTTGTGTTATAGGCTGTAATTGATGTGGTTGACAACATCAGTTTTGTACTCCAGGATCACCTGCTCAAATAGCCAAGTGGGATTAGCATACCACTCATTTAATTTACAACAGGGAAGGAGTGGCCTTTGACATATAAGCATTCAGATGAAGCAAAAGTCAGCATTTTTCCCTGGGGGAGGTACGCACTCTCTTTACCTTGTTTTGTGTGTGTATGTGGGGGGAGTTGTTTGTTTGTTTGTTTTTGTTTTAGCTTCTAACCAGTGTGCTTATATTTTTCTTTGCCCTGTCATTACCAAGTTTTAAGTATTTTTTGTAGAAAAAGATAAGCACACCGCTGCCATCAGTGCATCAACATGATGGCTTTAGGCTATAAATAAGCACCAAGGTGGGGGTATGCACTTTGAGTGCTGTAGTTAAAACCACAGCATTGGTTTCCAATGCTGTGATAATTATTTTTTCTATGCCTAGTAGGTCCCAATTTATAAGAGTTACAACCAACCAACTAACCAACATACACTTGCCTTATATATATATATATATATATATATATATATATATATATATATATATATATATATATATATATATATATACACTCAACAAAAATATAAACGCAACACTTTTGTTTTTGCTCCCATTTTGTGTGAGATGAACTCAAAGATCTAAAACTTTTTCCACATACACAATATCACCATTTCCCTCAAATATTGTTCACAAACCAGTCGAAATCTGTGATAGTGAGCACTTCTCCTTTGCTGAGATAATCCATCCCACCTCACAGGTGTGCCATATCAAGATGCTGATTAGACACCGTGATTAGTGCACAGGTGTGCCTTAGACTGCCCACAATAAAAGGCCACTCTGAAAGGTACAGTTTTGTTTTATTGGGGGGGGGTGATACCAGTCAGTATCTGGTGTGACCACCATTTGCCTCATGCAGTACAACACCTCCTTCGCATAGAGTTGATCAGGTTGTCAATTGTGGCCTGTGGAATGTTGGTCCACTCCTCTTCAATGGCTGTGCGAAGTTGCTGGATATTGGCAGGAACTGGTACACTCTGTCATACGCCGGTCCAGAGCATCCCAAACATGCTCAATGGGTGACATGTCCGGTGAGTATGCCAGCCATGCAAGAACTGGGACATTTTCAGCTTCCAAGAATTGTGTACAGATCCTTGCAACATGGGGCCGTGCATTATCCTGCTGCAACATGAGGTGATGTTCTTGGATGGCACAACAATGGGCCTCAGGGTCTCGTCACGGTATCTCTGTGCATTCAAAATGCCATCAATAAAATGCACCTGTGTTCTTCGTCCATAACAGACGCCTGCCCATACCATAACCCCACCGCCACCATGGGCCACTCGATCCACAACATTGACATCAGAAAACCGCTCACCCACACGACGCCACACACGCTGTCTGCCATCTGCCCTGGACAGTGTGAACCGGGATTCATCTGTGAAGAGAACACCTCTCCAACGTGCCAAACGCCAGCGAATGTGAGCATTTGCCCAGTCAAGTCGGTTACAACAACAAACTGGAGTCAGGTCGAGACCCCAGTGAGGACGACGAGCATGCAGATGAGCTTCCCTGAGATGGTTTCTGACAGTTTGTGCAGAAATTCTTTGGTTATGCAAACCGATTGTTTCAGCAGCTGTCCGAGTGGCTGGTCTCAGACGATCTTGGAGGTGAACATGCTGGATGTGGAGGTCCTGGGCTGGTGTGGTTACACGTGGTCTGCGGTTGTGAGGCTGGTTGGATGTACTGCCAAATTCTCTGAAACGCCTTTGGAGACGGCTTATGGTAGAGAAATGAACATTCAATACACGAGCAACAGCTCTGGTTGACATTCCTGCTGTCAGCATGCCAATTGCACGCTCCCTCAAATCTTGCGACATCTGTGGCATTGTGCTGTGTGTTAAAACTGCACCTTTCAGAGTGGCCTTTTATTGTGGGCAGTCTAAGGCACACCTGTGCATTAATCATGGTGTCTAATCAGCATCTTGGTATGGCACACCTGTGAGGTGGGATGGATTATCTCAGCAAAGGAGAAGTGCTCACTATCACAGATTTCGACTGGTTTGTGAACAATATTTGAGGGAAATGGTGATATTGTGTATATGGAAAAGTTTTAGATCTTTGAGTTCATCTCATACAAAATGGGAGCAAAACCAAAAGTGTTGCGTTTATATTTTTGTTGAGTGTATATATATATATATATATATATATATATATATATATATATATATATATATATATATATATATATATATATATATATATATATATATATATACGAGGTCTGTGAGAAAAGTATCTGACCTTTTTATTCCTCCACACGTCTGTCTCAATGTGCCGAAAAAGTGCTGATGTCCACGTCTTCCGCAATTCCTGTGCTAGTCAGAGGACGTCCCGGATAAAACACAGCGTCCAGTTTGGAAATTAACGGCACATTCCACTGTTACAGGAGTTTTTGTCATGGAAAGAGGAGCGGAGGAATTCCGTGTGTTGGGACGGAGCCGCATGGCGCAAAGCAACGCCGTGATGAAGCCTCAGAGGACATGTTCTGGCATGTCCAGGCTCATCCACAATTTCTCGGTTAGTCACACGACTGAAAACCCACCGACAGCCGTCTGAAAGCCATCTCAAAGCCGTCCTGCGAGACCAAGATGGAGGTGGTTTTGTGACGTGCCATGAACGGCTCCGTGGCGCATCCGTCCGGAAAGAAAAAAACTCCTGTAACAATGGAATGTGCCAAAAAAGTACTGCCATTTTTGTGTAAGTAGGACGACGTCCCGGATCAACAAAGCCTTCACGTTGGAAATGATCTGGTTGTTTCAGTGGGGTTTCAGCCTGTCGATCGGCGCTCGGAGCACGGCGCGCTCTCAGTAGCTGTGGGCGGTCTTTAAACCGGCTGGAGCACTCCTTAATCTGTGTAATTCCCATAAAATCGTCCCTGAAAGCCATTTGAATTTTCCGAATGGTTACCACCTGGAGGTCTCTCACAGTTTCTGGAAAAAATTGATGCAGCAAAGCTCCAAATCGTTCGGACATTTATTCGCAATAAAAATCCGATGAGAGGGGTGGACCGCTGCTCACACAAAGCCTGCTCACAAGCGAATGACGCAACCGACAGGCGTGAAAAAACTCACGCATGCGCACGAAGGTTCAAGCTTGGCTGATGCAATCACACGTGATTCAAATCCATATGGTTTTTAAAAAAATAAAAAGGATTGATACTTCTCTCACAGACATTGTATACGAGGTCTGTTAGAAAAGAATCCGACCTTTTTATTTTATGCAAAAAATATATGGATTTGATTCATATGTTTTATGTCAGCCAAGCTTGAACCTTCGTGCGCATGCGTGAGTTTTTCCACACCTGTCGGTTGCGTCATTCGCCTGTGGGCAGGTTTTGAGTGAGCACTGCTCCACCCCTCTCATCGTTGTTTCATTGTGTGGAAATGGCGGAATGATTTGGGCTTCTTTTCCATCAGAATTTTTTCAGAAACTGTTGGAGACAAGCAGCTGGAAACCATTTGAAAAATTTATCTGGCTTTTGGTGAAAATTTTACGGGCTTCACAGAGAATAAGGAGTGTTACTACAGCTTTAAGGACTGCCCACAATGGCGCACGGTGCGCCGCGCTCTGAGCCGCCATCGAGAGGCAGAAACCACCACATCATTTCTAAACGGATCGCTGTGTGGAGCCAGGACCGTCGTGTGCAATTTCTCTGGTTATCACAAGAGCTGGACATCAGCCATTTTCCGGCAGATTTCACTTTTAACAAGAGATTTTGTCATGGAAAGCCGCGCGGAGGCTTCGCGCGTCACGATGGAGCCACTGATGGAGCAAGACAAAGGAACACCTCCGTTTCGGAGTGTTAAAGGACAAGTTGGAACATGCCTATCTCGGCTTTCAGTGCTTACCAGTCAAGTGAGTATAAGAGAAATTGTGGAGAGCAGGGCTTGTATTTTTATATTTAACTAATTGGTGTGTGTCCTCTGGCTTCATGGATAGATAAAGCTGGGTATCATCTGCGTAACAATGAAAATTTAAGCAATGCTTTCTAATAATACTGCCTAAGGGAAGCATGTATAAAGTGAATAAAATTGGTCCTAGCACAGAACCTTGTGGAACTCCATAATTAACCTTAGTCTGTGAAGAAGACTCCCCATTTACATGAACAAATTGTAATCTATTAGATAAATATGATTCAAACCACCGCAGCGCAGTGCCTTTAATACCTATGGCATGCTCTAATCTCTGTAATAAAATTTTATGGTCAACAGTATCAAAAGCAGCACTGAGGTCGAACAGGACAAGCACAGAGATGAGTCCACTGTCTGAGGCCATAAGAAGATCATTTGTAACCTTCACTAATGCTGTTTCTGTACTATGATGAATTCTAAAACCTGACTGAAACTCTTCAAATAGACCATTCCTCTGCAGATGATCAGTTAGCTGTTTTACAACTACCCTTTCAAAAATTTTTGAGAGAAAAGGAAGGTTGGAGATTGGCCTATAATTAGCTAAGATAGCTGGGTCAAGTGATGGCTTTTTAAGTAATGGTTTAATTACTGCCACCTTAAAAGCCTGTGGTACATAGCCAACTAATAAAGATAGATTGATCATATTTAAGATCGAAGCATTAATTAATGGTAGGGCTTCCTTGAGCAGCCTGGTAGGAATGGGGTCTAATAGACATGTCGATGGTTTGGAGGAAGTAACTAATGAAATAACTCAGACAGAACAATCGGAGAGAAAGAGTCTAACCAAATACCAGCATTACTGAAAGCAGCCAAAGATAAAGATATGTCTTTGGGATGGTTATGAGTAATTTTTTTTCTCTAATAGTTAAAATTTTATTAGCAAAGAAAGTCATGAAGTCATTACTAGTTAAAGTTAAAGGAATACTCGACTCAATAGAGCGCTGACTCTTTGTCAGCCTGGCTACAGTGCTGAAAAGAAACCTGGGGTTGTTTTTATTTTCTTCAATTAGTGATGAGTAGTAAGATGTCCTAGCTTTACGGAAGGCTTTTTTATAGAGCAACAGACTCTTTTTCCAGGCTAAGTTAAGATCTTCTAAATTAGTGAGACGCCATTTCCTCTCCAACGTACGGGTAATCTGCTTTAAGCTGCGAGTTTGTGAGTTATACCACGGCGTCAGGCACTTCTGATTTAAGGCTCTCTTTTTCAGAGGAGCTACAGCATCCAAAGTTGTGCTCAGTGAGGATGTAAAACTACTGACGAGATAATCTATCTCACTCACAAAGTTTAGGTTGCTACTCTGCACTGTGTTGGTATATGGCATTGGAGAACATAACAAAGAAGGAATCATATCCTTAAAACTAGTTACAGCGCTTTCCGAAAGACTTCTACTGTGATGAAACTTATTCCCCACTGCTGGGTAGTCCATTAAAGTAAATGTAAATGTTATTAAGAAATGATCAGACAGAAGGGGTTTTTCAGGGAATACTGTTAAGTCTTCAATTTCCATTCCATACGTCAGAACAAGATCTAAAGTATGGTTAAAGTGGTGGGTGGACTCATTTACATTTTGAGCAAAGCCAATTGAGTCTAATAATAGATTAAATGCAGTGTTGAGGCTGTCATTCTCAGCATCTATGTGGATGTTAAAATCGCCCCTCTATAATTATCTTATCTGAGCTAAGCACTAAGTCAGACAAAAAGTCTGAAAATTCACAGAGAAACTCACAGTAACGACCAGGTGGACAACAGATAACAACAAATAAATCTTTGGGACTTCCAGTTTGGATGGACAAGACTAAGAGTCAAGCTTTCAAATGAATTAAAGCTATGTTTGGGTTTTTGATTAATTAATAAGCTGGAGTGGAAGATTGCTGCTAATCCTCCCCTCGGCCCCTGCTACGAGCATTCTGACAGTTAGTGTGACTCGGGGGTGTTGACTCATTTAAACTAACATATTCATCCTGCTGTAACCAGGTTTCTGCAAGGTAGAATAAATCAATATGTTGATCAATTATTATATCATTTACTAACAGGGACTTAGAAGAGAGAAACCTAATGTTTAATAAACCACATTTAACTGTTTTAGTCTGTGGTGCATTTGAAGGTGCTATATTATTTTTATATATTATATTTATATAAATAGATTTTTACTGGTTATTGGTGGTCTGGGAGCAGGCACCGTCTCTACGGGGATGGGGTATTGGGGGGATGGCAGGGGGAGAGAAGCTGCAGAGAGGTGTGTAAACTACAACTCTGGTTCCTGGTCCCAACCCTGGAATAGTCACAGTTTGGAGGGTTTAATAAAATTGGCCAGATTTCTAGAAATGAGAGCTGCTCCATCCAAAGTGGGATGGATGCCGTCTCTCCTAACAAGACCAGGTTTTCCCCAGAAGCTTTGCCAATTATCTATGAAGCCCACCTCATTTTTTTGTGTCTCGGCACTGCACTACGGACAAGAGGAGAGCCCTGCACTCCGCTTGTCTTCTCCCAGCCTTGGAGCTTATTTAACATCATTGAGCATAAATTCCCACCTATGCTCACTGATGTTAAATAAGCCTTTACTGCCATATAATTGAACATTTTATTTCAAAAACATGATTTAGATCCTGCTAAAACTGTATGCCACGTTTAACACTGCAGCTGCTGATTCTTTTCATTATTACGCTGATTATTTTCAGAATTAATTTAGTGTGTAAAATGTCAAATATTTGTGATAATTTACATTGACTTTATGATGTTTCATCAATGAAATGGTCCAAAAATATGAAGAGAATTGAATTGACAATGATCAAAATGGGAGAAAACCACAAAATTCTGTTAAAAGCTAAAACATGAAAAAAGTTTTTTTCTGAGATGAGTTTATATTTCTTGTCGTGTTTGGTGCCATTGTTAATACAAAATTATTTATTTGCAGCTGTTTTCAAAACATGAATAAATTATTATTAAATAATAACTCAATATTAATTTAATATTGAGTATTGAGAAGTTATTTTGGAAATAAAGAGAACCGCACATACAAATTCTGAATTATTGTTCATTTCGGGGGTGGGGGACCACCACAAAGCATATGTGCTTAGGGCACCCAAATGACTAGCACCAGCCCTGACAACATGCCCACGCAATCCTGAGATAAATACAGTGAAAGCACAAGATGGGCTAAAGCTCATAATTTTCTGATAAAATCTGTTGTGGTTCATGTCCCTGCTGGTTGCCCCGGCGTTTTTTTGGTATCTAGTGGTGCATTCTCAATGTTGTATTTATCCTACAATAATTTCAGTTTTGGTTAATTTTTTGTTCCACAAATTGTTTCTGAGTCAGTCCACTTAACTCTTTAGAACTTTTAGTTCTGGTTTATTCTTTAAGTGTACATCGTCCTGCTTACTAAGTGTTATTGAAGCTCAGGTTTATTTCTAAATGTCCTACTTTGTTTTATTCTAATGGCTTGTCAGGTTTATCATACTTCTTGTTTTACTTTGACACTGTATTCTCTGTTTTTGTTTGTCTTACTTGCTTCCTGTTTGATTTGTGCTCACACCTGAACTCATGTAGCCATCAGTGCACCTGCGGCCAATTGTAATCACCACCCAGTCTATTTCAACTTTGCTTTCCAGGTTCCTGCTTTGTTAGTTGTTTTATAGTCCTGGTGTTTCTGTGTGTTTATGTCTTCCAAGTCAAATATCCTGGTTTAGCACTGTGATTTCTTTTGTGACCTTTACCGTGTTCTTTGAATTTTGGACTTCATGTTTTAAACAGTGATCACCTGTGATGACCTTGAACTAAGATTAGCTTTGATTAATGAGCACTGTTTGAGCAAATCTTACTGGTTCTCTGTTTCTGGGGTAACATCAGAACCCAACCACAACAAATTCACACTTCAAAATCTGACAGTAAATCAGTAAAGGATTTGATGGATGAGTTTATGGCCCTACCAGCATTGGTTTTGTCATGACAACATACATATTTTTTTTCTTTTTGTAATGTGTGGAAGTTGTGACGTGGCTCCAATGACATCTGGGAGCATGCACCTATGCCACGTTCACCACACCATCAACTTATTCAAAGCCTGGATCATAGTCTTGGTCCAGGATGATCTCAAACCCAGAAATGCTGATTCCCCACTCAACTACTCACAATCAGGGCAAAATATTCCAATCAGGACATGCACTGATCATAGCATTGTCCACAAAGTCCAGGTAAACTGTTAGAGTTTTTCAGAGTTACACCTGAAAAGTTTACACACACACAGAAATGGTCACAGGAGAAACTGAATTTCTTTATCCTGCAGGAGAGGAGGAACGAGAAGCTCCTTCAGAAAGAACTGTCGTCCGTCCTGAAGGTCCCGCCCCTTGCCTCTCCTTTTTATTGAATATTGTTACATATAGCATATAGGAATGACAATATCACAAAACAATGAAAAGACAGAAAGTCTGGTCTTACTCTGATATGAGCCGATGTCAGTTTGTACTGTTCCTGTCCAAGGATGAACTATTAATCAAAAGTACATATCTGCGATTAGTTAATCATGACCCCAGCCAGCCAGTCTGACATTGTAGATAGATGACCTGCACATTGAATGGACAGACGTCATATGCTCACTGTTAGACAGTCTTAATGCACTTGAATCATTCAGTGTATATGATTGCTTTTGTCACTAAGTAATTACTTAAAGGAATAATGATACATAAGCTTTTACACCTGCATATATGCATATATATGAAAAATAGAGAACAGAAATCAAAGACATGATTACAGAGAACACATCAAAGTGAAGACATTAATATTTGATAATACATATATCGACAATAAAGAGAAAAACCCTGTCATTCTTCCTCCCTGTTTATCAAATTTCAATGTCTGCATTGTCAATATCACAAAACCACCACCTCCGACTGTGGACTTTCAGTGGCCCGATCATTTGTGCAGAAGCATCAAACCCTTACACTCAGGAAGAATAATGTACACAAGATGCCCAGTCTAAACGAGGCCATTTGAAGTATCATGTGATTGCAACAAGAAAATGTAGTCACGGTCCAACAGCAACCCATCTACTGTAGCAGAAATCATCCGACGAACCAAAGACCGTACAATAGGGACCACGCAACAAATCATGACACTCAATACGCCTAGAAAAATCGCGAGTGGGGTGATCATTCTCAACAGGATGTGGTACCATGATCCTGAAAAGAGCCACATAGCCCAGCCACTGTCTGGGACAAAGTCTTTAACTACAGTGCGTTCTAGCAACGTCAAATTTTGAATAGCTAAGCCAATGGAACCCCCATCATCATCATTGTCAGGAATAAAAGTGCAACAGCTTTCACCCACCATGGCGCATATCCCACCCGCAGCCGCGGTTAATTGATCTAAAACCATCCTATCCTGCATTTCCATGATCCGCAGAGCGGTCAGCTCCGCCCTTATGCCTTTTAGAGCCTCAACTGTGGAGTTCACAAAGTAACTAAATCGATAATTTTGTGTCTTCACGCGCAGCATCACCTTGCCCTTGCCCACCCAGGGAAAGAGTGAGAGTAGGATCTTCTGGTCTGTAGACCACAGCTTGGCGTCTTGAGGCACATCTGTTCCCCATATAGGGTCATGGGGAGCCAAGTCTCGCTTGAAGCGATGACTGGTCGAGGGGTGAGCCGTGGTTATTGGAGGGCATCTGCCTGTCCATCCTGCGGGGAGGGCTATGAAGGCATCATGGCCACACAACCAGTACATGCTCACCTGAGCGTAAGTCCCCGTCGGGTCCGGTGCTTGGAAGTAATCTACACACTTGCCCCCATAGGGAGCTTGAGTGTGGTTAAAGCTTCCATCCGGTAGGCGAGTGCATGGCCCCAATATCACCTTACAAAATGGCTCAGCAACCTTGCCCATATCAGTAATTGGACCAGAGAACAAAGGCTGGTCATTGGCATAACAAATGAGTTGAGCTCTGGGATCAAGGAAAAGATTTAGTATGAATAGACACTGTCAGTGACCCTTTGTAAATGAAATGTTCTTTGGTGCCTTGATTGTGATGTAAGAGCCTGTATGTTCATGAACAGAGTCATTGAGTACCATGGCATCCACTGCTGATGCTACCACGTGTGGAAACAAAAGACTAACATTCAACAGCGGCAGTGGTTTTATATGTGGGTGCGTGGCAGAGACAGGCATTAAGGAACATACAAAACAGTTGTTCACCTTCACTCCGTCAGCCAAAAACTTAGCATATCTGTACCACATGCTCATTTGATATGGGTTGCGAGGCGTATCAAACATCCATTCAAAACTTCGTGGTTTCACTTTCTTCTGGTCTGACTTGTAACAGGGTTCATATATGTTTTCATACAACCACACAGTAAATGCCACAGTTACAGCAATAATTGTCAAAATCATCATCAGGGTGCGCAGTTTGCAGCCTGCTCTGGCGGCAAAGCTCTCCATAATTAAAACAGTATTCTGAACAACCAGTTGCTATGTCCCGTTCTCTTTTTCTCTTTTTTTTTTCCCAGAGAGAGAGACTACGGTTCTGGTCTTGAAGATGTCTTCTTTCTTTGGTGACAGTTCACAGTCTCAGTTCTGTTCAGCAAGGGGCTGAGGGAATCTGGAACTCTTTTTATGTTAGTTCCCTTCAGCTGTAGTGTATAATCTGTGCCATCATCAGTATGTGTAAAGCATGTTGCATATGGAATCAAAATAATGTGTTATGTACTCTGTCCTGTGCCCTATTCTTGACATTTTCTTTAAACACAGGTGCACAGGGATAGAACAGGATTGTCTCCCGTTCTCAAAGATGCAGTTTCATCTGCTTCTTTTCTCCTGGTCTGGTCACGTCAGTGCTCTTATTTCAAGCATGTAGTACGTCTGCTTCTAATCCTGGATTACGTGGACAGGATTCTCCTCGGTTGTAGCTGGTTTCTCATCTGCTTCAGGACCCAGGCGCCTGCTTCAATCTCTGGTCTTTGTCTTTGTTCACTCCTGGTCACTCTCTGTCTCTGTTGTGACGCGCTTCCAGCCGTTACTGGACCCATAGGCCGTCAGCCGACACTGTTACACGTCACTCCCCTTGTCTTGTTCGGGATCTTTCAGGTATCTTTGTCTTTTACTGTGGGATAGATGCACCCAAGATGACCTCTTTGCGATTTTCACGGCAGTGGGGGTGGTCAGCAGCATTTGGAATGGACCTTCCCACCTTGGAGATGACCAGTTCTTCCTCTTAATAGTCTTTATCAGCACCCAGTCGCCGATCTGGATCTGATTCTCAGGGTCCTGCACAGAAATAGGAGCGTCTGGTATCGTGTTAGAATGTATAACATTCTTATGGGACAATACTCGTCTCATGTAATCAACTAATTCCTCATCCTCACTATCAGGCCCAGCTATCTTCTGTAAATCTGGTATTCTATAGGGCCTGCCATACAAAATTTTGAATGGTTTAAGGCGAGTCACTAGATTGCTAGCAGCTAGTCATGAGCTGGGTGTTATATGCATGTACAATTTCACCAAATAAAAAAACAATAAACCCAGGATTTATTTTTTTCTTCCACAATGCATTTCCCTGAGCTCACTTTTAATTGTTCCATTTGTTCTTCCCACTAAACCTGCACTTTGAGGATGATTAGCACAATGTGTTTTTGCATTTATTTCCAAATGTTCTGTCAAATGTTGGATGATTTCATTTACAAAATGAATGCCATTATCACTGTACATTGTTTCGGGTAGCCCATGTCTTGGAATTATGTCTCTACAAAGTATCTTCGCCACTGTTAGAGCATCTGCATGTCTAACAGGGAACACCTCTACCCATTTGTTATATGCTTCAATCAATACTAGGCAATATTTTCCCTTCAATTTGGTTCATTCAATAAAATCCATTTGAAACGGGGATTGAGGTGTTGGAAAGTTCCCTCGTTTTGGTCTCTCATTACCCTGTGAATTGTGTTTTGCACAGGTTAAACATGCTCCGCAGTAATGCTTTGCATATGTCTGAAATCCAAATGTCACAAAATTATTATTAACCAGTCCAACCATTTCAAAATTGATTGATTGGATGAATGATAAGCATTGATTAACATCAATTAATATGTGCAGGCCGATCTTAATATGACAATTCAATTCCTGACAATGATCCAATACTCCAATTAAATCAATACACCGCCTTACCATGTAGGCATGCGGGCAAATGATTGATTGATTCCACCATAGTACCCCAGTGCCATCTCCTCATGTCCTAGTGAGTCAGTGCGTCACAGAGACAAGGTCGAGTAATCGTGACTGGGCCTGACTTAGGTTGTCCCAGGGTTTAAGATGGGATCTTACCCGTCATGGGCTCGCAGCCTTCCATACTGGACAGGGGTTCCAAGGGGTGGGAAACCATAAACCTTTCTTTGTTTTTGATGGCACCGAAGCTGCTGTTCTCCCCAACTTTACCTAACAACCAATCTCTGTAAATACCGAACCGAGTAAGGACCAAAACACATTCCTAAGAACACTGGAAAGAAGTCAGAGGCTCCACAACTTGCTGAATTAACCTGGTCTCACGGCAAGTCGTGATTCAGCAGCACGAAATATAAATCTATTGGTTTGTGATATTGTGATGAAAAGTGCCTCATTTTCATCACGGCAGCGCAAATTCATTCTAAATCATTCCATGATGGTTGCACGAAATTAAAAGTGAAGCGGGGGGGTCGGGGTGGTTATGGTTAAGGTGGGGGGAAGGAGTAGGATTAGAATATGGTTAAGGTTAGGGTTGGGGGTAGGCGTAGAGTTAGGAATAGTGAGTTAAAAAAAACCTCAGTGACGAAAATTTGACTCATTTCGTCACGGAAGCATGAAAAAAACATGAGACTGGGCTGTGCTGAATATATGTTCAAAGAAACACTCCCAGTAGTAAATGGACTGCATTTATATAGCACTTTTTCATCTGCATCAAACGCTCAAAGCGCTTTACAATAATGCCTCACATTCATCCCGATGTCTGGGTACTGCCATACAAGGCGTTCACTACACACCGGAAGCAACTAGGGGATTAAGTAACTTGCCCAAGGGCCCTTAGTGATTTTCTAGTCAGGCTGGGATTTGAACCAAGGATCCTCTGGTCTCAAGCCCAACGCTTAACCACTAGACCATCACCTCCCCAATAGTCACGCTTGCATGATGTCAATGTTTACCTTCTTGTGAAGCCAGACTGTTCCCAGTAACTTGAATAAGTAGACCTGAATCCTGTTCACAGTAATCCTTGTAAGCACCTTTCCTGGCACAGAGAGCAGTGTAATACCCTTGTAGCTGTTGCCATCCAGGTGATCGCCCTTTCCTTTCAAGAGTAGGATGACGGATACTTTCTTTCAGTCTGTATGCATCATACCAGCCTGTCAGATTGAAACACAGACTGTTTGCAAAGCCAGGAGAGTACCATTTCCACCTTTCTGAAGGAGCTGAGCTCCAATATCATAGACCTCTCCAGCTTTACCTGCCCTCAGCTGTTTCACTGACTCTGTGATTGTTGCTGCCATTTCTTAATTCAGTTTTGACAAAAAATGGACACTGTTTTGTGCAACACACAAAACTGTTTTGTCTTGACACAAAACAGACACTATCTGTTTTGTGTCAAGACAGTGAGATAATAGTGCCAAATGTCTTCTTTTTTTTTTTTTAGTCCCCGTTTATTCAGCAATTCCAAATCATTATTTAGAGTTTACATTTATAAACATAACAAAAGTTAATCCAAAGAGCCAGTTTGCTGTGTTCCTGAAATAACTATTTGGAAAATGTTATAGTTTGAAATAAAACTGTGTCTATTCAAATATACAGTGAGTGGTTTTAACCCCTTAATGCCCAAATTTATATAGCTGTATATAAAAAAAAATGTTTTGTGTGTGTTTTTGCCTTTAAGTAGATGGTAAATAATGTTGAGATTATTAATTTCACTTTTGCACAAAAACTAGATAGTAATATTGGGTATTCTAGTAATGACTTTATGTCATAATGTTATAATAATAATGATGGTATGTTGCAAATTTGCGACAACAGGCATACAGGTCAATTTGGTACGTTGCATATTTGAGTCAGAGATTGTAGCATATATGCGATGATGGGCGTTAAGGGGTTAACATCATTATTGAATTTGAGTATCCTGGAGTTTTTTTTTTTCAAAAGGATTTATGTCAGTTGGTACAAAGTCAATGCCTTCTATACATACAGCATTAATAAGCTTTTTATTTTTGGGTATGTAATTTTGGCACAAAAGTGCCCATAAATCACAGCTACTGACAGTAACTTGTTAATTATCCCAGCCCTAATTCTTGGAACTATTTTTACCTCTGCCTCCTGACCACACACCTCCAGAAGAGCTAATTGTCTGTCTGTCTGTCTGTCTGTCTGTTTGTCTGTCTGATTATGTGCAAGTTATCTCAAACAGAAAGTGTGATCAACATTGTCTTTGGTTAATTCAAGATTATTACATTTTGGTGGCAATCTGGATTTGCTTCCTTTAGTGTATTTTCTTGACATTCTTGAAAACCCCACTTCATAATATTGTAATCCTCTGTACACACACTTTTCTCCCCTCATATGTGCCTATATAATGGCCCCTTCACACATAACGCGATTGAGGACGAATGGCACAGAAAGGAGGATTTGAATGGCAGACATGAAAAATCGGAGCCACCATATCTCGTACAGCAGTTGACACAACCACTCGGCCATAACATGCACTCCACATTCACGTTGCGCTTGTGCTGGTAACCCAATCGAACAGCGCCACGATGAGGTCATACTGCCATCTGACCTTGGTCGCAACAGTTTTATTACAGCATGTCGGCCCATTCGGACCGCGGTCAAGGGGCTGCACGAAATGATCGGCCATAGCCGAATGTGGTGAACAAGCTAGCCTTCACACCAGTGGTCGAAAGACACCGAATGGACATTTGTTTCAACCTCATTCGCCCAACTTCATGCTATGTGTGAAGGAGCCATAAGTATTGGAACAGTGACATAATTTTTGTAATTTTGCCTATGTACACCACCACATTGAAGATTCAAGAAGTGCTCATAGTACAGTTAACCAAAAGGAGTTAACCAAAATTTGTGCATTACCCATTAATGAGTTATGGCCATTTGTATAAAAAGTCCCTCCATTTTCAGAGGCCATGGCTAATTAGAGAAATATAATATAAGCTTAGGTCAGGTATGGAGGCATGTGCTAGTATCACTTTTTGCTGCATCCCCCCCACACTGACCAAGGCACTGTGTCCACATCTGGAGTTGGTCTCCAGACCAACCACTAGGAGCAGGGACTTTGGCTGTCCCTGCTCCTAGTGGTTGGATATTGCCCATCTTTAAATCGGATGTGTTGAATGCAGAGGACAAATTCCATTGTTTGTTTGTGTATATGGCCTATTAAAGAGTATGTTTTTGTATGTATGTATGTACAGTGGCAACAAAGGCCTCTTCTCCTCCTGCACAACCATTGTGGGTCCTGGATGGCTACCTTGCAGGCAGACAACCACTCCACCCCCACCTGTCGAAACTAGCCACTGTCCAGGGTGTATCCCACCACTTGCCCAATGACAGAGGCTGGAAAGGCCTATGCCAGCCTCATCCTCTGAATTCTTAGAGATAAAGGTACTACAGGTCACTATAAATAATACAAAAATAAGTTTATGCTGCTTGAGTCATGCAATTCCAAAATGCATTGCAAGCATCTGGTTAGGTTTTCATGCATTTGTAAAATTGTTACTTACTTCTAATGCTATACTGAAGTCTTCACTGCCATCAGAGGCCAGGGAGTATGCCTCCCTTGAAATCTGAGACACATCAACAGGATGTGACTATGTACTCAGTGTGAATAGATGGACTAGTAACTTCCCCACTACCCCAGGATGAATTCAGGGTTATGTTCATGTTTTTGGAGGACTTGGCAACAACAGTGACAATGCTTAAAAGAAACAGAGTTGCCTTTCAAACAGCGTGAAAGTGTAGCTGAGGGGACTGCCTGCCACCAGCGTAAATAACCATGACATTTTACTTTGACTTACTCTGAGGCCAAAACGTCTACCATTTCTGATTTATATATTTGGATAAAGTGTGTATGTGTGTGTAAGGTTCTCTGGGGACTGATGAACTCAACAGCATCTTTCCATGAAGTTGATTGGCAGTGGTTTTGTACACTTTGGAAAACTGAGACTCTTGAGTCTATTAGGTTAATGCAGATCTAGAGTCAGGCGAGATAAATACAGCTGACATATGATTCAGCTAATTGATTTCTTATCAGGTTTTTATCACACTGCACCAGCGCTGGAAATTTGCTTTTTATCTTTTCCTAACACCCTGCTTGGATCCTTATCTACAGTCCCTCGCTTTGCATTTTCAACTTTTGGCCCCGGCTTCACTTTTCTGGGCATGATAGTTAATATTTGAGTCACTTCTTTTGAATGTGGTTTTTCTGCCTCAGAGCCTGATCAGCTAGACCTTTCAGCTTTTTGAAGAGATAAAGTCCTTTGCGACATCACATGAGAATATTTATAACAGATTTCAGAATGGAGTTGCTGCAAATAGCTGTGGAATGGCACAATTGCCACTTATTGCATTTTGTGCACGTTATGGTTTACTTATTTCTGCAAAACCTCACTGTGAAAAATTACATTATAATTATTCCTATAATTCACAGAATATTGATAATATTTTGCAGCTGTTTTTCCAATATTCACAAAAACAGTTCAGTAGCCTTAGCTGTGACAATCAACTAAATTATGAAGAAAAACATATTAAGATTTTAGCGTAAGTGGTAATAAAACTGATTCCACACTGAGTCACTCAGTGATTATAGTTTGGACTTAAATCTAATAGTAAACTGTTCATGCTAAGGGCAAAATCGCCCTCAAAATACAAGAGCAATTTTGTTAACTTTAACACAGCAATATACATACATATGTATCTACTCGCAAATTTGCAGGATGGTGAAATAAGAATGCGAGGTTGAAGTGACTGGAATTTAGTGCATCTAGTTGTACTGAGTGATGACACTGATAGATAATTGCCTGTTATTGACTACCATGCTGAGACCACTTAACACTTTTTAATCAGTGTATACCATCAAATCAATTCAACTTTGGGATATTCATCTAGTCAGTTAAGTGTGTGGGGGGGGGCTGTTAATCAGTTTCAGCTGCTTTAGTTTTAAAGAAATTAACAGGTGCAGAAGAAAAGAGTAACAATGAGATGACCCCCAAACCAGAAATGGTTTACAGGTGGAGGCAACTGACTTTCCCTCCTCATCTTTTCTGACTGATGTTTCACTAGTTTTGCATTTAGTTAGGGTCAGTGTCACTGGTAGCATGGTGCGGTACCTGGACCCTACAGAGGTCGCACAGGTTGTCCAACTCCTTGAGGATGGCACAGCAATACGTGCCATTGCCAGAAGGTTTGGTGTGTCTCCCAGCACAGTCTCAAGAGACAGACAGTTACTCTGGAGCTGGACAGGGCCATAGAAGGCCCTTAACCCATCCACAGGGCCCAGGATGAGCACTGCCAGAGCCCTAACAAAAAGCAGCAGGCCACTGGGGTGAATGTCTCTGATCAAACAATCACAAAACACAGTACCTCATGAGGGTGGCTTGGGGGTCTGATGCCCTGTGCTCAGTGGCTGGCACCATGAAGCTAGATTGACATTTGTCATAGAACATGAAAATTTGCAGTTCTACCACTGGCGCCCTGTGCTTTTCACAGATGACAGCTGGTTCAACCTGAGCACATGTGACAGATGTGAAAGGGTCAAGAGATGCTGTGGTGAAGGTTATGCTGCCTGCAACATTATTCAGCATGGCCAATTTGGTGGTAGGTCAGTGATGACCTCGAGAGGCACATCCCTGGAAGGATGCACAGATCTCTACAGGATCCTGACTACAACCCCAATTTCAGTGAAGTTGGGATGTTGTGTAAAATGTAAATAAAAACAGAATACAATGATGTGCAAATCCTCTTCAACCTATATTCAATTGAATACACCACAAAGACAAGCTATTTAATGTTCAAACTGAAACTTTTGTGCAAATATTTGCTCATTTTGAAATTGATGCCTGCAACACTTTTCAAAAAAGCTGGGACAGTGGTATATTTACCACTGTGTTACATCACTTTTCCTTCTAACAACACTCGATAAGCACTGGGGAACTGAGGACACTAATTGTGAGTGTCATGATTGAATTTAGGGATTCTATCATCTACAGTCCATAATAAAATCAGAAGATTCAAAGAATCTGGAGAACTTTCTACACATAAGTGTGCAAGGCCAAAAACCAACACTGAATGCCCGTGACCTTCGATCCCTCAGGTGGCACTGCATTAGAAAGTTGCTTACCACGTGGGCTCAGGAACACTTCAGAAAACCATTGTCAATTAACACAGTTCGTCACTACATCTACAAGTGCAAGTTAAAACTCTACCATGCAAAGCAAAAGCCATACATAAACAACATCCAGAAACGCCACAGCCTTCTCTGGGCCCAAGCTCATTTGAAATGGACAGATGCAAAGTGGAAAAGTGTGCTGTGGTCTGACCAGTCCACATTTCAAATTGTTTTTGGAAATCATGGATGTCGTGTCCTCCGAACAAAAGAGGGAAAAGACCATCCAGATTGTTACCAATGCAAAGTTCAAAAGCCAGCATCTGTGATGGTATGGGGGTGTATTAGTGCCCATGGCATGGGCAACTTACACATCTGTGATGGCACCATCAATGCTGAAAGGTACATCCAGGTTTTGGAGCAACACATGCTGCCATCCAAGCAATGTCATTTTCTGGGACGTCCCTGCTTATTTCAGCAAGACAATGCCAAGCCACATTCTGCATGTGTTACAACAGTGTGGCTTTATAGTAAAAGAGTGCGGGTACTAGACTGGCCTGCCTGCAGTCCAGACCTGTCACCCACTGAAAATATGTGGCGCATTATGAAGTGCAAAATACGACAACGGAGACCTCGGACTGTTCAACAATTAAGGTCGTAGATCAAGCAAGAATGGGAAAGAATTCCACCTACAAAGCTTCAACAATTACTGTCCTCAGTTCCCAAACTCTTATTAAGTGTTATTAAAAGGAAAGGTGATGTAACACAGTGGTAAACATACCACTGTCCCAGCTTTGTTGAAACGTGTTGCAGGCATCCATTTCAAAATGAGCAAATATTTGCACAAAAACAATAAAGTTTATCAGTTTGAACATTAAATATCTTGTCTGTGCTGTATTCAATTGAATATAGCTTGAAGAGGATTTGCAAATCATTGTATTTTGTTTTTATTTACATTTTACACAATGTCCCAACTTCATTGGAATTGGGGTTGTACTATGTTGTATTGGGATGAAATTCTTTGGATGAGTGCATTATCATGGCTTTCTTCCTCTGTTCCCCAGGTATGTCTCATCAGTGTAATATTGTCTGTCTATTTAACCTCCATCTGCTCCTGTGCTCCCCGCCAGATTGTCTTATGTATTATGCCGAGCTTTCCTACCTTCCATGTACGAGGTCTATTAGAAAAGTATCTGACCTTATTATTTTTTTCAAAAACCATATGGATTTGAATGACGTGTGATTACATCAGACATGCTTGAACCCTCGTGGGCATGCAAGAGTTTTTTCACGCCTGTCGGTTATGTCATTCGCCTGTGGGCAGTCTTTGAGTGAGGAGTGGCCCACCCTCTCGTCGATTTTTTCATTGTTTAGGAATGGCTCAGAGACTGCTGCTTTGTTTGATCAAAATTTTTTAAAAACTGTAAGGCACAACTGAGTGGACACCATTCGATAAATTCAGCTGGTTTTTGGTAAAAATTTTAACGGCTGATGAGAGATTTTGGTCTGGTAGTGTTGCCGTAAGGACGGGCCACGGTGCCTGACGGCGATCTGCGCTTCGAGGAGGCAGCGTCTCGCCGTTTCAAGTTGAAAACTTCCACATTTCAGGCTCTGTTGACCCAGTAAGTCATCAGAGAACAGAGAACTTTCAGAAGAAGTCGGCATGAGGAGTTTATTCGGACATTCCATTGTTAACGGACATTTTGTAATGAAAGAACGTGCGGGCAGAGTCGCATGTCGGGCCGGACCCGACCGCGGGGGGTCGCGACAGGAAAAAACACCTCCGTTGGAAACCTTAACGGGCAAGTTGGAACATGCCCAAGCTGTTAAACAATTTCTCAGTTACTCACTTGTTGAAAGCCATCAAAAGCCGCCTGAATTTTACAAATGGTTTTCAACACGGAGGTGTTTTTCCTGTCGCGGCGCACACAGATTCGCCGAGTCGTCACAGAAACGACTCGGCGAATTTGCACGCACGTCTTTCATTAAAAATTGTCCTTAACCAGTGGAATGTCCGCATAAAGTCCTCATGCAGGCCTCTTCTGAATCTTCTCTGTTCTCTCACAACGTCCTGGATGAATTAAGCCTTAAATTAGGATGTTTTCAGTTCGAAACAGGCCGACGACGGCGCCTGTAAGCGCTGCGCGACGTCCCGCTCCGTGGGAAGTCCTTACACTGACAGAAACACCCCATAATCTCTCATCAGCCATTAAACTTTTCACCGAAAACCAGCTTAATTTCTCGAATAGTGTCCACTCGGATATTCCTCACAGGTCCAGAAAAAATTTTGATAAAGCAACGCGCGCCGTCTCGAGCAGCGTGTGAAACAAAGGAATTCAGCCGAGAGGGCTGGACCACATCTCACTCAAGGCCTGCCCACAGGGAAATGACGTCACCGACACGTGTGAAAAAACTCATGCATGCGCACGAGGGGTCAAGCATGATTGGTGTAATCGCACGTCATTCAAATCCATATAGTTTAAAAAAAAATAAAAGTGTCGGTTTCTTATCTAATAGACCTCGTATTGTTGTACTGAATCCTGCATTGTCTTCTGGACTTGGAGTTTTTGCCTGCCCCTCTGGACACAGGTGCCTGGTTGGACTGCTTCCTTGGTTTTTAACCTCTGCCTGAGGTCTGTTTGCAGTGTGTGGCACTGTGTGCATTACCCACTGCAACAGTGCAGTTCTTAACAGTACAGAACAGTATTTCAAGTACCTGTGTTTTATCCCTGCGAAGGGGTCCTGGGTTGTACTGAAAACATTACAGGTTGATATTTTATGGACTGTAACATTTAACTGTAACCTACCATCCCTGGTTCTCAAGACCAGGCACCTCAGTGGCTCTACTCCTTTTTTTTAGACATTTAGATATATCTTAGTATACACTAGTAGAGTTCTACCTTAGATTTGGAATCAAGGGCGCAATTTAGAAATAAAAATTGGGGGGGGACTAAGTGCGAGGCCCACAGGGCCGAAGCCCATAGGCCGGGGGTGTGGGGGCCGCTTTAGGCCCCCAGAATCCAACGGTTTCTAGATAAGCTCAGATGCATTCTGAGCATCCAGAACAGTAATTTTAATGTTTTGAGAAGACCATAAAGTGGACACCATTTGACGTATGCAATTTGAAACTGTGGCTATAGCCAGCATTGATTTTATTAACATCCTGGTGTAAATAAGGTATCACCACATGTGTAGAACTAAAAAAGAATGATAGGTTGAGTTTTCATTAAAAAAAACAACTGCAATGTGGTAAAATGTATTCATAAATATGAAAGAACAGGCTCTTAATAATTATTAACTATCGCATACTGTTTTTTTTTTTTTGCATAATTTTGAAAAAACAACAGATCATAAGTTTAGGATAAATTACTTATCATGAATTTAATTTTCGAAGTGGCACTAATGACGACACTCATAAAGTAAGTCCCTTCGGCTGCTCCCTTGTTTGCACTCGGGGTCGCCACAGCAAATCCAAGGTGGATCTGCATGTTGAATTGGTACAGGTTTTGCGCCAGATGCCCTTCCTGACGCAACTCCACATTACATGGAGAAATGTGTCAGGGGTGGGATTTGAACCCGGAGCCTTCTGCACTGAAACCAAGCGCATTAACCAATTGGCCACCACCCCTGCTTATACTGAACATAATTTCACTTGCATAGACTGATTTTGGAGATCAAGCAATAATTGCAGATGTGCTTTCTGAGGTCCCAGATAGCTTTTCTGATTTCCTTTTCTAACTTTCAGAAGTTAGTACATTAGCATATGGTCCATTGATACTTATGTGTAGACACTCGTCCCTAGAGGCATTTGGTTTCAAATCTGGGCAAATGCAGTCCCAGAAAATTCTGAATGTGACAAACAAGAAACAGGTGTTGTAAACAAGTCAATGCTGCTAAAAATACAAACTTGCAGAAACAAAGATACTATTCTGACATGGTTTTGCACATAAGACTGACCTGGTTTGCACATAAGACTGGCATAGCATGTTTCAAGTACACACATATATGTCAGAAGGTGGGGGGGGGGGGGGGGGCATACCATATTCTGTCCCCCCCTGGATGAAAAGATGGGTGACATGTCTCCCCTATCTCCCATCAAATTGCGCCCATGTTTGGAATGTATAATAGAAGACATACCTTACAGACTTTTTATGTCCATACCTAATGGATATGGTAAATCCAACGACATTGCGACAAGCACCCTTTTTGACGTTTGTGTGATTTCTTGATACACACTTGAAATGCCCCAAAATCATTTGCACCCACTGTCGAGACATAGCACCAGGTGTTGAAGGCATCTTGCCTAATGACACCTTCATAACACTTTCTTGTCCCTGTAGACACACATATATATGAACTGCATTTATATAGCGCTTTTCCATCTGCATCAGACGCTCAAAGCGCTTTACAAGTAATGCCTCACATTCACCCCGATGTGAGGGTGCTACCATACAAGGTGCTCACTACACACCGGGAAACTAGGGTATTAAGGACCTTTCCCAAGGCCCTTAGTGATTGTCCGTGTCAGGCTGGGATTTGAACTGAAAATCCTCTGGTCTCAAGCCCAACACCTTAACCACTAGACCACTACCTCCAAAAGATTTCATTTAACCAAAAACACATTTTCAAAGAATCACTCAATAGAACACAAACTGCTAATTGTTGATTTAAAACCGACAAAGTACAGCATCATAACATCACTGAAGCCAGAGAAACTGCAGCATTCATTCAGGGTGATAAAGTGATTTAATATCCACAGTGTCTGGGCCACTCTGTTCAGTGGTGCCAGGAACAATTACCGTCATCAATAAATGATGAATGCCAGAAGAGACGCTGTTCCTCCATTGAGTAGTTGGAGCTCAGTGCTGATGGATACAAGACTTTCAGCTTCTCTACTGTTGGTGAGAAATGAGAAGGCAAAGGCTGACACATTGAAGGAAATGGAAAAAAGAAAAGGTTTGGAATTGGATGTGCTGGCAGCAACAGACTCACTCACAACACTTTTAGAATAATGATCAATGCAGAAGGCAAAACATTGTGGCAATAATTTTGTTTTTTGGCCTTACATGGAAACAAGTTATAGAATTACAGGAGCAATTAAATAAGGTTTTTATAAAGAAGCATGAATCTCCTCAGATGGAATAACTGCTTCACATTCCTAAACCACTGGGTAAAAACTCAGAGTGGACACAGTGGTCCTCCCAGATGAAGCACATGCTGCTTTGTAGGTAATTTAGAGACCAATGTCAATCTTGCGGAGGAGGAGCAGTAGTAGTAGTAGTAGTAGTAGTAGTAGTAGTAGTAGTAGTAGTCAATCAATCAATCAATCAATTTTATTTATATAGCGCCAAATCACAACAAACAGTTGCCCCAAGGTGCTTTATATTGTAAGGCAAGGCCATACAATAATTACGTAAAAACCCCAACGGTCAAAACGACCCCCTGTGAGCAAGCACTTGGCGACAGTGGGAAGGAAAAACTCCCTTTTAACAGGAAGAAACCTCCAGCAGAACCAGGCTCAGGGAGGGGCAGTCTTCTGCTGGGACTGGTTGGGGCTGAGGGAGAGAACCAGGAAAAAGACATGCTGTGGAGGGGAGCAGAGATCAATCACTAATGATTAAATGCAGAGTGGTGCATACAGAGCAAAAAGAGAAAGAAACACTCAGTGCATCATGGGAACCCCCCAGCAGTCTAGGTCTATAGCAGCATAACTAAGGGATGGTTCAGGGTCACCTGATCCAGCCCTAACTATAAGCTTTAGCAAAAAGGAAAGTTTTAAGCCTAATCTTAAAAGTAGAGAGGGTGTCTGTCTCCCTGATCTGAATTGGGAGCTGGTTCCACAGGAGAGGAGCCTGAAAGCTGAAGGCTCTGCCTCCCATTCTACTCTTACAAACCCTAGGAACTACAAGTAAGCCTGCAGTCTGAGAGCGAACCGCTCTATTGGGGTGTTATGGTACTATGAGGTCCCTAAAATAAGATGGGACCTGATTATTCAAAACCTTATAAGTAAGAAGAAGAATTTTAAATTCTATTCTAGAATTAACAGGAAGCCAATGAAGAGAGGCCAATATGGGTGAGATATGCTCTCTCCTTCTAGTCCCCGTTAGTACTCTAGCTGCAGCATTTTGAATTAACTGAAGGCTTTTCAGGGAACTTTTAGGACAACCTGATAATAATGAATTACAATAGTCCAGCCTAGAGGAAATAAATGCATGAATTAGTTTTTCAGCATCACTCTGAGACAAGACCTTTCTAATTTTAGAGATATTGCGTAAATGCAAAAAAGCAGTCCTACATATTTGTTTAATATGCACTTTGAATGACATATCCTGATCAAAAATGACTCCAAGATTTCTCACAGTATTACTAGAGGTCAGGGTAATGCCATCCAGAGTAAGGATCTGGTTAGACACCATGTTTCTAAGATTTGTGGGGCCAAGTACAATAACTTCAGTTTTATCTGAGTTTAAAAGCAGGAAATTAGAGGTCATCCATGTCTTTATGTCTGTAAGACAATCCTGCAGTTTAGCTAATTGGTGTGTGTCCTCTGGCTTCATGGATAGATAAAGCTGGGTATCATCTGCGTAACAATGAAAATTTAAGCAATGCCGTCTAATAATACTGCCTAAGGGAAGCATGTATAAAGTGAATAAAATTGGTCCTAGCACAGAACCTTGTGGAACTCCATAATTAACCTTAGTCTGTGAAGAAGATTCCCCATTTACATGAACAAATTGTAATCTATTAGATAAATATGATTCAAACCACCGCAGCGCAGTGCCTTTAATACCTATGGCATGCTCTAATCTCTGTAATAAAATTTTATGGTCAACAGTATCAAAAGCAGCACTGAGGTCTAACAGAACAAGCACAGAGATGAGTCCACTGTCTGAGGCCATAAGAAGATCATTTGTAACCTTCACTAATGCTGTTTCTGTACTATGATGAATTCTAAAACCTGACTGAAACTCTTCAAATAGACCATTCCTCTGCAGATGATCAGTTAGCTGTTTTACAACTACCCTTTCAAGAATTTTTGAGAGAAAAGGAAGGTTGGAGATTGGCCTATAATTAGCTAAGATAGCTGGGTCAAGTGATGGCTTTTAAGTAATGGTTTAATTACTGCCACCTTAAAAGCCTGTGGTACATAGCCAACTAATAAAGATAGATTTTCTCATATTTAAGATCGAAGCATTAAATAATGGTAGGGCTTCCTTGAGCAGCCTGGTAGGAATGGGGTCTAATAGACATGTTGATGGTTTGGATGAAGTAACTAATGAAAATAACTCAGACAGAACAATCTGAGAGAAAGAGTCTAACCAAATACCGGCATCACTGAAAGCAGCCAAAGATAACGATACGTCTTTGGGATGGTTATGAGTAATTTTTTCTCTAATAGTTAAAGTTTTATTAGCAAAGAAAGTCATGAAGTCATTACTAGTTAAAGTTAAAGGAATACTCGGCTCAATAGAGCTCTGACTCTTTGTCAGCCTGGCTACAGTGCTGAAAAGAAACCTGGGGTTGTTCTTATTTTCTTCAATTAGTGATGAGTAGTAAGATGTCCTAGCTTTACGGAGGGCTTTTTTATAGAGCAACAGACTCTTTTTCAGGCTAAGTGAAGATCTTCTAAATTAGTGAGACGCCATTTCCTCTCCAACGTACGGGTTATCTGCTTTAAGCTGCGAGTTTGTGAGTTATACCATGGAGTCAGGCACTTCTGATTTAAAGCTCTCTTTTTCAGAGGAGCTACAGCATCCAAAGTTGTCTTCAATGAGGATGTAAAACTATTGACGAGATACTCTATCTCACTTACAGAGTTTAGGTAGCTACTCTGCACTGTGTTGGTATATGGCACATTTAACTGTTTTAGTCTGTGGTGCAGTTGAAGGTGTTATATTATTTTTTCTTTTTGAATTTTTATGCTTAAATAGATTTTTGCTGGTTACTGGTGGTCTGGGAGCAGGCACCGTCTCTACGGGGATGGGGTAATGAGGGGATGGCAGGGGGAGAGAAGCTGCAGAGAGGTGTGTAAGACTACAACTCTGCTTCCTGGTCCCAACCCTGGATAGTCACGGTTTGGAGGATTTAAGAAAATTGGCCAGATTTCTGGAAATGAGAGCTGCTCCATCCAAAGTGGGATGGATGCCGTCTCTCCTAACAAGACCAGGTTTTCCCCAGAAGCTTTGCCAATTATCTATGAAGCCCACCTCATTTTTTGGACACCACTCAGACAGCCAGCAATTCAAGGAGAACATGCGGCTAAACATGTCACTCCCGGTCCGATTGGGGAGGGGCCCAGAGAAAACTACAGAGTTCGACATTGTTTTTGCAAAGTTACACATCGATTCAATGTTAATTTTAGTGACCTCCGATTGGCGTAACCGGGTGTCATTACTGCCGACGTGAATTACAATCTTACCAAATTTACGCTTAGCCTTAGCCAGCAGTTTCAAATTTCCTTCAATGTCGCCTGCTCTGGCCCCCAGAAGACAATTGACTATGGTTGCTGGTGTCACTAACTTCACATTTCTCAAAACAGAGTCACCAATAACCAGAGTTTGATCCTCGGCGGGTGTGTCGCCGAGTGGGGAAAAACGGTTAGAAATGTGAACGGGTTGGCGGTGTACACAGGGCTTCTGTTTAGGGCTACGCTTCCTCCTCACAGTCACCCAGTCGGTCTGCTTTCCCGGCTGCTCGGGATCTGCCAGAGGGAAACTAACGGCGGCTAAGCTACCTTGGTCCGCACCGACTACAGGGGCCTGGCTAGCTGTAGAATTTTTCACGGTGCGGAGCTGAGTCTCCAATTCACCCAGCCTGGCCTCCAAAGCTACGAATAAGCTACACTTATTACAAGTACCATTACTGCTAAAGGAGGCCGAGGAATAACTAAACATTTCACACCCAGAGCAGAAAAGTGCGGGAGAGACAGGAGAAGCCGCCATGCTAAACCAGCTAAGAGCTAGTAGCTGCGCTAAGCTAGCGGATTCCTAAAAACACACAAAGTGAATAATGTGTAAATAATTTAGAGGTGATTCAGCAGAGGGAGTGCTTTAGTTAAGGCACGTGAAGATTACACTGTGAAACAAATCGTTATCTAGTTATCTAGATCAATCTAACTGCGCAGATTAAACAGCTAACAGATACAGCAAAACACCGCTGTGCTCCGGAACAGGAAGTGATACAATATCACAGTGAGAGCCAACCACCAGTAGAGGCAAGCAAGAGCCAAAAGTAGTAGTAGTAGTAGAGTAGTAGTAGTAGTGGGAAATTATTCCCACCAGATTCACAGAATTTGTACTGAACCAGAGACAGATAGGTTTGCCAGGCAGTGTCACCATCGTAATGCTTCAAAACTGTGCGTGCCAGCAGTTACATAGATAATTGGAATGGCTCGTGTATGCCCGTACACACACACACAAAAAACAAACAAACGGGTGAGCAGATTTTCAACAAACTCGGTAGGACGACTCTTAGGGTGAGAGTCACCATATATTTAACTTGTTGAGCAGACTGGTTATAGACCAAGGTAATCAAAAATATAGGAAGACTGGAGCATTTTTTTTTCAGATTACATCCACAACCAGTGAAGCTAGCGAGACAATGTAAAACTTATATTGTCCAGCATATTGTGTTTTTAAACAAGTGGTTTTAATGATATGATAACATAAAAAAGCACAAAATGTTGCCATAATTGTCTATCTGAAAAATACTTTTTTCAGGATATTTCCACATCCAGTAGGGCTAAAGAGGTGATCAAAAGCATGTATCCATCAGCAAATCACGTGTCATTATGAGGCATAAATGACATTATGATGATATCACTAAAATATCATGAAATGATATCCCTATAGTCTAAAAAACACATTTATGTTGCAGGTGCTATATATATGTATGTATGTATAATCACCATGCCAATGCCTTTCGTTTAGAGTTTCAGTTGTGTCAAAATTGTGACTTATCTGAAGCCATTTTTTAAAAATTTGTGTTTAGAGATTTTGAACATTTTAAGTATTTCAAAGCAATTCATTTTTGGTCCAGTAGTTTCATTTAGCAATTGACTGTTATGCTGCAATTGTATTTAGTGCCCGAGTTACGACAAAGTCGTCCTACAAGGACCCTGGTGTAATTGTGCTGTTTTTGTTTTGTTTTTTTTATTATTATTGACACTTCAAGCCCCAATTTCGCCTCTTTCCCATGCTCAAAAACTCACCAAACTTTGCAAAGTTGTTTGGCAAAATGCACACTCACCACACACACTCAGAGTTGTCCTGAAGCCACTCTTTTGATGTCTTGGTTGTGTGTTTAGGGTCATTATCGTGCTGAAAGATGAACCGTCACCCCAGTCTGAGGTCAAGAGCACTCTGGAGCAAGTTTTCATCCAGGATGTCTCAGTATATTACTGTATTCATTCTTTCCCTCAATCCTGACTAGTCTCCCAGTTCCTGCCACTGAAAAACAATCCCAACAGCGTGATGCTGCCACCAGCATGCATCACTGTAGGGACTGGTGCCTGGTTTCCTCCAAACATGACACCTGGCATTCACGCCAAAGAGTTCAATCTTTGTCTCATCAGACCAGAGAATTTTGTTTCTCATGGTCTGAGAGTCCTTCAGGTGCCTTTTGGCAAACTCCAGGCAGGGTGCCATGTGCCTTTTACTAAGGAGTGGCTTCTGTCTGGCCACTCTACCATACAGGCCTGATTGGTGGATTGCTGTCGGGATGGTTGTCTGTCTGAAAGATTCTCATGTCTCCACAGAGTAATGCTGGAGCTCTGACAGAGTGACCATCAGATTCTTGGTCACCTCCCTGACGAAGGCCCTTCTCCCCTGATCGCTCAGTTTAGTAGGGTGGCCAACTCTAGGAAGAGTCTTGGTGGATCTGAACTTCTTCCATTTACAGATGATGGAGGCCACTGTGCTCATTGGGACCTTCAAAGCAGCAGAATTGTTTCTGTACCCTTCCTGAGATTTGTGCCTCGAGACAATCCTGTCTCAGAGGTCTACAGACAATTCCTTTGACTTCATACTTAGTTTGTGCTCTGACATGCACTGTCAGCTGTGGGACCTTATATGTAGACAGGTGTGTGTCTTTCCAAATCATGCCCAATCAACTGAAGTTACCCCAGGTTTACTCCATTTAAGCTGTAGAAACATCTCAAGGATGATCAGTGGAAACAGGATGCACCTGAGCTCAATTTTGAGCTTCATGGCAAAGGCTGTGAGCACTTACAGTGAGGAAAATAAGTATTTGAACACCCTGCAAATTTGCATGTTCTCCCACTTAGAAATCTTAGCTGCATGTCCACTGTAAGAGACATAATCTTAAAAAAAAAAAAAAAATCTGGAAATCACAATGTATGATTTTTTTTTAAATAATTTATTTGTATGTTACTGCTGCAAATAAGTATTTCAACACCTGTGAAAATCAATGTTAATATTTGGTACAATAGCCTTTGTTTGCAATTACAGAGGTCAAACGTTTCCTGTAGTTTTTCACCAGGTTTGCACACACTGCAGCAGGGATTTTGGTCCACTCCTCCATACAGATCTTCTCCAAATCATTCAGGTTTGGAGTTTCAGCTCCCTCCAAAGATTTTCTATTGAGTTCAGGTCTGGAGACTGGCCAGGCCACTCCAGGACCTTGAAATGCTTCTTACGGAGCCCCTCCTTAGTTGACCTGGCTGTGTGTTTGGGGTCATTGTCATGCTGGAAGACCTAGCCATGACCCATCTTCAATGCTCTTAGTGAGGGTAGGAGGTTGTTTGCCAAAATCTCGCAATCCATGACCCCATCCATCCTCCCTTCAATACGGTGCAGTCGTCCTGTCCCCTTTACAGAAAAGCACCCCCAGAGTATGATGTTTCCACCCCCATGCTTCATGGTTGGGATGGTTTTCTTCATCCTCTAAACATGGTAAGTGGAGTTGATTCCAAAAAGCTCTATTCTGGTCTCATCTGACCACCTGACCTTCTCCCATGTCTCCTCTGGATCATCCAGATGGTCACTGGTGAAGTTCAAACAGGCCTGGACATGTGCTGGCTTGAGCAGGGGGACCTTGCTGCCCTGCATGATTTTAAACAATGACAGCATCATGTGTTACTAATGTAATCTTTGTGACTGTGGTCCCAGCTGTCTTCAGGTCATTGACCAGGTCCTCCTGTGTAGTTCTGAGCTTTCTCAGAATCATCCTTACCCCATAAAGTGAGATCTTGCATGGAATCCCAGACCGAGGGAGATTGACAGTCATCTTGTGTTTCTTCCACTTTCTAATAAATAATCATAACAGTTGTTGTCTTCTACCAAGCTGTTTGCCTGTTGTCCTGTAGTCCATCCCAGCATTGTGCAGGTCTACAGTTTTGTCCCTGTGTGATGGTCCGGAATCCGTATTTTTAGCATCAGCGGGTTTGAGAGCATCAGAGGCTAGGACAGTTAGCCAGGAAGTGCACGGCTGCTCAGGTTCGGGTTTCCACAAGGCTCGCCTTTATTACAAATGCAAAATATAACCATGCAATGCCAGGTTACACGGCTACTTAACAGGTGAACCAAGTACGAATCCATACATCACTTGTGAGTCGAGTGGCAAAATATGAAGACGGGAGCTCGGCTTAAGACATACGTCCATAACGAGACTGCCACATAGACTGGTAAATAATATTAACTGTTGCGCCCTCTGGTGGTGCGGCATAGTCTCTCTTAAAGGTACATCACATGACCTTGACTGTTACATATTCCACCCTGGTAAGACAAAGGCTGACCTCAGCCGTCCGCTCTGAGACAGTCCATACTTAAAATACTCCCATACATGGTAAAGCACTTAAGGTGTCCAAACCAGGGTTGTACACAGGGAAGCACCACAGTATCTAACATACATGTCAGCACTGAATACCATGTAAGTCCATTAAGTTGTCGCAAGCGAAAAAAAAAAGATGTAAATAAACAGGTTCAATACAGGCAACCAAAGTGAATTTACCCCTTTTTTTTAACATGCAAATCTCCAGCAAAACAAATCCTTAACATAAATCAGACAGTGGGTTCAAAACAAAACAACATCCACTAACTCCCTAGTATGTTGCAAAAACCAAAATCAGTGATATTATCGTGGAAGCATAACACATGAACATATGATGAAGAACCCCAAAAGCATTACTTCAAGTCAAGTCGGTCGGTGTGGAAAGTGTTGGTCCACCTGGTGTCTTACCATCCCGAGGTTACTCGGGGGACACATCTTGGTCTCAAGTTGTAGCATTCAGTAGGCACAGGAATCAAGTCAGTCAATATGAAGGCATCGGTTTGGGAGCTATGAGTCGCTGTGGCAGCCTCATTCACAGGAGTCAGTGTAGAGTGGGTCTGGTCAGAGTTAGTCACAGACAGATTCATCGTCATGGAGAGACAGGGGGATGGCAGATGTTGAAGAGACTTCAATGTTCGAACTGCTCGATTTCTGGTAAATCCAGGTCAGGAGGCAGGTCGTTGTTCGCGGACTCAGTACTCTGGCAAACAGCAGGCATGTGACTTGTCCGTTGGGGAGAGGCTGTGTTCCATGTGTGAAATGGCAGCAGGTTCACCACATGAAAAACTCCTGCATCTGCTCCGGTGTCAGTTCTGGTAAGTCTGTAGTTCACGTCTGACAACTTCTGGGAGATGTGGTAGGGGCCAGTGTAGAGTGGGGCTAACTTTGCAGTAAAGTTGCTCAGCACATCAGATCTATGGTGGGACTTAGCTCTAACGAGATCACCGATGTTGTAGGAGGCATGGCGGGGTTTCAGATCGTAATAGCGTTTCTGACGTTTGTGGCTCTCAGTCAGCACAGGTCGAGCGTGATCATGTGCTTCCTGAAGCGAGGTCCTCAGGCCTTCAGGATAAGGGACTCCAGGGTCATCAACACCATCACAGGAGGGTTGAATGACCAGGTCAAGGGGTGTGTCCAACTCTCGACCGTACAGCATCATAGATGGGCTTAGACCTGTGCTTTCATGATGTGCAGTGCGTAGAACAAAACAGATTTGGGGAATGTACTTGTCCCATGCAGTATGTTTGGTTCCCACATACGCACGAATGGCTGTTTTGAGAGTTCTGTTCACTCGTTCAGTGGTGTTTGTTTGTGGATGATAAGCTGTCGTGAGTCTGTGCTCTGTACCAAGTGTAGAAACGACGTGCTGAAAGAGTTCACCAACAAATGCTGCTCTCCTGTCAGAGATGAGGAACGAGGGGGCCCCATGTCTAGCAAAGACATCACTGATGAACTTGTTAGCTGCTACTTGTGCCGTAGCTTCTCTCACTGCACTTACTTTGATCCATTTCGAGAAGTAATCCACGAACACAATGATGTAGGCATTGCCGCTTGCTGTGCTGATCACTTTCAAATCTCAAATAGCTGTGAGGTCAAATATGCAGTCCCTTAAAGTTATTGCTCACAGTCCACAAGTGACTGTCTTTTGTGCTGTTTCTTCCCCACATTTCAGTTCAGGTTCAAGAATCTTCACGGTCTCGTGGTTTATCTAAAGCCGGTAACGGCGGAGCAAGAACACAGGACGTGAATCCACACTTGTTCAAACGTGTCCGTCTGGACCTTTGATGTTGCCGACACGCACGGCTAACCAGCGTGGGCTGCTAATCACTCCACGGTGCTTATCCACTTGTTGAGTTCTGATAACAGCTCGTAGACTCCGGTTTTGCAGGGCGGTCCAAGGAAAAGTTGTTCGGGCACCAATTGTGATGGTCCGGATCCATATTTTTAGCATCAGCGGGTTTGAGAGCATCGGAGGCTAGGACAATTAGCCAGGAAGTGCACGGCTGCTCAGGTTCGGGTTTCCACAATGCTCGCCTTTATTACAAACGCAAAATATAACCATCCAATGCCAGGTTACACAGCTACTTAACAGGTGAACCAAGGACGAATCCATACATCACTTGTGAGTTGAGTGGCAAAATATGAAGACGGGAGCTCGGCTTAACACATACGTCCATAACGAGAGTGCCACATAAACTGGTAAATAATATTAACTGTTGCGCCCTTTGGTGACGCGGCATAGTCTCTCTTAAAGGTACATCACACGACCTTGACTGTTACACCTGGTGTCCTTAGACAGCTCTTTGGTCTTGGCTATGGTGAACAGGTTGAAGTGTGATTGATTGAGTGTGTGAACAGGTGTCTTTTATACAGGTTAACAAGTTCAAACAGGTGCAATTAATACAGGTAAAGAGTGCAGAATAAGAGGGCTTCTTAAAGAAAAATTAACAGGTCTGTGTGAGCCAGAATTCTTGCTAGTTGGTAGGTGATCAAATACTTATTTGCAGCAGTAACATACAAATAAATTATTTAAAAAAAATCATACATTGTGATTTCCGGATTTTATTTTTTTTTAGATTATGTCTCTCACAGTGGACATGCACCTAAGATGAAAATTTCAGACCCCTCCATCATTTCTAAGTGGGAGAACTTGCAAAATCGCAGGGTGTTCAAATATTTATTTTCCTCACTGTATATGTAAAGGTTATACACAGGTGATACCAGAGTGCATGACCAGAGGGGGTTTGGCATTTGGGTTGATGCACGTGTACGCCTTTTTCTTTGTCCACCTGATTTGAACCAACTCCTCGGATTTGACCTGTTACTTATAAATCCCAACAGCCTTATACTGTTTGATAACCTCTGTGTGCATTGTCGTAGTCACATTTCAGCTTGACTGACATTAGAAAATTCGACCTGACAAAGTTAAATATTTGATAAAGCTTGCTCACTATTTTTCTTTTTTTTTTTTTTTTGGTTTGACTTGTGCTCAAATATAATAGCTGGAAGCTCGTACGTCAATGAAAAAAATGCACTGTTGCTCTGCACCGCCCTGCTCAAGCTGCAAATCAACCTGAGGGTTATCATTTGCTTTTACCCAACAAGACCTCTTTGTTTTGTTCTTTGCCTGTTTCATTCATTTCAAATGAAGTTTAATTCACTTTACAGCCTGTTTTGGGAACTGGGTTTTATATTCTTTAGAACATTGTTATATGCAGACATATAAATATGAACCTTTATTTCTCAGTTTAAAGCCAACCAGAGGCACAAACCACATTGCATTTCCCAAAACTACATTTACAACTTGTTTTGCTGTGGATTCTGTACAGCTGTTTGACATACTGGATGTCCACTGTGCATCTGAAACCATTTCTACTCTGATGGATGACACTGTTAAGTGTTGTTGGCTGCTGTGCTAATGTGTTTCAAGCAGTGACAAAAACAAAGCAGTTTTTTTTACCCACATAACAACACATATGTCAACTGAATATCTCCCTGCTGGCTCATACAGTATCACAGTTGAAGCCATAGCTTACCATACATCTGACTTCAAAAGTTTCCCCCTTAAATATCCCCAACTCCACACATTCCATGTTACCAAAAAAAACTCACACATTAAAGTTGCAGTGTGTAGTGGTGAGTTTGCAGATTGCATTATGCCATCGCTGGTCATGATTTTGTTTCCCTTGGCGTTTTTGCTTCTTTTGTGATGGGATTCATGCTCCCTTGTTTATTTATTTATATATATATATATGCAGATGTACTGAAAAGCTCTGCCTCCAGTGCAGTTATCTAAATAACAAGCAAGCTGTCTAGGTGAATCTGGTATAAAAATAATCCTTTACTTATTGACGACAAATGGTTTTTGCAGGCAAAAACCATTTGGCAACACCAAATGGTTTTTGCCTGCAATATCAAACATGCACAGAGTCATCTTCGATGTAACATATGCTTACAAATAAGAAAAAAATGTCAATGTAAATGAACACATTTGACACAGTGATGTTATTGAATTCCTCATGGTGATGGGTTGTGTACCTGTGGACGTTCACTGAGGAATGACTGTCATCTGTGGCAACACCTGTGTGGCAAAACTCTCGACTGATATGTCGACACTATGCAAAAGCTGCATGCGCGCATGATGCGGGTTTGTTCTGTAAAAGACAAGTCTTCAGCAAGACTATTTTCATCCACAAACTGGTGTACAAACACAAGATGCATTGCAGCAGCTCAAATATTACGAGCTCCTACGACACCCGTTGTGCGGTCCGAATCTCGTACTCTCATTTTCCCAAGTTGAAAGAACATCTAAAGGGACATTTTTACACTAAGAGATGTAAGCAGCTGTGCATCACTGCTGTTGAGAGAAGACACCTGATTTGTACACTGACATGATGCAAAACTTGTCCAGTGTTGGAGCAGTGTTGTATAGTAACAAAGTAAAAATACTTCACTACTGTACATTTTGGGAGACTTTGTACTTTACTTGAGTTTTTTTTAATTCAGCTTACTTTCACTTTTACTTCACTACATTTCCGAGCTTAATTGCATACTTCTACTCCGATACATTTTCTATACGCCATGCTGTTACTCGTTACAAAAAACACACACACACGCGAAAAAAGTCGTGTTTTCACCCAGAGACACCACTGATTACTAGTGACTGCAACGAAGTCAGGCCGATTTGTCATGCGGCATGTCCAGTAGGCTTTTTGCAGTTGTGCACTTGGGGGGTGTTTGTCAGGAAAATGATCATTTTTCTGCATTGATTACAGACCTGCAGCATGTCTGTAATCAACTTTTCTGCAGCGTGGCTTTGCTTTGAACCTTGAACCAATCAAAGCAGTGATTCGCAGGTCGAAGCAGTGCTTCGATCTACGATTCGTGGATTGATTGCTATATTTCACTTTATCCAAATTTTTTTCCCGCTAAAACCCTGAAGAACATATGTCTGTGAGTAATATTTAATATTTTTATGTTAAACCGACCTGTTATGGTCTTCTGAAACAGTTGATAGATGTATTTTATAACTTAAAAACGGGGCCGATGCTAACGCGTTAGCATGTCTATGGCGTTTTCAATGTTAAAGTTAGCATTAAGCTGTTCGCATCAGCACGTTTGTGTTGATTTGTCTGTATAATTAATGGCTCAGCGTTCGTTGCCATAAAAGAGTCAAATTGTAATTTTTTTTTAATTTATTTTTATTCATATATTATAGCAGCAACAACAACAGTCTACATAATAGACAATAACAGTCAATAATAATAGACTAATAATGTTACAATACAATTTTAGAGAAAGAGACAAAAAGAACCTAATGAAACAAAACACAACAGAAAAGATAAAACCATGTAAGAATGCAGGCCCGGCACCAGAAAAAAAAATATTAAGGGGGCGATGAGTTTATCACAGGGGGTGGGGTCGCCCCTCCCCCCCAAAAAAGTGTGCACCGGAGGGGACGTGCCTCTGAGTGTGCGTAATGAATTGGGTGCGCTCCTAGAAAGCTCGTGTATTTAGGCTACACCGTTGTAAGAGACTGACTAAGAGTAAAGAGTGAGGACAGTATTTTTTAATTATTATTTGAACCTATAGACCCCTCGGTCTCCTGCATACCACAAAACCAAACCAACTGATCTGAGAAACGACACGAGACAGTAGATTAACCCCACATACAGCCCTCCATCACAAGCGCAAACACAGCGCAATTGGGCATGACAGTCACACAATGGGTCAAAGATAAACCTTTCATGTAGATATACAGTGGTCCCTCGTTTATTGCGGGAGTTATGTTCTAAAAATAGCCCGCAATAGACGAAATCCGCGAAGTAGACAGCGTTATTTTTTACAATTATTATAGACGTTTTAAGGCTGTAAAACCCCTCACTACACACTTTATACACTTTTCTCAAACATGCATTAACATTTTCTCACTTTTCTCTCGTGTGTAAACACTCTCAAAGTTCAAACCTTAGTAGAAAAATAAGACCAACCTGTTTTCAGGCCCAAACATTTGTTTGAGAAATAAAAATAGAACGTTTTCCTATAAATAATTATGATGACTTTTAGAACTAACGAATTTAATTTTAACGATCAACCTACGAGGTTGGACACATAAGAAATAATTAATAGTGACTGACCAGTATTTCACAGTTCCTCTGATCGCGCCTCTTTGTCCTGGCGCCGCGCCACTGTCGCGCCTTTTTCTTCTCACACTTCCAGCAGGTGTCTTTTTCTGAGTGAAGAACACAGTTATGGGTAGTTGTTGGCGCTCTTTTTTCTTCTGGGCGAGAAGATTCTTATAAACAGACATGCAGAACACAATGCGCATACTCTCCCTTCGTGGTGCCGCAACAGGTGTCCTGTCATCTCGACAGAACACCGGCCTGCTCGATGAGGACACAGAGCACAATGCGCTGTAAAAAAAAAGAAAAAAAAAAAAGCGTGCAAAATTGGACTAAAAAAATCCGCGAAACTGCGAGGCGCTATATTTTCCAGTGTTTCTTTTTCTTTCTTTTTTATTTTTATTTTTGATAACTCTCATATCCGAGGGGGCGAGGTTGATGACGTGAGGGGGCGTCGCCCCCAAACGCCCCCTCGTGGCGCCGGGTCCGTCAATGAAAAGAAATGAATACATATAGAAATAAATAACTGTTTCCTGTGAACACCTAGTGAGTAGACTACTCTCGTTTAGGTTTTGAAACCTTGTTTCTGAAGTGTTTTTGTGTGATGTGCACAATTTTCAGTATTTTGAAATTTTGACATCTGTCATTTACAAGCCTAGATAAACTTTAATATAAAAAAAAATCAGTCCGTTTTTGATTATTAACATTTACTTGTACTTTTACTTTCAGTACTTGAGTACATTTAGTTGTACATTACTTGTCATACTTAAGTACAATAAATACTAGATACTTTAAGACTTTTACTTGAGTAGCATTTCAATCAGTGACTTGAACTTCTACCAAAATCATTTTTTAATGGGTATCTGTTTTACTTAAGTGTGATTTTCCGGTACTTTATACAACACTATGTTGGAGTAAGTGTGTGCAAAGAGAACATGACTACGTGGATAAGTAATAATACTGCCTGATAGAGTACATTCCATCTTCAAACAGATGAGTAGCTTGCTGGTTATTGAAATAATTGTGCAGAAGGCAGAACTTTTCAACTGACCCTCATATGATCTGTTTCAATAAAATGAGGATTCTCAAACTTGTTAGCCTGCACTGACAACCAGTAGACACTGTGAAGGGGAGCAATTACTGATTCCTCTTCTTTATTCTTTATTCTTTATTCTTCTTATTTATTCAGTCACAATATAAAATGCAAATGAAGGTGTTAGTATGTCCGTTGTGGGCTACTGTATCAACATGGTGGCCTCCATGAGGGGGCCTGCTCCCATGCAGATATGAAAAGCTCATTCTGAGCTTATGATTTACTGTTGCAAACAATTATATATATGAATGAACTGTGAAGGCTGTGAATGCTATATTCCATTTTTTGCTCATAAACACCCAGAAAGCCTTGATACTGTAGGTTTAAATAATTTAGGATGTCATGGCTGACATTTTGGTGTTTCAGTTTGATTCTCTCTCTAGCTCCTGCTGCTTATTTCTGCTCTATGCTGTCTCTTGTTTGCAATTTTCAGTTGTCACCGATTGTCATCTTCTATGTTTCAATCAGACTAATGTCTACAGCTGTGGTGGGCATAGTTCCCCTAATTAGCGAAGCTAACATTTTTGTGAGCGGATTAGCTTTTCAACTAATTTTGAAAACCATCAGCAGCCCAATTAGTTTCTGCAAAATTTAGTTCCGCTAACCTTTAGTCCCCTAACATTTTTTTGCTGACATAGTGAGTAAAGCCAAACGCTCAAAAACATTTTTAAACCCTAAAATTATACATGTTGGTTAATGTTTATGAATCAAAACCATAAGTGAAAACTGCCTTCCTGTTGATGTCTCCTGCCACATGCCTGTACTCTTCCATGTTGAATGTAAATGACTCTTTCATACAGCAGTGGGCAGGGCACACAAAGACAGACGCTCTGACACATTGTTTTTGTTGGGTTTGTGATAGCCTTTGATTTTACTCAGAAGCATCGGTGATGCTTAAACTCAAAACTGGCTTGTCAGTAGCTGACAGTGTACTGGAGTCAATACCAAAAGGTACTGATTAGCTGTAGCTTCACATGGATCAATCAATCAATTTTTTTATATAGCGCCAAATCACAACAAACAGTTGCCCCAAGGCGCTTTATATTGTAAGGCAAGGCCATACAATAATTATGTAAAACCCCAACGGTCAAAACGACCCCCTGTGAGCAAGCACTTGGCTACAGTGGGAAGGAAAAACTCCCTTTTAACAGGAAGAAACCTCCAGCAGAACCAGGCTCAGGGAGGGGCAGTCTTCTGCTGGGACTGGTTGGGGCTGAGGGAGAGAACCAGGAAAAAGACATGCTGTGGAGGGGAGCAGAGATCGATCACTAATGATTAAATGCAGAGTGGTGCATACAGAGCAAAAAGAGAAAGAAACAGTGCATCATGGGAACCCCCCAGCAGTCTACGTCTATAGCAGCATAACTAAGGGATGGTTCAGGGTCACCTGATCCAGCCCTAACTATAAGCTTTAGCAAAAAGGAAAGTTTTAAGCCTAATCTTAAAAGTAGAGAGGGTGTCTGTCTCCCTGATCTGAATTGGGAGCTGGTTCCACAGGAGAGGAGCCTGAAAGCTGAAGGCTCTGCCTCCCATTCTACTCTTACAAACCCTAGGAACTACAAGTAAGCCTGCAGTCTGAGAGCGAAGCGCTCTATTGGGGTGATATGGTACTACGAGGTCCCTAAGATAAGATGGGACCTGATTATTCAAAACCTTATAAGTAAGAAGAAGAATTTTAAATTCTATTCTAGAATTAACAGGAAGCCAATGAAGAGAGGCCAATATAGGTGAGATATGCTCTCTCCTTCTAGTCCCCGTCAGTACTCTAGCTGCAGCATTTTGAATTAACTGAAGGCTTTTTAGGGAACTTTTAGGACAACCTGATAATAATGAATTACAATAGTCCAGCCTAGAGGAAATAAATGCATGAATTAGTTTTTCAGCATCACTCTGAGACAAGACCTTTCTGATTTTACAGATATTGCGTAAATGCAAAAAAGCAGTCCTACATATTTGTTTAATATGCGCTTTGAATGACATATCCTGATCAAAAATGACTCCAAGATTTCTCACAGTATTACTAGAGGTCAGGGTAATGCCATCCAGAGTAAGGATCTGGTTAGACACCATGTTTCTAAGATTTGTGGGGCCAAGTACAATAACTTCAGTTTTATCTGAGTTTAAAAGCAGGAAATTAGAGGTCATCCATGTCTTTATGTCTGTAAGACAATCCTGCAGTTTAGCTAATTGGTGTGTGTCCTCTGGCTTCATGGATAGATAAAGCTGGGTATCATCTGCGTAACAATGAAAATTTAAGCAATACCGTCTAATAATACTGCCTAAGGGAAGCATATATAAAGTGAATAAAATTGGTCCTAGCACAGAACCTTGTGGAACTCCATAATTAACTTTAGTCTGTGAAGAAGATTCCCCATTTACATGAACAAATTGTAATCTATTAGACAAATATGATTCAAACCACCGCAGCGCAGTGCCTTTAATACCTATGGCATGCTCTCATCTCTGTAATAAAATTTTATGGTCAACAGTATCAAAAGCAGCACTGAGGTCTAACAGAACAAGCACAGAGATGAGTCCACTGTCCAAGGCCATAAGAAGATCATTTGTAACCTTAAACCTTAAAAGCCTGTGGTACATAGCCAACTAACAAAGATAGATTGATCATATTTAAGATCGAAGCATTAAATAATGGTAGGGCTTCCTTGAGCAGCCTGGTAGGAATGGGGTCTAATAAACATGTTGATGGTTTGGATGAAGTAACTAATGAAAATAACTCAGACAGAACAATCGGAGAGAAAGAGTCTAACCAAATACCGGCATCACTGAAAGCAGCCAAAGATAACGATACGTCTTTGGGATGGTTATGAGTAATTTTTTCTCTAATAGTTAAAATTTTGTTAGCAAAGAAAGTCATGAAGTCATTACTAGTTAAAGTTAATGGAATACTCAGCTCAATGGAGCTCTGACTCTTTGTCAGCCTGGCTACAGTGCTGAAAAGAAACCTGGGGTTGTTCTTATTTTCTTCAATTAGTGATGAGTAGAAAGATGTCCTAGCTTTACGGAGGGCTTTTTTATAGAGCAACAGACTCTTTTTCCAGGCTAAGTGAAGATCTTCTAAATTAGTGAGACGCCATTTCCTCTCCAACTTACGGGTTATCTGCTTTAAGCTACGAGTTTGTGAGTTATACCACGGAGTCAGACACTTCTGATTTAAAGCTCTCTTTTTCAGAGGAGCTACAGCATCCAAAGTTGTCTTCAATGAGGATGTAAAACTATTGACGAGATACTCTATCTCCCTTACAGAGTTTAGGTAGCTACTCTGCACTGTGTTGTTATATGGCATTAGAGAACATAAAGAAGGAATCATATCCTTAAACCTAGTTACAGCGCTTTCTGAAAGACTTCTAGTGTAATGAAACTTATTCCCTACTGCTGGGTAGTCCATCAGAGTAAATGTAAATGTTATTAAGAAATGATCAGACAGAAGGGAGTTTTCAGGGAATACTGTTAAGTCTTCTATTTCCATACCATAAGTCAGAACAAGATCTAAGATATGATTAAAGTGGTGGGTGGACTCATTTACTTTTTGAGCAAAGCCAATAGAGTCTAATAATAGATTAAATGCAGTGTTGAGGCTGTCATTCTCAGCATCTGTGTGGATGTTAAAATCGCCCACTATAATTATCTTATCTGAGCTAAGCACTAAGTCAGACAAAAGGTCTGAAAATTCACAGAGAAACTCACAGTAACGACCAGGTGGACGATAGATAATAACAAATAAAACTGGTTTTTGGGACTTCCAATTTGGATGGACAAGACTAAGAGACAAGCTTTCAAATGAATTAAAGCTCTGTCTGGGTTTTTGATTAATTAATAAGCTGGAATGGAAGATTGCTGCTAATCCTCCGCCCCGGCCCGTGCTACGAGCATTCTGACAGTTAGTGTGACTCGGGGGTGTTGACTCATTTAAACTAACATATTCATCCTGCTGTAACCAGGTTTCTGTTAGGCAGAATAAATCAATATGTTGATCAATTATTATATCATTTACCAACAGGGACTTAGAAGAGAGAGACCTAATGTTTAATAGACCACATTTAACTGTTTTAGTCTGTGGTGCAGTTGAAGGTGCTATATTATTTTTTCTTTTTGAATTTTTATGCTTAAATAGATTTTTGCTGGTTATTGGTAGTCTGGGAGCAGGCACCGTCTCTACGGGGATGGGGTAATGAGGGGATGGCAGGGGGAGAGAAGCTGCAGAGAGGTGTGTAAGACTACAACTCTGCTTCCTGGTCCCAACCCTGGATAGTCATGGTTTGGAGGATTTAAGAAAATTGGCCAGATTTCTAGAAATGAGAGCTGCTCCATCCAAAGTGGGATGGATGCCGTCTCTCCTAACAAGACCAGGTTTTCCCCAGAAGCTTTGCCAATTATCTATGAAGCCCACCTCATTTTTTGGACACCACTCAGACAGCCAGCAATTCAAGGAGAACATGCGGCTAAACATGTCACTCCCGGTCTGATTGGGGAGGGGCCCAGAGAAAACTACAGATTCTGACATTGTTTTTGCAAAATTACACACCGATTTAATGTTAATTTTAATGACCTCCGATTGACGTAACCGGGTGTCATTACTGCCGACGTGAATTACAATCTTACCAAATTTACGCTTAGCCTTAGCCAGCAGTTTCAAATTTCCTTCAGTGTCGCCTGCTCTGGCCCCCGGAAGACAATTGACAATGGTTGCTGGTGTCGCTAACTTCACATTTCGCAAAACAGAGTCGCCAATAACCAGAGTTTGATCCTCGGCGGGTGTGTCGCCGAGTGGGGAAAAAGGGTTAGAGATGTGAACGGGTTGGCGGTGTACACGGGGCTTCTGTTTAGAACTACGCTTCCTCCTCACAGTCACCCAGTCGGCCTGCTTTCCCGGCTGCTCGGGATCTGCCAGGGGGTAACTAACGACGTCTAAGCTACCTTGATCCGCACCGACTACAGGGGCCTGGCTAGCTGTAGAATTTTCCACGGTGCGGAGCCGAGTCTCCAATTCACCCAGCCTGGCCTCCAAAGCTACGAATAAGCTACACTTATTACAAGTACCATTACTGCTAAAGGAGGCCGAGGAATAACTAAACATTTCACACCCAGAGCAGAAAAGTGCGGGAGAGACAGGAGAAGCCGCCATGCTAAATCGGCTAAGAGCTAGTAGCTACGCTAAGCTAGCGGATTCCTAAAAACACGCAAAGTGAATAATGTGTAAATAATTTAGAGGTGATTCAGCAGAAGGAGTGCTTTAGTTAAGGCACGTAAAGATTACACTGGGAAACAAATCATAATCTAGATAACTAGATCAATCTAACTGCGCAGATTAAACAGCTAACAGATACAGAAAAACACCGCTGTGCTCTGGAACAGGAAGTGATACAATACCGCAGTGAGAGCCAACCACCAGTAGAGGCAAGCTAGATTGCCTGCTGCGTGTTATGATCTGACGGTCCGTTTCAACCTGGGGCCAGCCTGTCAATGGGCTGCAGCGTGTGCGCGTGGGCTCGCTGCAGCCCGACTCCACAGCGATTTTATTTATGTCCACGTGATGACAGCAAGCAAACACACACTCGTCACAGTGGACAGTTGTTACTCCATGTCCATCCAACGTCTAAACACAGTATGTGTTGTCTTGCTGGGATGTCCAGAACGACATACAGTGAGGAAAATAAGTATTTGAACACCCTGCGGTTTTGCAAGTTCTCCCACTTAGAAGTCATGGAGTGGTCTGAAATTTTCATCCTCGGTGCATGTAACCCTGGTTCCAAATCCTGTCTATTTCTCCTCTGCCTTTATGTCTCTCTCTCTCTCTCTGTCTACACTCTCCATTCCTTTTGGTAATATCGCATTATTTATAACAAAAACTCAACCATAGTGCAAGACATCTAAAGTCATATATTTTCAAATTAGTATTTGCATATTTTATTTTAGTTGACTGCTGTCTTATGAATAACCACACTGCTTCCTTGTGTGTGTGTGTGTGTGTGTGTGTGTGTGTGTGTGTGTGTGTGTGTGTGTGTGTGTGTGTGTGTGTGTGTGTGTGTGTGTGTGTGTGTGTGTGGTGATAATTAAGTATGGTTTGTGGTAATGCAAAACATGATCAGCAAAGTCAAAGATTAGCATATACACAAACACATGCCACAATGATTATTGCACTCAACTTGAAAAAAGTGTAGAAGCTGCTTTGATGATGATATCTGACCACAATTAATGTGAGCCACCAGTGTTGGCCTTTCATCAGTTTGGTTTTGTATGAGTGAAGTAAAGGAATGTGAGTATTGATGTATCTCCCTGTGTGCACATGTAGGAACCTGCCTGTGTAAGGCGTGTCTGAATATTGTGCTGTAAATAAGAGAAAAACTCTACACTCACCTTTGGACCAGGATTTTGTGTGTCTATGCCACACTCACATTCTGTTGCTTCATGATAGTATTGCACCACCACTGCACCTGACCATATCTTATTTTAAGACCAACATGGCCATAGCGACACAACCTTAGATGCTGTGGCATGAAGCCAATGTCGAAATTACAAATCTTGGAGCAAGTCATTGCCCACAGATGCAAAGATCTCCAAGTGTACAGCAGAAATAAACATGTTTACACCCTTAAGAAAAAATCAATAAATAAAAAAATCAGTTTTGGTCTCTATAGCCAGCTTCCCTACTCATGACAGCTGTACTGTATTGTGCTGGTTGGAAACCAACAACACTTGCAAAGCACTGTGCAATTTGTACTGAGGGTGTGATGGGGCCCTCAGTATTTTCTGAGTTTTCATGGGAGTTCAGTCAAATGACTCCTGTGGAGTTCATTTTTCATATCAGTTAATTGCTTTGGATGGAAATTCTGGTGTGACAAGCATTTGCCTCTCATGATTTATTCATTCTAAAGGCCTCTAGCAGAATACCATTTGGGCACCATTGCTATCTGCAGGTTATATCAGACAATGCAGTTTTGAATCAGGTAATTGTATACTGTATACAAGTCAGAAAAGGATAAAATTCCATTTGCTTTTCAACATACATTGCCAACTTGGCTTCACAAAGCAGACATTCATCACTCTCTGTCTCTGCTTTCACTAGAAATCCCTGAAGCATTCATAACAAGCCCACGACAAAGCTGTCACATGCACAGATGTTTTACAGGTCTGTCAATGCTGTTTGTCATTATGTCATCATGCTTGAGTCTTTGTGTTTGAAGACACATTGCTTGAACATGGCGACTCCAGATCAATATATATCACACGTACTAGCAGAAATGCCCATTGCTTTGAAAGGATAATGCTAAAAAATAACAAAGAATAAACACAGTGGCTATATTATATCAGTCAGTGAATGAACTGCTTGAAAAAGAATGTCAATACTGGTCATGGGTGCTGTCATTTTTGTGGGAAACAATGATTATACTCATCAGCTTTGAATGTAAAGCACGGTTATCCAAACACTTTAGAGGCGTGACCACTTGGAGTAACAGCTCATGTGTTGTTGCTGCGGTTGGTCAGAGGCTGCTGGCTACAGCTGCCATGCAAGCCCTCAGATGTAGCAAAAGCTAAGGAAAAGGCATATTGTGAGCTGTGGAAGACGTTGAATAGTAAGGAAGGAGAAAAGGACTTGTACCGATTGGCCAGACAATGGGACAGAGCTGGAAAGCATGTGCAGCAGGTTAGGGTGGTAAAAGATACACATGGTAATGTGCTGACAAGCGAGGAGAGTGTGCTGAAAAGGTGGAGGGGATATTTTGAGGAGCTGGATGATGTGGTGAGAGTACATCAGGAAGTACAAGAGATTAGTAAGGATAAAGTGAGGGCAGGTATGAAGAGGATGAAGAGTGGAAAGGCAGTTGGTCCAGATGACATTCCAGTGGAGGCATGGAAATATCTAGGAGAGATGGCGTAGTTACGTACTATTCCTGACCTAGCACTTTTTAAATCTAAGTTAAAGACTTATTTATTTAAACTGGCTTTTAACACTTAGTGGGGAGGTGACGTTCTGTTATTTTTATGTTCTTTTTTATGTTGTTTTAAAATTTTAATTTATATGTGTTTTATTTTTGTAAATTTGTGTTTTTAATGTTAAGCACTTTGGACACCAGTCAGTGCTGTAAAGCGCTTTATAAATAAATGTTGATTGATTGATTGATGGCAGTGGAGTTTCTAACCAGATTGTTTTATAAAATCAGTAACTACAGAGGGATAAAGTTGATCAGCCACAGCATGAAGTTATGGGAAAGAGTTGTCAAAGCTAGGCTTAGAAAACAGGTGAAGATCTGTGAGGAGCAATATGCTTTCATGCTGAGAAAGAGCACTACAGATGCAATGTTTCTCTGAGAATATTAATGGAATAGTATATAGAAGGTCAGAAGGAGTTACATTGTGTGTTTATGGATTTAGAGAAAGCTTATGGTAGGGTGCTAAGAGAAGAGGTGTGGAATTGTATGAGGAAGTCTGGAGTGGCAGAGAAGTATGAGTGTACTGCAGGACATGTACAAGGATAGTGTGATAGCAGTGAGATAAGGAGTAGGAATGACAGGCTCATTCATGGTGAAGGTGGGATTACACCAAGGATCAGTTCTGAGTCCTTTCTTGTTTGCAGTGGTGCTGGACAGGTTGACGGATGAGATCAGACAGGAGTCCCCATGGACTATGATGTTTGCAGATGACATTGTGATCTGTGGAGAGCAGTGAGTCTACGAAGGTGGGATATGCTCTGGAGGGCAGGGGAATGAAAGTCAATAGAGCAAAACTGAGTACGCGGTTACAAGGAGTCGAGGTGGTGAAAATAGATGAGTTTAAATACTTGGGGTCAACTGTCCAACGTAATGGAGAGTGTGGTAAAGAGGTGAAAAACAGCGTGTAGGCAGGGAGGAGTGGGTGGAGAAAGGTGGCAGGAGTGATTTGTGACAGAAGAATATCTGCTAGCGTGAACGGGAAAGTGAGACCAGCTATATTGTACGGCTTGAAGACTGTGGCACTAAAAAAAGACAGGAGGTAGATCTGATGATGTTGCGATTCTCTTTGGGAGTGACGAGAATGGACAGGATTTGGACTGAACATATCAGAGGGACAGCTCAGTTGTCAGGGTTTGGAGACAAAGTCATAGAGGTGACATTGAGATGGTGTGGACATGTGCAGAGGAGGGACCTAGAGTATATAGGCAGAAGGATGCTGAGGCTGGAGACACCAGGCAGGAGGAGAAGAGAGAGGCCAAAGAGCAGGTTCATGGATGTGCTGATGGAGGACATGCAGGTGGTTGGTGTGACAGAGAGGAAGATACAGAGGACAGGGTGAGATGGAAACGATTGATCTGCTGTGGCGACCCCTAATGGGAGTAGCCAAAAGAAGATGATTAATGAGGAAATAAGTGGGTCATAATGTTTCATGCCTACACCAATGCAAAACAATTATGAGAACCAGTGCTCAACCCCCAAAATGTGATTTAATAACCTCTGAAACTGAGGTTAGCCTGTTATCTGAGCTTGTCTGTTAGACTCTAACGGCATTCACATTTGTAGCAGCTTTTGGTAACTAGAGGATGTCAGGTGCAGTTAATCAATTAATACTGAGGAAATAGGCAGGTCATAATTTTTTTTTTTATGTCCAAAGCTAAGCTGTTATGGGGACCACTGTTCAGCCCCCACAAAAATTTGAATGAATTTGCTGAGCTTATGTGACATTCTTAAGATGGAGCTTTACCCATATATGTGCTGATTGACACAGGCTTACAAGTAAGGCACATTATACACTCAACAAAAATATAAATGCAACACTTTTGGTTTTGCTCCCATTTTGTATGAGATGAACTCAAAGATCTAAAACGTTTTCCACATACACAATATCACCATTTCCCTCAAATATTGTTCACAAACCAGTCTAAATCTGTGATAGTGAGCACTTCTTTGCTGAGATAATCCATCCCACCTCACAGGTGTGCCATATCAAGATGCTGATTAGACACCATGATTAGTGCACAGGTGTGCCTTAGACTGCCCACAATAAAAGGCCACTCTGAAAGGTGCAGTTTTATCACACAGCACAATGCCACAGATGTCGCAAGATTTGAGGGAGCATGCAATTGGCATACTGACAGCAGGAATGTCAACCAGAGCTGTTGCTCGTGTATTGAATGTTCATTTCTCTACCATAAGCCGTCTCCAAAGGCGTTTCAGAGAATTTGGCAGTACATCCAACCAGCCTCACAACCACAGACCACGTGTAACCACACCAGCCCAGGACCTCCACATCCAGCATGTTCACCTCCAAGATCGTCTGAGACCAGCCACTCGGACAGCTGCTGAAACAATCGGTTTGCATAACCAAAGAATTTCTGCACAAACTGTCAGAAACCATCTCAGGGAAGCTCATCTGTATGCTCGTCGTCCTCATCGGGGTCTCGACCTGACTCCAGTTCGTCGTCGTAACCGATTTGAGTGGTCAAATGCTCACATTCGCTGGCGTTTGGCACGTTGGAGAGGTGTTCTCTTCACGGATGAATCCCGGTTCACACTGTTCAGGGCAGATGGTAGACAGAGTGTGTGGCGTCGTGTGGGTGAGCGGTTTTCTGATGTCAGTGTTGTGGATGGAGTGGCCCATGGTGGCGATGGGGTTATGGTATGGGCAGGCGTCTGTTATGGACGAAGAACACAGGTGCATTTTATTGATGGCATTTTGAATGCACAGAGATACCGTGATGAGATCCTGAGGCCCATTGTTGTGCCATACATCCAAGAACATCACCTCATGTTGCAGCAGGATAATGCACGGCCCCATGTTGCAAGGATCTGTACACAATTCTTGGAAGGTGAAAATGTCCCAGTTCTTGCATGGCAGGCATACTCACCGGACATGTCACCCATTGAGCATGTTTGGGATGCTCTGGACCGGCGTATACGACAGCGTGTACCAGTTCCTGCCAATATCCAGCAACTTCACACAGCCATTGAGGAGGAGTGGACCAACATTCCACAGGCCACAAGTGACAACCTGATCAACTCTATGTGAAGGAGATGTGTTGCACTGCATGAGGCGAATGGTGGTCACACCAGATACTGACTGGTATCCCCCCCCAATAAAACAAAACTGCACCTTTCAGGGTGGCCTTTTATTGTGGGCAGTCTAAGGCACACCTGTGCACTAATCATGGTGTCTAATCAACATCTTGGTATGGCACACCTGTGAGGTGGGATGGATTATCTCAGCAAAGGAGAAGTGCTCACTATCACAGATTTAGACTGGTTTGTGAACAATATTTGTTTTAGATCTTTGAGTTCATCTCATACAAAATGGGAGCAAAACCAAAAGTGTTGCGTTTATATTTTTGTTGAGTGTATATAGGAGGTAGATGAGCTCATTATATTTCCAGGGACTGATATTAATCTGCATATTAATGGGTGCACATGATCCTTCGGAAACTACTATATCTCAGTCCTGCTAATGAGTGTAAAGTTACATTGTGGGTACTTGATAGGAAGTACATGTTGCAACACGTTACTGTGACAGTGTTTTGAAAAGGTTTATGACCTCATGAGCCTTTACACATTTTAATTTGTTTATGATATCAAGGGTTTTTTTTTAAATCAGGCTTCACTGTTATTAAAATTTCAAGTATTATGCCATTTAAACTCAGTGAAAACAAACCTCTATGCCAAAACAATGGAATGCATGATTATGGATATCTGTTTAATGGAACACACAAATGTTCACAAAAAGTGAATGAGGTGGGTTGTGTATTTTATACTGACTCTTTGTTTCTGTGTACTTAAAATACAAATCTGTTTTAAAGCTAGTATGTAGGAGGATCATCTAGTGGTTAAGTTGCAAGATACATTATACGCATGTCGTGTCGTGTTGTTTCATGACTCAATATTGTTTCTCTTCACATTCAAGCTTTTTTTTTTGGTGAGGGGGATTCATGCTCCCTTTCCTTCTTTCGTGATAAGCCATATTATGAACCTTCATTTAAATTAGGGTTCTCAAAGTTATTAGCCTGCACTAGTAACCAGCAATGTTAATGCTGCAGATAACAGAATATTTACAGAGGAATCCTGCAAATGGTGATAGAAGCACCAAATTTGACATAAATGCTCCTTACACATTTACTCATTGGAAAAAAAAAAAGCTTTGGTCACTTGAATTTTCAATAGGCAGCCAGTTATGGGTCAGTTGAACAATTACACAGGGGTCAAAATTAAACGATGCTCCAATCATATCAGAAACTATACCACATTATTTGTCAAACAGATTCCAAAAAGGTATATTTTGGACGACAGCAAGAATGGTGACAAAGGTCAATTTCAGTTAGTACAGGGGCCAAAATTTAAAGTTGCTGTAATTTTGGTAAAAAGTGATGCAAGTTACTGGTTAATAGGGTTTTAAAAAGTATAGTTTGCACCATGTCTCATACTAATAATGCTCCATGTAGGTTACTCGTGCAGCAGATAAGAGAATATTTAGAGCGGAATCCTGTAAATAGTGATAAAAGCATCAAATTTGGCAGAAATACTCCTCAGACAATCCTCTTTTGAAAAAACCGATTGGCCACTTGAATTTTCAGTTGGCGTTCATGTAGAGGTGAATTGAAGAATTACACAGGAGTCAAAATTAAAAGATGCTCCAATCATATTGAAACCTATGCCACATTACTTGCCTGATCACAGAGATTCCAAAAAGGCATGGTTTGGACAGTCTGTAACTGAATTCGATGGAGTTATGGCATTAAAACAGCAAGAATGGTGACAAAGGTCAGTGTCGGTTTGTACAGGGGTCAAAAGTTAAAGTTGCTCCAATTTTGGTAAAAAGTGATGCAAATTACTAGTTGAGTTAACACGGTTTTAAAAAGGAATAGTTTGGACCATGTATCATCCTTACTTATCACATTACGGGTTAACATATGTCACATCCAATAGACGTAGACCTTGTTTGACCTTTACTTTGGAGACCAAGCATTCAACACTGTCATTTATTAATCCTATTAGCGCAACCAATAATTTGCATCACTTTTTACCAAAATTGGAGCAACTTTAACTTTTGACCCCTGTACAAAATGAAACTGACCTTTGTCACCATTCTTTCTGTTTTTTATCCCGTAACTCCATAGAATTCAGTCACAGATAGTCCAAACTATACCTTTTTGGAATCTTTATAATCAGGCAAATAATGTGGAATATTTTTCAATATGATTGGAGCATCTTTTAATTTTGACTCCTGTGTAATTCTTCAATTCACCCCTACCTGACCACCGATTGAAAAGTCAAGTGGCCAATCAGTTTTTTCAAAAGAGGAGTGTTTAAGGAGCATTTCAGCCGAATTTGATGCTTTTATCACCATTTGCATGATTGTTTCAGTTATCTGCTGCACTATATGTAGACATGACTGAACTTATGGATAACTCAGACATGACAAGACTCAGTCAGACTCAATTTTGTCATTCTAGTCACGTAACATGGTACAATGAAACAGTTTCACAGGTTTCAGTTTTGTTCCATAAAATTTTAACTCACTATATGCTAAGGTAAACATAAATAAATAAACAATAATAATAAAGTAAAAATAACATAAAACCTATGTACAATAACAGCAAAGGCTTAAGGTGGTCAGTGCGGCAATGATCAAGAAATCACTATATGCTAAGGTAAACATAAATTAAATAAATAAACAATAATAATAAAGTAAAAATAACATAAAACCTATGTACAATAACAGCAAAGGCTTAAGGTGGTCAGTGCGGCAATGATCAACAAATCAAGCAATCAGAACAATAAGGTAATCCATAGTGGAGAACACAAAACATTTGACAGATTACCGGTTTGTGCATAAGGCCACTTAAGTGTACAAGTTTTTCTGTGAAAGCTGCATGCAGGACATCCTGTTTTGCCAGGTCACCGAAAGAAATGCCACATTTAATCTGAAGTTATAACTTTTACATAACATTGTCAGAGGAAGACAAATGTGTTTTGGATGGAATATGCACTAAATACCAAGTAAGTTTAATACTGTGTCATTGTAAGAAAGCTATGTTGTAAAAAAGCTGACTGAGGTTACAAGGTTTACTCATGTTTTTGCTGTGTAATTATGACAAATAACTCAGTTTCATGTGCTTTGGTGTAACTTCACAAATTTGTGTTGGACTAAGTGCAATTTTATCGTGAAATAGTGTGGAAAGTACAACCCCAATTCCAATAAAGTTGGGATGTTGTCTAAAATGTAATAAAAACAAAATATAATGATTTGAAAATCCTCTTCAACCTATATTCAACTGAATACACCACAAAGACAAGATATTTAATGTTCAAACTGATAGACTTTGTTGTTTTTGTGCAAATATTTGCTCATTTTGAAATGGATGCCTGCAACACATTTCAAAAAAGTTGGGAAGGGGCAACAAAAGACTGGGAAAGTTGATGAATACTCACCTAATTTGAAAAAGGTGAGTGTCATGATTGGGTATAAAAGGAGCATCCTCAAAAGGCTCAGCCATTCATAAGCAAAGATGGGGCGAGGATCACCACTTTAGGATCACCACAACTCCATGAAAAAAATAGTCCAACAGTTTAAGAACAATGTTTCTCAATGTTCAATTGCAAGGAATTTAGGGATTCCATCATCTACAGTCCATAATATAATCAGAAGATTCAGAGAATCTGGAGAACTTTCTACGTGTAAGCAGCAAGGTCGAAAACCAACACTGAATGCCCGTGATCTTCGATGCCTCAGGTGGCACTGCATTAAAAACCAATATCATTGTATAAAGGATATTACCGCGTGGGCTCAGGAACACTAAAGAAAACCATTGTCAGTTAACACGGTTTGTTGCTACATCTACAAGTGCAAGTTAAAATTCTAACTGCGTGAAAAAAATAGTCCAATAGTTTAAGAACAATGTTTCTCAATGTTCAATTGCAAGGAATTTAGGGATTCCATCATCTACAGTCCATAATATAATCAGAAGATTCAGAGAATCTGGAGAACTTTCTATGTGTAAGCAGCAAGGTCGAAAACCAACATTGAATGCCCGTGATCTTCGATGCCTCAGGTGGCACTGCATTAAAAACCAATATCATTGTGTAAAGGATCTTACCGCGTGGGCTCAAGAACACTAAAGAAAACCATTGTCAGTTAACACGGTTTGTTGCTACATCTACAAGTGCAAGTTAAAACTCTGTCATCAACAACATCCAGAAACGCCGCCACATTCTCTGACCTCGAGCTAATTTGAAATGGACAAAGGCAAAGTGGAAAAGTGTGCTGTGGTCTGGTGAGTCCACGTTTCAAATTGTTTTTGGAAATTATGGACGTTGTTTCCTCTGGACAAAAGAGGAAAAGGACCATCCAGATTGTTACCAGCGCAACGTTCAAAAGCCAGCATCTGTGATGGTATGGGGTTGTGTTAGTGCCCATGGCATGGGCAACTTACACATCTGTGATGGCACCATCAATGCTGAAAGGTTCATCCATGTTTTGGAGCAACACATGCTGCCATCCAAGCAACGTCTTTTTCAGGGACGTCCCTGCTTATTTCAGCAAGACAGTGCCAATCCACATGCTGCACGTGTTACAACAGCGTGGCTTCATAGTAAAAGAGTGCAGGTACTAGACTGGCCTGCCTGTAGTCCAGACCTGTCACCCATTGAAATGTGTGGCACATTATGAAGTGCAAAATACGACAATGGAGACCCTGGACTTTTGAACAACTGAAGTCGTACATCAAGCAAGAAAGGGAAAGAATTCCACCCACAAAGCTTCAACAATTAGTGTCCTCAGTTCCCAAATGCTTATTGAGTGTTGTTAGAAGGAAAGGTGATGGAACACAGTGGTAAACATACCACTGTCCCAGCTTTTTTGAAAGATGTTGCAAAATGAGCAAATATTTGCACAAAAACAATAGTCTATCAGTTTGAACATTAAATATCTTGTATTTGTGGTGTATTCAATTGAATATAGGTTGAAGAGGATTTGCAAATCATTGTATTCTGTTTTTATTTACATTTTACACAACATCCCAACTCCATTGGAATTGGAGTTGTACCAAAATATTTAGTGATCATTACAAATGGTGGAAATGAGGAAAGTTTGAATTTCAAAATTAATTTGAATATTGAGAATTTCAGTTTTTTTCTTCCAGAAATGTTTGTTTCATGTTTTGAAAGGAGAATCACCCTCGTTTCCCCCCCAAGCTGATAGCGGAGAATGGACTTATGCTTTGCACATTCAATCTATAACATTGGATGATTCCATCTCTGTGGTGCACCAAGGCAAAATTACACAAACTGCATCACTGTCCAAATACTTATAGACCTGACTGTACATTAAATCAAAATCATTGATGATTTAAATGTTATACAGTCACTCTTCAATAAAATGACAAATTCATTAGGTGCCTGTATTGATGGATCGTAAGGATCATGGTTTAATTTCTCCAGAGTGTACAGATGAGTCCTTGGAGGCCGATTTGATTGACAGCTCCAGTATTTGCATTCAGTTTTTTTTGTAACGGTCAGTGAGTTAGAGCTCATAAGATGACTTTTTCTAGCAATAAATAAAATGCTACCAGTGTTTTCTGAGAGCCTAAGAGCCAGTAGAATATCTATGAAAATGTTCCTGACTATTGTGCTCTAAGTGTTGGGAATGTATCCAGAACCCTATGAATATTCACAAGCATGATACAGCCCTAAAAGTCCAGTCAGGGATCTGTTGCACTGCCAGTGTTCTTGGCAGTGAACGGTGGTGTCTCAGTCCTATTTTGTCTTCACTGCTGTGATTTTCTTCAAGACTCTGGCTGCAGACAGTGTACAAAAAGCATGAAGCAGTGGTTTCCCTTATGGAAACTGCTGTGTTTGGAATCCCCCCCAAAAATTTATGACACACAATCCACCTATTGCAGTTTGGTACAGTATGTGTCCTTGATGATCACTTGATTATTTTTCTTAGAAAATATTGTTGTCTGTGTCTTTCAGCATGAGGCCACAGATAGTCTTTACCATTTTCATGTTAATCACATTAACCAGGCCTGCTGATGTAAATATCAATTTTTGCCCTTTACATGTTATATAATCAATAATTAAGAATTATATGCTAAATTTTGCATGTCTCTTTTTACACATGTGAAGTGATGATTTCACAGTCCCTTCACATCCACTTGGTTGGTTATACATAAATGGTTGGATTTTTATTTATTTATTCATTTTATTTTCCTACTTTTCTGATGAGCCAAAACCACAACATCAAGGAGAAAATCACTATCTTCTAAAGACTGGCAGCAGGTTTTGGGAGCTGATTTTAAGTCCACCTGAAAAAGGTCCAACCTTTTCACATTGCATGATGGGAACTAGTACACTTCAGAATTATTTCTTTACAAAAAATAAAAAATGATGGAAAGCGTTTTGGGACCTCCCTCTAAGTATTAACATTTTGTATGTTTGTTTATTTATTATTTATTGAAGTTTAGTGTTAAAAAAATGTAGTCAGTGTGTAAAATTTTAGCATAAAATACGATTTCAAGCTTATCCACTTCACTGGTGTTCTTGATGCACTGCAGTCTGTAATTATGAAGTGGAAATTTTGGAACTATGATTGATGACAGTCTTTGGTTTTTGTCACCAGTGCTGGCGACAGTTCAGCGAATTAGCAAATACCTATTTAGTGAACTTAATATTTTCATGAGTGGATTTGGGTTTCGGTTCAGTTAGTTGAGTTGAATGTTTTAGCCGTTTATTAGTTAACTTTTCAGTGAGTGGATTAATGGCTGAAGATCACGTTTCATCTCCCACGGCAGCCGGTGTCCCGTCGAGATGATGTAAACGTCGAGATGAGGTGAACGCGCTACTGCGCATGCATGCGCACATCGTTCTACCCCGGACTTGAAGACGTCACCTGTTGTGAAAGTGTAGTGACACGGACCCACAACAGGGGGCGCAAATGAACGGTCAATAGATGAGCCAAAAAGTAACAATTTAATGTTGTGAAGGTGCACAACGAATACACAGACAATCACAGAATATGATAACAGTCAATCCACAAAGGTGACGTGTGGGCAGGCTCAAGGATAGAAGACGTCTGTCCTGAGAAGAGCCGGAACCACACGATTTCCGCCGCCACCGAACCTGGTGAATACTGGAGCTGCCAAGTCCCGAATTCCCAGGTGATCACCGTCCCCGACTGTCGGATCTGGTACTGCTGGCGAAGAACAAAGACAGTCAAGTGTGGGTGGTGGGAATGCCACCTCCACCTCTAACACACACTCGTGCAGCGTCTGTTTAACCACTTATCTGACGGACGTAGGACGAAACAGTCGCGACCCACGCCGGTCCTCTGGTTGACAGCTGCAAAACAATAGCTCTTAGAATCAATTACTACAGGCAGAGAAAGTTACCTCCATTGAAGTACGATATCTCGGCAACAAGGTGGAGATGACGTCTGGTCTTTATGGAGTGAGATGATGTAGAGTAGATGGGTGACAGCTGTCAAGAGATAATGAGTGACAGCTGTCACCCCCGGCTGTGTCCGTGGCGGCAGCGCCCTCTCGTGCCCGAAGCCCGCACTTCAGGCAGGGTGCCCAGTGGTGGTGGGCCAGCAGTACCTCCTCTTCTGGCGGCCCACACAACAGGACCCCCCCCTCAACGGGTGCCTCCTGGCGCCCGACCAGGCTTGTTCGGGTGACGGTGGTAGAAGTCGGCCAGGAGGGCCGGATCCAGGATGAAGCTCCTCTTCAGCCAGGAGTGTTCTTCGGGTCCATACCCCTCCCACTCCACCAAGTACTGGAACCCCTGGCCCATCCGATGGACGTCCAGGAGCCGGCACACCGTCCAAGCCGGCTCCCCGTCGATGATCCGAGCAGCAGGCGGCGCCAGTCCGGGAGCACAGAGGGGTGAGGTGTGGTGAGGTTTGATCCTTGAAACGTGAAAAACCGGGTGGATCCGCAGTGAAGCCGGGAGTTGGAGCTTCACTGCGGCAGGACTGAGGACTTTGAGGATCTTGAATGGTCCAATATATCTGTCCTTAAGTTTCAGGGAGTCCACCTGGAGGGGGATGTCCTTCGTGGATAGCCACACCTCCTGCCCGGGCTGGTAAGCAGGGGCCGGGTATCGTCGGCGGTCTGCATGGGTCTTCGCCCAGGTCCGGGCCTTCAACAAGGCAGAACGGGTGGAGCGCCACACCCGACGGCACTTCCGCAGGTGGGCCTGGACCGAGGGCACACCGACCTCTCCCTCCACCACGGGAAACAACGGGGGCTGATACCCCAAACACACCTCAAATGGGGAGAGGCCGGTGGCAGAGGACACCTGGCTGTTATGCGCATACTCGATCCAGGCCAGATGTTTACTCCAGGCCGTCGGGTGTGCGGACTTCACACAGCGCAGAGCTTGCTCCAATTCCTGATTGGCCCGTTCTGCCTGTCCATTGGTCTGCGGGTGATACCCGGACGAGAGGCTCACAGTAGCCCCCAGTTCCCGGCAGAAGCTCCTCCAGACGTGTGAGGAGAACTGGGGACCACGATCAGAGATGATGTCGGTGGGTATCCCATGCAGACGGACGATGTGGTGGACCAGGAGGTCTGCTGTCTCCTGGGCTGTTGGGAGCTTCGGGAGGGCCACGAAGTGGGCTGCCTTGGAGAATTGGTCCACTATCGTGAAGATGGTGGTGTTGCCCTGGGACGGCGGGAGGCCCGTGACGAAATCCAGGCCGATGTGGGACCAGGGGCGATGAGGCACAGGTAGCGGCTGGAGAAGTCCTTGGGACCTTTTATGGTCTGCCTTGCCCCTGGCACAGGTGGTGCAGGCCTGGATGTACTCCTGGACGTCAGCCTCCATAGACGCCCACCAGAAGCGCTGCCGGACAACTGCCACGGTCCTTCGCACCCCTGGATGACAGGAGAGCTTGGAACCATGACAGAAGTCCAAGACTGCAGCTCTGGCCTCTGGTGGGACGTACAAACGGTTCTTTGGACCAGTTCCGGGGTCCGGGCTCCGTGCCAGGGCCTCCCGGATGATCTTCTCCATGTCCCAGGTGAGGGTGGCCACAATAGTGGACTCAGGCAGGATGGGCTCCGGTGGATCCGACAGTGCAGTTTTGACCTCCTCTTCGTGTACCCGGGACAAGGCATCTGACCTCTGGTTCTTGGTCCCAGGGCGATAGGTGATCTGGAAGTCAAAACGCCCGAAGAACAGTGACCAGCGGGCTTGCCTGCGGTTCAGCCGCTTGGCGGTCCTGATATACTCCAGGTTCCGATGGTCAGTGAAAACCGTGAACGGCACAGACGCTCCCTCCAACAGGTGTCTCCACTCCTCAAGAGCCTCTTTCACTGCAAGGAGTTCTCGATTGCCGACGTCATAGTTCCGTTCAGCCGGGGTCAACCTGCGTGAAAAGTAGGCACACGGGTGAAGAACCTTATCAGTCTCTCCGCTCTGGGATAGCACGGCTCCTATCCCTGAGTCAGAGGCGTCCACTTCAACCACGAACTGGCGGCTAGGGTCGGGCTGCACCAAAACTGGCGCAGTAGAGAACCGTCGTTTCAACTCCTTGAACGCGGCTTCGCACCGATCCGACCAGGTGAAGGAGACTTTTGGAGAGGTCAGGGCTGTCAGGGGGGTAACTACCTGACTGTAGCCCTTAATGAACCTCCTATAGAAATTAGCGAAGCCGAGGAACTGTTGCAGCTTCCTACGGCTTGTTGGTTGGGGCCAATCTCTCACCGCCGCAACCTTGGCCGGATCAGGGGTGACGGAGTTAGAGGAGATGATAAACCCCAGGAAGGACAAAGACGTGCGGTGAAACTCGCACTTCTCGCCCTTCACAAACAGTCGGTTCTCTAACAACCGCTGCAGGACCTGACGTACATGCTGGACATGGGTCTCAGGATCCGGAGAAAATATGAGAATATCGTCCAGATATACGAAGACGAATCGGTGCAGGAAGTCCCGCAAGACGTCGTTAACCAAGGCTTGGAACGTCGCGGGGGCGTTGGTGAGGCCGAACGGCATGACCAGGTACTCAAAGTGACCTAACGGGGTGTTAAATGCCGTCTTCCATTCGTCTCCCTTCCGGATCCGAACCAGGTGATACGCATTTCTAAGATCCAGCTTAGTAAAGATTTTAGCTCCATGCAGGGGGGTGAACACGGAATCCAACAATGGCAACGGGTATCGGTTGCGAACCGTAATCTCATTCAGCCCCCTGTAATCAATGCATGGACGGAGTCCGCCATCTTTCTTGCCCACAAAGAAGAAACCTGCCCCCATCGGGGAGGTGGAGTTCTGGATCAGCCCGGCAGCTAATGAGTCCTGGATGTAGGTCTCCATTGATTCGCGCTCAGGTCGTGAGAGGTTGTACAACCTGCTGGACGGGAACTCAGCGCCTGGAACCAAATCAATGGCACAATCGTACGGACGGTGCGGGGGAAGGGTGAGTGCCAGATCCTTGCTGAAGACGTCAGCAAGATCGTGGTACTCAACCGGCACTGCCATCAGATTGGGAGGGACTTTGACCTCCTCCTTAGCCTGTAAACCGGGAGGAACCGAGGATCCTAAACACACCCGATGGCAGGTTTCGCTCCACTGAACCACCACCCCAGACGGCCAATCAATCCGGGGATTGTGCTTCAACATCCATGGGAAGCCCAAAATCACATGGGAGGTAGAAGGAGTTACAAAAAACTCAATCTCCTCCCGATGGTTTCCAGACACCACCAGAGTTACTGGTTGTGTCTTGTGTGTGATTAAAGGGAGGAGGGTGCCATCTAGTGCCTGCACCTGCAATGGCGAAGGAAGCGCCACCAGAGGGAGCCCTACCTCCCTTGCCCATCTGCTGTCTAGAAAATTCCCTTCTGACCCCGTGTCCACCAGTGCTGGGGCTTGAAGGGTTAAATCCCCGCTCAGGATTGTAACTGGGAGTCATGTGGCAATCTGTGTGTGTCCCACGTGAATGTTTTGACCCCCCCTTAGCCCAGTCTCTGAGGGCGGTTGTTGTTGTGGCCGTTTGGGGCAGTTTTTCTGTATGTGCTCCTTAGAGCTGCAGAGAAAACACTCCCCGCGGACCAGCCTCCTCATTTTGGCCCTGCGCGTTTCCCTAACAACGTCAGCAGGGGGAGCTGTTGCCCACGGAGCGCTGCGGCTGTGGAGCGTGGGGAGGGCGGCCCCTTTTCGAACCCGGAAGGGAGAGGGACGGCGCGTATCCGGCCACGTCCTTTGCCTCGCTCCCGACGGCGTTCCTCCAACCGATTGTCTAACCGTATAACGAGATCGATAAGCCCATCTAAATCCCGCAGTTCCTCCTTAGCTACCAGATGCTCCTTCAGGACCGATGACAGTCCGTTTATGAAGGCGGCGCGGAGCGCAACGTTATTCCAGCCGGACCTCGCAGCCGTGATGCGGAAGTCGACTGCATATTCGGCTGCGCACCGGCGCCCCTGTCGCATTGACAGCAGCATTGTTGAAGCGGTCTCTCCTCTGTTAGGGTGATCAAACACTGTTCTGAACTCCCCCACAAACCCAGTGTATACTGATAACCGTGAGTTCTGTTCCCAGAGCGCCGTAGCCCAGGCGCGTGCCTTACCCCGAAGCAAATTAACAACATAAGCCACCTTGCTGGCGTCAGACGCGTACATCACGGGTCGTTGTGCAAAGACGAGCGAACACTGCATCAGAAAGTCCATGCACGTCTCCACACAACCCCCGTACGGCTCAGGGGGACTTATGTATGCTTCAGGGGATGGTGGGGGGGTTTGTTGAACGACCAGTGGAATGTTAATACCCGGCACCGGGTCGGCAGAAGGAGGAGCCGCAGCAGCACTCTGATCGCGCGCTTCCACCTGTGCGGTGAGAGCCTCCATCCTGCGATTAAGGATGACGTTTTGCTCGGACATCAAATCCAGCCGAGCGGTAAAGGCGGTGAGGATTTGCTGCAACTCACCGAGCACGCCTCCTGCAGACGCCTGTGCACCCTGCTCTTCCATTGGCTGTCCAACAGATGGATGACGCCCCTCGGGATCCATGACGCTGGCCGAGATATCCTGTTGTGAAAGTGTAGTGACACGGACCCACAACAGGGGGCGCAAATGAACGGTCAATAGATGAGCCAAAAAGTAACAATTTAATGTTGTGAAGGTGCACAACGAATACACAGACAATCACAGAATATGATAACAGTCAATCCACAAAGGTGATGTGTGGGCAGGCTCGAGGATAGAAGACGTCTGTCCTGAGAAGAGCCGGAACCACACTATTTCCGCCGCCACTGAACCTGGTGAATACTGGAGCTGCCAAGTCCCGAATTCCCAGGTGATCACCGTCCCCGACTGTCGGATCTGGTACTGCTGGCGAAGAACAAAGACAGTCAAGTGTGGGTGGTGGGAATGCCACCTCCACCTCTAACACACACTCGTGCAGCGTCTGTTTAACCACTTGTCTGACGGACGTAGGACGAAACAGTCGCGACCCACGCCGGTCCTCTGGTTGACAGCTGCAAAACAATAGCTCTTAGAATCAATTACTACAGGCAGAGAAAGTTACCTCCATTGAAGTACGATATCTCGGCAACAAGGTGGAGATGACGTCTGGTCTTTATGGAGTGAGATGATGTAGAGTAGATGGGTGACAGCTGTCAAGAGATAATGAGTGACAGCTGTCACCCCCGGCTGTGTCCGTGGCGGCAGCGCCCTCTCGTGCCTGAAGCCCGCACTTCAGGCAGGGCGCCCACTGGTGGTGGGCCAGCAGTACCTCCTCTTCTGGCGGCCCACACAACAGTCACCCGTCAAGATGAGGTGCCTCGCACAACTGCACATGTGGAGAAGATGTGACTCGCTCGACATGCAACTCTGCATGCGCATTTTTTTGTTGTTGTTTTTTCCGTCTTTTTTTTTTTAGTGTTTTTTTATTAATTGTATTCAGTGTATTTATAGCCTAGTAAGTAAAACATTTTCTGCATTTTACTTTAGGAGCATAAATGTATGTACACTCAACAAAAATATAAACGCAACACTTTTGTTTTTGCTCCCATTTTGTATGAGATGAACTCAAAGATCTAAAACTTTTTCCACATACACAATATCACCATTTCCCTCAAATATTGTTCACAAACCAGTCTAAATCTGTGATAGTGAGCACTTCTCCTTTGCTGAGATAATCCATCCCACCTCACAGGTGTGCCATACTAAGATGCTGATTAGACACCATGATTAGTGCACAGGTGTGCCTTAGACTGTCCACAATAAAAGGCCACTCTGAAAGGTGCAGTTTTATCACACAGCACAATGCCATAGATGTCACAAGATTTGAGGGAGCGTGCAATTGGCATGCTGACAGCAGGAATGTCAACCAGAGCTGTTGCTCGTGTATTGAATGTTCATTTCTCTACCATAAGCCGTCTCCAAAGGCGTTTCAGAGAATTTGGCAGTACATCCAACCAGCCTCACAACCGCAGACCACGTGTAACCACACCAGCCCAGGACCTCCACATCCAGCATGTTCACCTCCAAGATCGTCTGAGACCAGCCACTCGGACAGCTGCTGAAACAGTCGGTTTGCATAACCAAAGAATTTCTGCACAAACTCAGGGAAGCTCATCTGCATGCTCGTCGTCCTCATCGGGGTCTCGACCTGACTCCAGTTCATCGCCATAACCGACTTGAGTGGGTAAATGCTCACATTCACTGGCGTTTGGCACGTTGGAGAGGTGTTCTCTTCACAGATGATGCCAAGGAGATGTGTTGCACTGCATGAGGCAAATGGTGGTCACACCAGATACTGACTGGTATCCCCCCTCAATAAAACAAAACTGCACCTTTCAGAGTGGCCTTTTATTGTGGGCAGTCTAAGGCACACCTGTGCACTAATCATGGTGTCTAATCAGCATCTTGATATGGCACACCTGTGAGGTGGGATGGATTATCTCAGCAAAGGAGAAGTGCTCACTATCACAGATTTAGACTGGTTTGTGAACAATATTTGAGGGAAATGGTGATATTGTGTATGTGGAAAAAGTTTTAGATCTTTGAGTTCATCTCATACAAAATAGGAGCAAAACCAAAAGTGTTGCATTTATATTTTTGTTGAGTATATATGTATTTTTTGCCTGTCGAAATAAGCTAGGTTAAAAGTACTTATCATTTTATAGTGAGTAGATTTTATACATACGTTTGTATGAACAATTTAGACATTTACATGCCCATCAAAATAAGCGAACTTTGTCAAGTAATTTTTTCAGCGCACACATGTGCAGTTACGCAAGGAACCTCATCTCAACGACGCACCTCATCTGGACAGAACACCGGCACTCAAGGTTCTTGAAAGAAAGCAATATCGAAAGCAATATATTTTCCAGTGTTAAATTAACACTGCCAAGTGTTAAATCAATCATTGTTGCATGGCGCATCCAGAAAGTATTCACAGCACTATACTTTTTCCACATTTTTATTTTATTTTACAGCCTTATTCCAAAATGGATTAAATTTTTTTTTCCTAAAAATTCTACACACAATACCATATAATAACTATGATTTTATATATATATATATATAAATTTGCAAAAATAAAAAAAATAAAAATGTATTTGATCCAATGTCAATTCTGCAAGTTTGCAAGAATGGAGATGTCTAATTTTTATTGTATGGACACTACAACTGTGAGAGACAGAATCTAAAAACAAAATCCAGAAAATCATATTGTATGATTTTTTAAATAATTTGCAGTTTATTGCATGAAAAAAGTATTTGATACAATAGAAAAACTGACCTTAATATTTGGTACAGAAACCTTTGTTTGCAATTACAGAGGTCAGACATTACATGTAGTTCTTGACCAGTTTGGACACACTGCATCAGGGATTTTGGTGCACTCCTTCATATAGACCTTTTCCAGATCTTTCAGGTTTTGAGTTCAGCTTGTTCTAAAGGAGTTTCAGCTCGTTCCAAAGGTTTTCCATTGAGTTCAGGTCTGGAGATTGACGAAGCCACTCCAGGACGTTGAAATGAATCTTACAGAGCCACTCCATAATTGCCCAGCTGTGTGCTTCAGGTCACTGTTATGCTGGAAGACCCAGCCCAGACACAGCCCATCTTCAATGCTCTTACTGAGGGAAGGTTGTTTGCCAAAATCTCGCAATACGTGACCCCATCCATCCTCCTTCAGTACGGTGCAGTCGTCATGTCCCCTTTGCAGAAAGGAGGCCCCAAAAATGATGTTTCCACCCCCTTGCTTCACGGTTGGGACTGTGTTCTTGGGGTTGTTCTCATCCTCTAAACACAGCAAGTGGAGTTGTCAACAAAATACTCTATTTTGGTCTCATCTGACCACATGACCTTCTCCCATGCCTCCTCTGGTTCATCCATCTGGTCACATGGGAACTTTAAACGGGCCTGGACATGTGCTTGCTTGAGCAGGGGGACCTTGCTGCCCTGCAGGATTTTAAACCATGACCGCGTACTGTGTTGCTAATGTAATCTTTGTGATTGTGGTCCCAGCTGTTTTCAGGTCATTGACCCGGTCCTCCCGTGGAGTTCTGGGGTTTCTCAGAATCATCCTTTCCCCAGCAGGTGAGCTCTTGCATGGAGCCCCAGACCGAGGAAGACTGACAGTTATCTTGTGTTTTTTCATTTTCTAATAATTATGCCAACAGTTGATTCCATCTCACCAAGCTTCTTGCCTGTTATCCTGTAGTCCATCCCAGCCCTGTGCATCTACAATTTTGTCCCTGGTGTCCTTAGACAGCTCTTTGGTCTTGGCCATGGTGGATAGGTGTCTTTTATACAGGAAATGAGTTCGAACAGGTGCAAATAATACAAGTAATGAGTGCATAATTTTAATTAAATCTTTATTTAACCAGGTTAGTCCCATTCAGATTGAGACCTCTTTTGCAAGGGAGACCTGTACAAAAATTCCAATTCATCTAACCTGCATTTCTTTAAATGTTGGAGGAAACTGGAGCACCTGGAGGAAACCCACGCAAACACAAGAAGATGCAAACTCCACACAGAATGGCCGCAGTTGTGAATCAAACCCATGACGTTCTTGCTGTGAGGCAACAGTGCGAACCACAAAGCCACCGTCCCGCTAACAGGTGTGTGAGAGCTAGAATTGTTGCTGGTTGGTAGGTGATCAAATACTTATTTCATGCAATAAAATACAAATTAATTATTTAAACATCATACAATGTGATTTCTTAATTATTTTTGAGATTCTGTCTCTCATAGTGTATGTACAATAAAAATTACAGACCTCTCCATTCTTTGTAGGTGGCAAAATCGACATTGGATCAGTTACTGATTTTCCTCACAGCCTTTACCATGAAACTCCAAATTGAGCCTAGGTGCCATCCTGTTTCTGCAGCTTAATTGGAGTCCACTTGGGGTAAATTCAGTTGATTGGACATGATTTGGAAAGGCACACACCTGTCTACATATAAGGTCCCACAGTTGACAGTGCATGTCAGAGCACAAACCAAGCAGGAAGTCAAAGGAATTGTCTGTAGACTTCTGAGACAGGATTGTCTTGAGGCACAAATCTGGGGAAGGGTATAGAAACATTTCTGCCACTTGGAAGGTCCTAATGAGCACAGTGGCCCCCATCACCCATAAACAGAAGATATTGGGATCCACCAGGACTCATCCTAGAGCTGGCCACCCATCTAAACTGAGTGATCAGAAGAGAATGGCCTTAGTTATGGAGGTGACCAAAAACCCGATGGCCACTCTGCTAGAGCCCAGCATTCCTCTGTGGAGAGAGCAGAGCCTTCCAGAAAGACAACCTGTTGTGTGGGCTGCCCGAAGAGGAGGTACTGCTGGCTCACCACCAGAGGGTGTCCTACCTGTTGTCGGGTTTCAGGCACCAGACGGCGCAGTTGCCACAGGAAGTCCACCAGGAGCCTGGAGCTGACAGCTGTCATTCATCATTCATCACCACCACCCATAAAAGCCTGGGAGAGACATCAGAACTCTGCCGAGTTATCAGTATACCCTCAAGGTAAACCAACTCAGCCGTTCTGTGCCGTACGCACACGTTTTTGCAGCAGTGCTTTTTGCAGTCGTTAACCTTTTTGTACACTTGCAGCTTGTAGCCGAGTTTGTGGAAGTTGGAGGAGTTGGCGTCCTCACTCCTCACTTCAGACTTGATTAAGTGATACATAAGGCACCGCACATACTCTGTGTTCCTATGTTTGGAGGTGGAGGTTTTCCCCCAGAAAGGAACTGTATTTCTCTGCTGACTTGTTTGCTGGGTGTTCACACACCCACCCTGTAACCAGTCTCTTTTCCTGCCAGCAGTACCGGATCTGACAGCTGGAAGCGGTGGCCACCTAGGGACTCAGGACTTGGCGGCTCCGGTGTGTTGCAGGTCTCCGTTGGCGGTGAAACATCGTTGGTCCCGGCTCTTCTCTGGTTAGGCGTCTCCTACCCTCGGGCCTGCCCACGCATCATCTTTGGTTATACGAGGTCTGTCCATAACGTATCGTACCTTTTTTTTTTTTTTTTAACTATATGGATTTGATTCATATGTTTTCACGTCAGACAAGCTTGAACCCTTGTGCGCATGCGTGAGTTTTCCCACGCCTGTCGGTGACGTCATTCGCCTGTGAGCACGCCTTGTGGAAGGAGTGGTCCTGCCCCGTCGTCGGATTTTCATTGTCTGGAAATGACGGAATGATTTGGGGTTTTTTTCCATCAGAATTTTTTCAGAAGCTGTTAGAGACTGGCACCTGGAAACTATTCGAAAAATTTATCTGGCTTTCGGTGAAAATTTTACGGGCTTCACAGAGAATAAGGTCTGGTAGTACAGCTTTAAGGACCCCTTTAAGGACCCCTTTAAGGATGCTCAGCGTGCCGCGCTCCGAGCTGCGATGACATGGCACAAGCCACCGGACCATTTCTGAGCTGATGGCTCTGTGGATACGAGACCGTCGTGTGCTCTTTCTCTGGTTATCACAAGAGCTGGACATCAGCCATTTTCCGGCAGATTTCACTTTTAACAAGAGATTTTGTCATGGAAAGCCGCGCGGAGGCTTCGTGCGTCACGACCGATTGGCTGATGAAGTGAGACAAAGGAACACCTCCATTTCGGAGTGCTAGAGGACAAGTTTCACTGAAAACCAGATAAATGTTTCGAATAGTTTCCAGGTGCCAGTCTCTAACAGCTTCTGAAAAAATTCTGATGGGAAAAAAAAACCCCAAATCATTCCGCCATTTCCAGACAATGAAAATCCGACGACGGGGCAGGACCACTCCTTCCACAAGGCGTGCTCACAGGCGAATGATGTCACCGACAGGCGTGGAAAAACTCACGCATGCGCACAAGGGTTCAAGCTTGTCTGACGTGAAAACATATGAATCAAACCATATAGTTTAAAAAAAATAAAAAGGTACGATACTTTATGGACAGACCTCGTATTGACATTGACAGACTAAAAGCATATTTGACCTGTTTATGCACCTTTGCAGCAATAAATTGTATTTATTGGATTTTCTATTGACCATTCATTTATGCCCCCTGGTGTGGGTCTGTGCATTTCACTTTCCCAACAGGATAACTCGGCCACATCATGGACTCCGAGGGGCGTTTTTCCACCATTTGAACCACCAATGGAAATGCAAGGTGCGCAGGCTCCACCAGGAGGTGAGTTGGGTGAGCTGCAGCACATTCTCACCAACTTTATTGCTCGCTTGGATCTGTTAACCGAGCAGGATATGCACCTCACCCGTAGGATGGAGGCTCTCACCGCTCTGGTGGAGGCGTGCGCGTCAGGCGTGGCTGCAGCCACTCCTCCTGCGGGCCTGGCACTCGATAAGGAAGATCCAGTGGTAGTTCAAAGGTCTCCCCCCCGTCGCCTGAAGCTTACATTAGCCCCCCGGAACCGTACGGGGGTTGTGTCGAAACGTGCATGGATTTCTTGATGCAGTGCGCGCTCGTTTTTTTCGCAACGCCCCGTGATGTACGCATCAGACCACAGCCGGGTGGCTTATGTGATTAATTTGCTTCGGGGCAAGGCACGTGCCTGGGCTACGGCACTCTGGGAGCAGAACTCACGGCTCCTGTCAACGTACACTGAGTTTATCAGGGAGTTTCAACAGGTGTTTGATCATCCCTACAGAGGCGAATCTGCTTCTAATGTGCTACTGTCAATCCGACAGGGGCGCCGTAGCGCAGCCAAATATGCAGTCGCCTTCCACGTTGCAGCAGCGAGGGCCGGCTGGAATTCGGTAGCTCTCCACGCCGCATTTGTAAAGGGGCTGTCTCCGGCCCTAAAGGAGCACCTGGTGGTGAAAGATCAACCGCGGGATTTAGATGGGCTGATAGATCTGGTGATACGATTAGACAATCGATTAGCCGAACATCGACGGGAGCGAGACGAAGGACGTGGCCGGGTGGACGCTGTCCCTCCCCCTTCCAGGTCCGAAGCAGCCCTGCCCTCTCCCCGCTCCAAGGCCAGGGCTCTCCACATGACACCAGCTCCCCCTGCTGACGTTGCTATGGAAACGAGCAGGGCCAAATTGAGAGAGAGGAAACAAGGGAGACTGTCACGTGGAGAGTGTGTTTACTGCAGCTCGAATGAGCATGTGCAGAATCAGGGGCCCCAGGCGGTCAAACAACAAGACTCAACCTTAGAGACTGGGTTCAGAGTGAGTCATACAAACGACATGGGTGTCCCACGCAAATGCGCGCAACTCCCAGTCACGATCCTCTGTGGGGATTTAACCCTTGATGCCCCAGCACTTATTGACACGGGGTCAGAAGGGAATCTACTGGACAGTAGATGGGCTAAGGAGGTAGGGCTCCCTCTGGTGGCCGTTCCTTCACCATTGAAGGTGCGGGCACTAGATGGCACTCTCCTCCCAGTAATCACACACCAGACACAGCCTTTAACCTTGGTTGTCTCTGGTAATCACAGGGAGGAGATTGTGTTTTATGTAACACCTTCAGGTGTTACATAAATCATCTTTGCATCATCTTTGGTTATATTGACATTGACAAACTAAAAGCATATTTTGACCTGTTTATGCACCTTTGCAGCAATAAATTGTATTTATTGGTTTCTCTATTGGCCGTTCATTTACGCCCCCTGGTGTGGGTCCGTGTATTTCATTTTCCCAACACAACCATCTCTGCAGCAATCCCCAAATTAGGCCTGTATGGTAAATTGACCAGACAGAAGCCACTCCATAGTGGAAGGCACATGGTAGCCCACCTGGTGTTTGCCAAAACGCACCTAATGGGCTCTCAGACCATGAGAAACAAAATTCTCTTGTCTGATGAGACAAAGATGGGATTGTTTGGCATGAATTCCAGATGTCATGTTTGGATGACACCAGGCACCATCCCTACAGTGAACCATGGTGATGGCAGCATCATGCTTCAGGGATGTCTTTCATCAGCAGGAACTGGGAGACTAGTCAGGACTGAGGTAAAAATGAATACAGCAATGTACAGAGAACTCACTCAATCCTCGATTGAGTTGCGGGTGCAACAGCTCCAGCAGTTGACCCCAAACTTCCCTTTCCCAGGCCACATTAATCACCTCTCATTGGTGGTTACTGAGGCGCTCCCATATCTCTCAGTGTGGAGATATAATTTCTCCACCTTGTCCTGGGTCTTCCCCGGGGTCTCCTCCCAGATGGATGTGCCTGAAACACCTTCCTAGGGAGGCGCCCAGGTGGCATCTTTACCAGATGCCCGACCCACCTCAGCTGACTACTTTCAATGTGAAGGAGCAGCAGCTTTACTCCAACCTCCTCATGGATGACCGAGCTTCTCACCTTATCTCTTAAAGAGACATCAGCCACCCTCCTGAGGAAACCATTTCGGTCACTTGTACACCCCATCTAGTTCTTTCGGTCATGAGCCAACCCTCATGACCATAGGTGAAAATAGGAACAAAGACTGACCAGTAGAGCAACAGCTTCGCCTTCTGGGACAATTCCCTTTTCATCACAACAGCACGGTAGAATGAATGCAATATTGCACCTGCTGCCCAGATTCACCAGCCCAATTTATGCTCCATTGTTCCCTCACTCATCAACAAGAGCCAGAACTTGTCAACAACAAGAATTTGAACTGCTTCACTTGGGGCAAGACCTCATTTCCTACCAGAAATAGGCACTTCATCAGTTTCCTGCTGAGAACCATGGCCTCAGTTGCAAACTGACCCACTGAGTGCTGGAGGTCACAGGCTGATGAAGCTAACACTCTCTGATCCAACTCATCACCAGATGGTGATCAGTTGACAGCTCTGTCCCTCTCTTCACCTGAGTGTCCAGAACATGTGGCCTCAGATCAGATGATACAATCACAAAATCGATCATCAACCTTCGGCTTTGGACACTCTGGTACCGTGTACACTCATGAGCGTCCTTATGTTCGAACACTGTGTTTGTTATTGGACTTCTGTGGTAGTCACGGACTGTCCACAATGAAAGACTACTCAGGTTTAGACTGAGGAGGCCGTTCCTCCAATCACGCCTCTCCAGATGTCTCTGTCATTGCCCAATTGTGCGTTGAAGTCTCCCAGCAGAACAATGGAGTCCCCCACCAGAGCCCCACACAGGACTCCATTCAGGGACTCCAAGAAGGCCAAATACTCCAAACTGCTGTTCGGTGCATACACACAAACAACAGTCAGAGTTTCCCCCCAGCCACCTGAAGGTGCAGGGAGGCAACCCTCTCACCTACCGGGGTAAACTCCAACGTAGCGGCGCTTAGCCGGTGACTCGTGAATATCCTCACACCCTGGGTATCTCCAGAGAAGAATAAGTTCCAACCCCTATCAAGTAGAGTGGTTTTGGAGCCAAGGCTGTGCGTGAAGGCGAGGACCACCAGACCTATCTGGTATGGGTCCCCCTCCCACACACTCGTTCCACACCCCCAGAGCTAGCCCCTGCCACCCGGGTCTGGTCTGCCGAGGCCCTCGGATTTCACTGCCACCCATGGGACAGCGCACCTGACACCAGCAGTTCCCCCCTGCGGGTGGTGAGCCCAGCGGGTGGAGATGGAAGGTCCACGTTGCCTTTTTGGGCTGTGACCGTCAGCAAGTGCCTGGTGGCCAGGAACTTGCTGACGGGCCATTCATCCAGGCCTGACTTCAGACAAGGGCCCTGGGCTTCCTCTGGGCTGGGTCACATTTCCTCTGCGTCATTCTGTCATAGTGTCTTGTGAACCATTAGTCTGTCCTCTCACCTGAGACCAATTTGCCATGGGAGACCCTACAAGGAGCACAAAGACTCCAGACAACACAGCTCTCAGGTTCATAGCGGCACACAAACCTCTCCACCATGATAAGGTGATGGTTCACGGAGAGTGAAATAAGGTTACAACATAATAAAATGTGGAAAAAGTGAAGCACTGTGAATACTTTCTGGATGCACTGTATCAAATCAACTCAGAGTGGTAAACCAGTATCAACACTGATGGAGTTTACACTGTGATAAAATAGTTTTAATTTAAAAATTTAATTTTAAATGCTACCCATATGGAGGTGCTGCAGTGTTAATTTAACATTGCAAAACTTAATGTTTACTCTTGAGCTGTCACCACTGCGCCACAAAAAAACATAAGTGACGTATACTGTGTAACATGTTGGAGGTTCACGGACACACTGATGCATTTTCCATTCCGTTTTGTTCTGCAAGCACGTGTGAAAATGTCTTTCACTGATTTAATGATTCATCCAGGGTTTTCTCCACAAGCTTTGGTCTAACACAAAAAATAGGTGCATGAATAGAGGCAAATTCAATTTCACCTTTCCTGTACTTTTATATCTAAGCATTTACAAAGAAATGGGACGACATGTTGCAAAAAGGTCTAGCACCTCTTATGATTAGATTTCCATTTGTGGTTACAACACATACAGACTACTGCACATGTGCAAATGTGGTCACGTGTTCATGCACACAAATGCATATCTGAGCAGATGCTGAAGGTGACTGAGAAACCATGCAGCAAATGCAGGTTAGTGGAGTATCTATATATCACAGTAGGTAGAACAAACCTCTTTTGGCTTTTCCCTTGGAGTCACCACAGTATGTATCTGCATGTTGATGTGGCACAGCTTTTACACTGGATGAACTTCGCAACTCAACACAAGTTAGCTAGATGGCTAGCTTCCATCCAACATTTATAGAAGCTAGGTAAATATTATTTGCATGATCTGGTCACTAATTTCTGATAATACCAAATGCCCTTGTGCCTATATCTGCACCCATGGGTATTTTATTAACACCGTCTAACAGTCTGCACCGAACAACAGACTGTTTGTTTATTTATTATTTATTCAGACTGTACAATGAACAATGCTAGTACTGTGGTAACCATAGCAACCAGGACAATAATCATGTCATTACCTGCTGTATTTATTAGGTGCAATAATTTAACTTATGGTGCAGACATAAGTCACTTTACCTACTATATTTTAACCTGTCCATATTGTAAATATCAGAGTAACTTATCATACATTTCATGCTGAACTCACTTTATCTGATCACTTTTACATCCCGACTGCTGTGTGGGCCGCCCGAAGAGGAGGTACTGCTGGCTCACCACCAGAGGGCGCCCTGCCTGTTATCGGGTTTCAGGCACCAGAGGGCGCAGTGGCCCGGTGTGATCACCAGGTGCACCGGAGCTTCAGCTGTCACTCATCAGTCATCATCACGTCACCTCCATAAAAGCCTGGGAAGGACACCATAACTCTGCTGAGTTATCAGCTTACCTGACAGGTAAACAACTCAGCCGTTTTGTGCCGTACGCACACGTTTTTGCTTCTGAGCTTTTTGCAGTCGTTAACCTTCTGTATACTTGCAGCTTGTAGCCGAGTTTGTGGAAGTTGGAGGAGTTAGCGTCTCCACTCTTCACTTCTGACTTTCTAAGTAGTACATAAGGCACTGCACGTACTCTGTGTTCCTGCTATCTGGAAGTGGAGGTTTTCCCTCCAGGAAGGAACTGTATTTTGCTGACTGTTTGCTGGGTGTACACACACCCACCATTAACCTGTGTTTGTTCCTGCCAGCAGTACCGGACCTGACAGCTGGAGCGGTGGCCACCTGGGGATTCAGGACTTGGCGGCTCTGATGTGTTGCAGGTCTCCGTTGGCGGTGGAACATCGTGGGTCCCGGCTCTTCTCTGGATAGGCGTCTCCTACCCTCAGGCCTGCCCATGCGTCACTGTGTTTTGGGATTGACAGAGTAAAACCATATTTGGTTGTGTGTGCACATTTTTGCAGAATAAATTATTTATTTGGACATCCTATTGGCAGTTCATTCACGCCCCCTGGCGTGGGTCCGTGTACTTCACTTTCCCAACACCCACAGTGTATATCATCCCGGCAGTGCAGCATTGAACTGAACAATGGTAGCCTTAGCGTTACCCGGCACTCAGTGCTTTTTTTTAGTTCTTGTTTTTTAAGAGATACTTGTCTGTTTTATTGCATGCCCTTCTATTCCTACTGTTCAATGCTGTGATGTGACACTGAAATTTCCCCATTGAGGGATGACTAAAGGCTTTTCTTATCTCTATCTTATCTTTATTTGAAAATAAGGTGTGGTCAGGAAGAAAGCTGCTGTGCTCACACTGTCCTTCAGAAGAAATCGTTTTCACTTTAGACCACGTAAAAGTAGGTCTTAAGTCGAGTTCATCGAGTGCAGGAACATTTGTGGTATTTTAAGAGTGCAATACTCAAATGTGGTTTCATATGGTTCACTGAATATGTGCACTCTGCACACAGCAGTGTGCAATAGTACATAATAGGAATACAAAATGGAGCTGACCATAAACATTATCAGGAAATAAGTACCCAATTTAAAAAAAACAACATTAAGAAGAGCAATCAGGTTTCTGACGTCCACCAACCCAGATCTAGATCACCTCCAAAATTTAGTGGAGTCTTCCATGCCCTAATATTTATCTGTGGTGCAAATGTGGTGAGAATCCGTGAAGTAGTTTTGACATAATCTTTCAAAGCCTATATAAAGTCAAACTTGATCCAGAGTCCAGATCCGGATCACCTCCAAAATTGAATGGAGTCTTACAGTAGTGTTCAGAATAATAGTAGTGCTATGTGACTAAAAAGATTAATCCAGGTTTTGAGTATATTTCTTATTGTTACATGGGAAACAAAGTACCAGTAGATTCAGTAGATTCTCACAAATCCAACAAGACCAAGCATTCATGATATGCACACTCTTAAGGCTATGAAATTGGGCTATTAGTAAAAAAAAGTAGAAAAGGGGGTGTTCACAATAATAGGAGTTTGGCATTCAGTCAGTGAGTTCATCAGTTTTGTGGAACAAACTGGTGTGAATCAGGTGTCCCTATGTAAGGATGAAGCCAGCACCTGTTGAACATGCTTTTCTCTTTGAAAGCCTGAGGAAAATCGGACGTTCAAGACATTGTTCAGAAGAACAGCGTAGTTTGATTAAAAAGATGATTGGAGAGGGGGAAACGTATACACAGGTGCAAAAAATTATAGGCTGTTCATCTACAATGATCTCCAATGCTTTAAAATGGACAAAAAACCAGAGATGCGTGGAAGAAAATGGAAAACAACCACCAAAATGGATAGAAGAATAACCAGAATGGCAAAGGCTCACCCACTGATCAGCTCCAGGATGATCAAAGACAGTCTGGAGTTACCTGTACGTGCTGTGACAGTTACAAGACGGCTGTGTGAAGCTAATTTATTTGTAAGAATCCCCCGCAAAGTCCCTCTGTTAAATAAAACACGTGCAGAAGAGGTTACAATTTGCCAAAGAACACATCAACTGGCCTAAAGAGAAATGGAGGAATATTTTGTGGACTGATGAGAGTAAAATTGTTCTTTTTGGGTCCAAGGGCCACAGACAGTTTGTGAGACGACCCCCAAACTCTGAATTCAAGCCACAGTTCACAGTGAAGACAGTGAAGCATGGTGGTGCAAGCATCATGATATGGGCATGTTTCTCCTACTATGGTGTTGGGCCTATTTATCGCATACCAGGTATCATGGATCAGTTTGGATATGTCAAAATACTTGAAGAGGTCATGTTGCCTTATGCTGAAGAGGACATGCCCTTGAAATGGGTGTTTCAACAAGACAATGACCCCAAGCACACTAGTAAATGATCAAAATCTTGGTTCCAAACCAACAAAATTAATGCCTCACAGATGTGAAGAAATCATGAAAAACTATGGTTATACAACTAAATACTAGTTTAGTGATTCACAGGATTGCTGAAAAAAGCAGTTTGAACATAATAGTTTTGAGTTTGTAGCATCAACAGCAGATGCTACTATTATTGTGAACACCCCCTTTTCTACTTTTTTACTAATAGCCCAATTTCTTAGCCTTAAGAGTGTGCATATCATGAATGCTTGGTCTTGTTGGATTTGTGAGAATCTACTGAATCTACTGGTTCCTTGTTTCCCATGTAACAATAAGAAATATACATGGATTAATCTTTTTAGTCACATAGCACTACTATTATTCTGAACACTACTGTACATGGCCTAATATCTATCTGTGTTAAAAATTTCCTCAAAATTCATGCAATAGTTTTGACGTGATCCTGCTAACAGTAATCCTTCAAACCCTATATAAAGTGAAACTTGATCCGGATCCAGATTACCTCCAAAATTTCATGGTTTCTTCCATGGCATAGTATGTATATGTGGTGAAACTTTTGTCAAAATCCGTGCAGTAGTTTTGATGTAATCCTGCTAACAGACAGACAGACAGACAGACAAATAAATAAACGCAGATGATTTTAATACATCCTTGGTGGATGTAATATGTAACTCCAGTTATCAAACAGCTGAAGCATTTTCAAAAACCTTGTGGTTTCCACTCCACAGAGCTCTGGTTTGGGGACATTTGCAGCCTGCAGACAGTCTGTTTTTCAGTCTGGTTTACTCAACAGCAGAGTGCTGAGAAATCTGTCATGTTTATCCGCATAACATGTGGAAAGTATTTCCCATGTTTATGAAAACCATCTATCTAGCAAATTTCCTGATAGATAGAACTGAAAAGTTACTTTTCTTTTTTTTTACCCTAATCACATGGTATCTGTTACCCTCTATGTCTGAGCAACACTTTCTAAACACAATCAGTGCAGATGTTTCATCCAAATACTTCCTGTGAACGTCATTGTGGAAGAAACCAAATTAAAAGAGCTACAAATTAAAAGATCGTGATCCTCATGGGGACTTTTTAAGATAAACACAGGTGGGCACACCCTTGATGGTGACATGATGACACCAACATTAAATGATGCAGAAACATTTATTCTGAAGGAATCAGCTCCAGGTCATACCTGGTGAAGTTTGCTTAATAACACTGAGGAGTGTTAACAAACTGATGAATGAATCATTTTGTGCGACATGGAAATGGATATAAAGGGACCCAAGGACATCAACAATAGCATCAGTAGATTACAATGCGCCTGTCTCGGCTTCATGTTGCAGACACAATTATTCAAAAATTGTCACATTGCCAGATTATAATTACTTGCTGCTGAACACGCCCATTTTCTCCAAGGAATATCTCCTCCTTTATCACCAAAAACACACACTTCTGCCATCAGAACTGCAAATATGCCAGATAATCAGCCAGAGTGCATAAGTGGTCAATTTCTCTCTTTGTTTCTCAGATTAAACCCCCCCCAAAAAGATTTATTCATCTTTGTAAGGGAGCCTCTGTGAGACTGATGCTGTATTCTGCATAAAGAATCAAACTTAATGACCACAACCCCATACAGCAGCATCATCTATAAATAGCCTAATGAATATTCTCCACATTGTGATATCTGGCAGAATTTCAGCATCTTTCACATCAAACACAGTCAGTGTGATGTTAAGGCTCTCTCTGTTATTATGGTGTATAATTCTCATGTGGGAATCATTTTTCCCTCCCTTACATTTAGATCTTTATTCACAACTGCTCTTTAATATTCACTAAACAATTTGAATATACCATGAGGCTTGTGCTGCAGCCTGAGTGTTCTAATTGCAGATATATAATGTTCCTCATAAGATTAATGAGGTATTAATATGTCCTTGCAGAATGATTCATGGCTCTTAGAGTTTGGAGACATATGATTAGAGTTTTTCATTTGTCATGGCTGCTGCAGACATAAAAATTTAAGATACATATATTTCATCCAACTGCAGGGTTTTGGAATTCATCAACAAGATCTGAAATTTTACTTCTCAGTGTGTCAGTTGTAAAATGTATTGCCATTTAAAAGCTTGAAAACAAGGCACTGGATGTATTTGTATTTAAAAGTAAAGCTCATAATTAAATGGGTTTCTCAGTGATTGCTTGTAGTGATTATATACTAAAGGGCTAAACACGTATATAGAAATATCTTATTTATGTTATATATTACCATGGTGTTCCAAATATAAGATGATGGGGTTTTTTGTTTTGTTTTTTGTTTTTTGTAAGAGTAGAATGGGAGGCAGAGCCTTCAGCTTTCAGGCTCCTCTCCTGTGGAACCAGCTCCCAGTTCGGATCAGGGAGACAGACACCCTCTCTACTTTTAAGATTAGGCTTAAAACTTTCCTTTTTGCTAAAGCTTATAGTTAGGGCTGGATCAGGTGACCTTGAACCATCCCTTAGTTATGCTGCTATAGACTTAGACTGCTGGGGGGTTCCCATGATGCACTGAGTGTTTCTTTCTCTTTTTGCTCTGTATGCACCACTCTGCATTTAATCATTAGTGACTGATCTCTGCTCCCCTCCACAGCATGTCTTTTTCCTGGTTCTCTCCCTCAGACCCAACCAGTCCCAGCAGAAGACTGCCCCTCCCTCAGCCTGGTTCTGCTGGAGGTTTCTTCCTGTTAAAAGGGAGTTTTTCCTTCCCACTGTTGCCACGTGCTTGCTCACAGAAAGTTGTTTTGACCGTTGGGGTTTTTCTGTAATTATTGTATGGCCTTGCCTTACAATATAAGGCGCCTTGGGGCAACTGTTTGTTGTGATTTGGCGCTATATAAATAAAATTGATTTGATTTGAATTGATTTTTTGTTTTTTTGTTTTTTTTTTAAATATGTGGAAATAAATATGGTTGTCTTATATTCAGGGTTTATACTCAAGTGACCCATCCCTCTAACAAGCTTACAATACTGAATAATGGTGAGATAGAGTGATCGTACATGCAAAGAGAACATGGATCAAAAATGTGGCAAGTTAATCAGCAACTAAGGAGAAGTTATGATGCAAACTTTAAGGTAATGGTTATAAATGCAGGAAAATCATGAAACAATTTCTCAAGCAGCCAAGGAATGTGTTGGGAGAGTGTAATGTTAGAAGCTGGCAAGTCCCCCCCCCCCCCCCCCCAAAAAAAAAAATAAGTCAGAAAAGCTTACCATGTTTTGTCAGTACATGGTTGAAAATTGAGGGATTGGCCATAAAATGTGCTTTTACCTCCACTATTTCCAAATAAAACCATTTATTTATTTAAAAGAACAATTGGTCTTGAAGGGGATTTCCACGGTTTTCCCGGTAGTTTAATGTGGGAAGCGAACTCAAAAGACTCAAAATCTGACAGGAAATGGACTTCAATTTTAGATGAATTCAAAGATAATGCCTTCACTAAACAGAGAATTGCTACAACAACTTGCAAGCTACACACACAGCGTGTCCCTGCCTCTTCCGCCTGCCCTCGACTCCACACTCCGCACCCAGATGGGCGGGCCTTTGCCCTCAGCGTGGATCAGTAAAGTTATGTGATTGGTTGAAAAATGTTGCATTTGACATTTATATGTGGTGACTGCTCGCATTGTATTATCTGAAATGGTATGTGTAAAAGTAAAACTGTGTTTTGTGTGTGTAGCGTGGTAAGCAAAAGAACAGTATGCAACATGGCGTTCCAGAGGAGATATGAAGTTATCAAACAGACCGAGAATATGGCCATGGGACATACTGCCCAACAGTCTTAAGAAAATCTTTTTTCCCAAAGTACACACCCACTCATCTTCAACCGCTTCATCCAATCAAGGGTTGCAGGGGGCTAGAGCCTATCCCAGCAGTCATAGAGCGCGAGGCAGGCACACCCAGGACAGGACGCCAGTCTGTCACAGGGCCACAAACAGACAAACAAACACATGCACACCTACGGACAATTTAAAGAGTCCAATCCACCTGACCCGCATGTCTTTGGATGTGGGAGGAAACTGGAGCACCCGGAGGAAAGTTACGCAAACACGGAGAGAACATGCAAACTCCACACAGAAAGGCCACAGGCAGGAATTGAACCCATGACCTTCGTGCTGTGAGGCAACAGTGCCAACCACTAAGTCACCGTGCTGCCCTCTCCCAAAGTATATCTTGAAAATTATGGAAAAGGATGGATTATAAGTTGACCCTTATAATCAGGGTCAACTTATATTTGGAACAATGTGGCAATCTCTTTCCATTAAATTAAATGAGACTTACATTTCAAGATAAGCAATAAAACCTTTTGAAAATATTAGACAATGACATGGTTACTTCAAAAGTCTTAAAACTGAGGCTTTTGTTCGAACACTTTATTTTCTGGTTGTCAGTGCTTTATTGTGCATGAGAGTATGCAGTTACTCAACTCAGCAGGATCACTTGTAATATGAATATCGAGTCAAGTCTGGGAGCATTGCCTGGCGCCATGTTGTGCCGTATCTATGACCCCACGGACTGCTTCCTGTCTTACTGTGTGGCTTTTGAGGTCTCAAACCGGTTCCAGAAAGGACCGAGAGGGTGCAGGTTTTCTGTGCAACCACCCACTCCAACAGGTGATTTCACTGATTAACTGATTTAACCTACTCAAAGTGATGTTAATCAGTTAAATCACCTGCTGGAGTGGGTGGTTGCACAGAAAACCTCCACCCTCTCAGCCCTTTCTGGAACCGGTTTGAAACCTCTGCGGCTAAGCAGTGACTTAAGGTAACTGGATGTCTTTGGAGAATCCTCGAGGACCACTGGAATGACTTTGTGTCAAACAGTTACTTAGGGAGACTAAGATGAGATGAGATGTATGAGGTGGGGATGGACGGCTTGTATGCCTGAGTGGTTGCCAAAATTGGACTCAAAATTGTTCCTAATGTGGTGGACGTTACTCCCAGCTCTGACCTGACCCAATAAAACTCCAGTGTGGAGTTTTAAATATTTATAAGTACCTTCTATATATGGAGCAAAGCCTTTGAGGCAGATACAACTAAAGAGTCAACAGAACATTCTCCACTGGCTGCAGCTTGTGGGGGTGTGAGGCAAACAGTTCAAATAATATGTTATGGGCCAGTCCTTCAGTCAACAACTGCACTGTGATGTGAAAGCATAGTTTGGTTATGATCTCGATTGAGACTTGATAAATTCCATGTAACATGCCCTGAGCTTATCATTGCAAGAATCTCTGCTGTTTTCCTTCCTTCTTCTGACAGTTGGTAAGAGGGTCGATGGCACTAATAACACTGCTTTATATTACAGTATAACCCTTTGATACACGTTGTGCTACTAATATTTTATTCCTGTCAATTAGACAATGCTGTGAATCTGTTTTCTTCTCGTCCTGACTGAAAATCAGCTTATTAAAAATTCTCCGCACAGCTGTGGCAGGCATTGCTTGTGAAAAGAGGCACAAACCATGGCCAATATTAACTACTTAACCCCCCACCCCCACTGCACCCAAAAAATACACATGGTCTAAGGCTGAATAGTTTGTATGAACATATTCCTTATGAGTAATTATTTCCCACATTATTTTACTTTTGTATATTAAACAATTAAATTTGTCCACTGTGTGTGTGTGTGTGTGTGTGTGTGTGTGTGTGTGTGTGTGTGTCTCAATCTCAATTTATTTATAAAGCACTTTAAAATGAATACCAACAACCAAAGCGCTGTACACAACAAGAACAGGCAAGTAAAAACAAATAAATAAACCACAGCTACAAGCAGAAACACTAAAAAGAAAAAAGAAAAAAAAAAAACGTGTCAAACTGCGTTAAAAGCCATAGAGAAGAAATGTCTTTTAAGAGAAGATTTAAAAGCAGAGAGAGAATCAGCCTGCCTAATGTGCATGGTGTGTGTGTGTGTATATATATATATATATATATATATATATATATATATATATATATTTTTTTTTTTTTTTTTTTTTTTTTTTTTCACCTCAAAGCAAACTGGACTGGACTCACAACACTGACGCCCTGTACAAGAAGGGACAGAGTCGCCTCCACCTCCTGAGGAGACTGAGATCCTTTGGAGTGAGCAGGCCTCTGCTTAAGACCTTCTATGACTCTGTTGCAGCCTCTGCTCTCCTCTATGCTGTCGTCTGTTGGGCCCTAGGCAGCACAGAGTGGGAGAGAAAGAGACTGAATGAGCTGGTCAGGAAGTCCAGCTCTGTCCTGGGCTGTCCTCTGGACTCTCTGGAGGAGGTGGCTGAGAGGAGGGTGTTAGCCAAGTTCAAATCCATCATGAACAACTCCTCTCACCCTCTGCACCGGACTGTAGTGGAGCTGACCAGCTCGTTCACTGACAGGCTGAGGCACCCTCAGTGCAAGAAGGAACGATATCGCAGGTCATTCCTCCCTGCTGCTGTCAGACTGTACAATAACACTGTGAAATAACCACATGCAATAATATGTCTACAATCACATGCAATAACAACTCGTTTACAAATCCCTGTACTAACGTCAATCAATCAATCAATCAATTTTATTTATATAGCACCAAATCACAACAAACAGTTGCCCCAAGGCGCTTTATATTGTAAGGCAAGGCCATACAATATAAAGTATACATGTCACCTATTGGTGGTTGGCTCTCACTGCGGTATTGTATCACTTCCTGTTCCGGACCACAGCAGTGTTTTGCTGTATCTGTTAGCTGTTTAATCTGCGCAGTTAGATTGATCTAGATAACTAGATAACGATTTGTTTCACAGTGTAATCTTCACGTGCCTTAACTAAAGCACTCCCTCTGCTGAATCACCTCTAAATTATTTACACATTATTCACTTCGTGTGTTTTTAGGAATCCGTTAGCTTAGCACAGCTACTAGCTCTTAGCCGGTTTAGCATGGCGGCTTCTCCTGTCTCTCCCGCACTTTTCTGCTCTGTGTGTGAAATGTTTAGTTATTCCTCGGCCTCCTTTAGCAGTAATGGTACTTGTAATAAGTGTAGCTTATTCGTAGCTTTGGAGGCCAGGCTGGGTGAATTGGAGACTCGGCTCCGCACCTTGGAAAATCCTACAGCTAGCCAGGCCGCTGTAGTCGGTGCGGACCAAGGTAGCTTAGCCGCCATTAGTTCCCCCCCGGCAGATCCCGAGCGGCCGGGACAGCAGGCCGACTGGGTGACTGTGAGGAGGAAGCGTAGTCCTAAACAGAAGCCCCGTGTACACCACCAACCCGTTCACATTTCTAACCGTTTTTCCCCACTCGGCGAAACACCCGCCGAGGATCAAACTCTGGTTATTGGCAACTCTGTTTTGAGAAATGTGAAGTTAGCGACACCAGCAACCATAGTCAATTGTCTTCCGGGGGCCAGAGCAGGCGACATTGAAGGAAATTTGAAACTGCTGGCTAAGGCTAAGCGTAAATTTGGTAAGATTGTAATTCACGTCGGCAGTAATGACACCCGGTTACGCCAATCGGAGGTCACTAAAATTAACATTGAATCGGTGTGTAACTTTGCAAAAACAATGTCGGACTCTGTAGTTTTCTCTGGGCCCCTCCCCAATCTGACCGGGAGTGACATGTTTAGCCGCATGTTCTCCCTGAATTGCTGGCTGTCTCAGTGGTGTCCAAAAAATGAGGTGGGCTTCATAGATAATTGGCAAAGCTTCTGGGGAAAACCTGGTCTTGTTAGGAGAGACGGCATCCATCCCACTTTGGATGGAGCAGCTCTCATTTCTAGAAATCTGGCCAATTTTCTTAAACCCTCCAAACCGAGACTATCCAGGGTTGGGACCAGGAAGCAGAGTTGTAGTCTTACAGACCTCTCTGCAGCTTCTCTCCCCCTGCCATCCCCTCATTACCCCATCCCTGTAGAGACGGTGCCTGCTCCCAGACCACCAATAACCAGTAAAAATCTATTTAAGCATAAAAATTCAAAAAGAAAAAATAGTATAGCACCTTCAACTGCACCACAGACTAAAACAGTTAAATGTGGTCTATTAAACATTAGATCTCTCTCTTCTAAGTCCCTGTTAGTAAATGATATAATAATTGATCAACATATTGATTTATTCTGCCTTACAGAAACCTGGTTACAGCAGGATGAATATGTTAGTTTAAATGAGTCAACACCCCCGAGTCACACTAACTGCCAGAACGCTCGTAGCACGGGCCGAGGCAGAGGATGAGCAGCAATCTTCCATTCCAGCTTATTAATTAATCTATTATTAGACTCAACTGGCTTTGCTCAAAATGTAAATGAGTCCACCCACCACTTTAATCATATCTTAGATCTTGTTCTGACTTATGGTATGGAAATTGAAGACTTTACAGTATTCCCTGAAAACTCACTTCTGTCTGATCATTTCTTAATAACATTTACATTTACTCTGATGGACTACCCAGCAGTGGGGAATAAGTTTCATTACACTAGAAGTCTTTCAGAAAGCGCTGTAACTAGGTTTAAGGATATGATTCCTTCTTTATGTTCTCTAATGCCATATACCTAAGTAGCTACCTAAACTCAGTAAGTGAGATAGAGTATCTCGTCAATAATTTTACATCCTCATTGAAGACAACTTTGGATGCTGTAGCTCCTCTGAAAAAGAGAGCCTTAAATCAGAAGTGCCTGACTCCGTGGTATAACTCACAAACTCGCAGCTTAAAGCAGATAACCCATAAGTTGGAGAGGAAACGGCGTCTCACTAATTTAGAAGATCGTCACTTAGCCTGGAAAAAGAGTCTGTTGCTCTATAAAAAAGCCCTCCATAAAGCTAGGACATCTTACTACTCATCACTAATTGAAGAAAATAAGAACAACCCCAGGTTTCTTTTCAGCACTGTAGCCAGGCTGACAAAGAGTCAGAGCTCTATTGAGCCGAGTATTCCTTTAACTTTAACTAGTAATGACTTCATGACTTTCTTTGCTGATAAAATTTGAACTATTAGAGAAAAAATTACTCATAACCATCCCAAAGACGTATCGTTATCTTTGGCTGCTTTCAATGATGCCGGTATTTGGTTAGACTCTTTTTCTCCGATTGTTCTGTCTGAGTTATTTTCATTAGTTACTTCCTCCAGACCATCAACATCAAATCAAATCAAATCAATTTTATTTATATAGCGCCAAATCACAACAAACAGTTGCCCCAAGGTGCTTTATATTTTAAGGCAAGGCCATACAGTAATTACGTAAAAACCCCAACGGTCAAAACGACCCCCTGTGAGCAAGCACTTGGCCACAGTGGGAAGGAAAAACTCCCTTTTAACAGGAAGAAACCTCCAGCAGAACCAGGCTCAGGGAGGAGCAGTCCTCTGCTGGGACTGGTTGGGGCTGAGGGAGAGAACCAGGAAAAAGACATGCTGTGGAGGGGAGCAGAGATCAATCACTAATGATTAAATGCAGAGTGGTGCAAACAGAGTAAAAAGAGAAAGAAACACTCAGTGCATCATGGGAACCCCCCAGCAGTCTAAGTCTTAAGTTTTAAGCCTAATCTTAAAAGTAGAGAGGGTGTCTGTCTCCCTGATCTGAATTGGGAGCTGGTTCCACAGGAGAGGAGCCTGAAAGCTGAAGGCTCTGCCTCCCATTCTACTCTTACAAACCCTAGGAACTACAAGTAAGCCTGCAGTCTGAGAGCAAAGTGCTCTATTGGGGTGATATGGTACTATGAGGTCCCTATTATAAGATGGCACCTGATTATTCAAAACCTTGTAAGTAAGAAGAATGAATGAATGAATGAATGAATGAATGAAAACTGTTTATTTCGAACATTTGATACAACAACAATTACAAGATAGATCAGTAAAGACAACAACAAAAAAGTTCCTACTGTGTACCCAACATGTCCGAAAAGGGGTAGGGTGAAGCATCAGCTTATTTATCCCTACCCCTTCTTCCCCACAACCAGTAATACCCTTTGCCACATATACACATAGATTCCTACACACCTAAACCGATATATATATATATATATATATATATATATATATATATATATATATATATATATATATATATATATACATACATATCAACATACATACACATATACACATATACATATATATACACATACATATACACAAACATAAATATACACCTACACATACCTACTTACATACAAAATACTATATATTTACAAGCCGAAGCAAAAAACAAAAACACCCTAACCCTCATTACCCTTCCTCCTCCCTATACCTAGAAAAAACCATATTTTTGTACCGCTGTTTGTGTTGGGAAGGTGTCGTAGCATGGACCCACAACAGGGGGCGCAAATGAACGGACAATGAGTAAGCCAAAAGGTAACAATTTAATGTTGTGACAACACACAACGTAACACACAGAATTTGTAAAGTCAATTAACACCAGGTGACGTGTGGGCAGGCTCGAAGATAGAAGACCCCGACGAGAGAGAGGCCGCGTCCCACACGGCCTCCACCACCAACGGTCTGAAGAACACCGGAGCCGCCAAGTCCCGAGTCCCCAGGTGACCTCTGTCTTCGGCTGTCGAACCTGGTACTGCTGGCAAAAAGCAGAGACAAGATGAATGAGTGTAAGTCCTTACACTCAGTGGTCTACAGTCTGTACACAGTCAGGAGGAGAACCTCCACCTCCGAATCACACACTCGTGCAGCTCTTGTCTAACCACTTATCTGTTCAGAGAGTGTGGCGCAGTCGTCGTCGTCATGCCACACGCCGAAGTCCCGGATAAGGCAACGTCCACAAGAATAAGGCTGCAAGAGAGATCTGGTTTAGTACACACAAAGTGTCAGATAGCAGAGAAAATACCTCTCGGTAGTCGATTTCTCGGCGGGGAGGTGGAGTTGCAGTCCGGCTTAAGTACTGGTGTAGATGAGTGACAGCTGGTGTGATGAGTGACAGCTGTCACTTCCTCTGGGTCTGGCGCCCTCTCGTGCTTGGAGCCCGCACTCCAAGCAGGGCGCCCTCTGGTGGTGGTGGGCCAGCAGTACCTCCTCTTCAGCGGCCCACACAACAGTTTGAACTGGTTCATGCTTGGACATTGCTTGAGCCCCACTCCCAATCTGTTCCACATCCTCACCCCACAGACAGAAATACAGAAACCTTTTAATGTTGTTCGTGCCCACTGATGCTTTAAATTAAATTTCCCCCTCAGACTGTAATCCCCTGATCTGTTAAAAAACATATTTTTAATATTTGCTGGAAGTAAATTGTTTATTGCTTTATACACAATTTGTACTGTTTGAAAATGAACCAAGTCTGTGAATTTTAAGAATTTGGATTGTAAAAATAGTGGATTTGTATGATCTCTATAGCCAGTATTATGAATAATTCTTATAGCTCTTTTCTGCATTACTGATAGTGATTGTGTTGTACCTTTATAAGTATTACCCCATACCTCTGCACAGTACTGTAAATATGGTAAAACCAGTGAGCAGTAAAGAATGCGGAGTGAGTTGTGGTCCAGAATATGTTTCGCTTTGTTTAGAACTGAAATGCTTCTTGACAGTTTACTTTGTATATGTTTTATATGAGTCTTCCAGTTTATCTTATCATCTATTATCACCCCCAGAAACTTATTTTCATGTACCCTTTCAATATCTACCCCCTCGACTTGTAACTGAACCTGTATGTCTGTATTACAATAGCCAAATAACATGTATTTTGTTTTACTTAAGTTTAATGATCATTTGTTTCTGTCAAACCATATTTTCAATTTTCCCATTTCTATACTGATCCTCCTCAGTAACTCCTGCAAATCCCCCCCTGAACAAAAAATGCTTGTGTCATCTGCAAATAATACTAATTTTAATATTTTGGAAACATTGACAATATCATTTATATAAATTAGAAACAGTTTTGGACCCAATACTGACCCCTGTGGGACGCCACAAGCATTGTCCAAGCATGATGATGTATATTCCCCCAACTTCACAAACTGTTTTCTGTTACTTAAGTAGCTTCTCACCCAGTGCAACACCAACCCCCTAATCCCATACTGTTCAAGTTTACTGATTAATATGTCATGATTGATTGTATCAAAAGCCTTTTTAAAGTCTATAAATATTCCAACTGAATGTAATTTGTGGTCTATGGCGTTTGTAATCTCCTCAACTGATTCTATTAATGCAAGTGATGTTGAACTATGTGCTCTGAATCCATATTGACTATCAGTAAGTAATTTATGTTTATTTATGAATTTGTCTAATCTATTATTGAATAACTTTTCTAATAATTTGGAAAATTGTGGAAGCAAAGAAACAGGTCTATAATTTGTGAAGTGGTGTCTATCCCCAGTCTTATACAGCGGCACAACCTTAGCTATTTTCATTTGATTGGGAAATTTACCGGTTTGAAATGATAAGTTACAGATGTATGTTAATGGTTCTACAATCCATTCAATGACCTGTTTTACGACCACCATATCAATTTCATTTAAATCGGTAGATGTTTTATATTTACAATTATTCACAATGTCTATAATTTCTTTTCCATCCACTGCTGTGAGGAACATTGAACAGGGATTTCTTTCTATGAGATTATTATCCCAATCCTCAGGTTGGGAATCTGGATTTTTTTCTGCCAAGCTTGGTCCAATATTTACAAAAAAATTATTAAAACCGTTGACTACCTCATCCTTATTTTCCTTCTTGACATTATTATCAATGAAATACTGAGGGTAACTCTGTTTTTTATTACCATTTTTGATAATGCTATTTAATATATCCCATATTCCTTTAATATTGTTTTTGTTATTATATAATATGTTACTATAATATTCCTTCCTACATACCCGTATAATATTAGTTAATCTATTTTTGTATTTCTTATATCTATTTTCTGCCTCTTTAGTCTTTAGTTTTATGAATTCTCTATACAGTGTATTTTTCTTATTACATGCATTTCGTAACCCTTTCGTCATCCATGGTCGAGCTTGGATTTTTTGTTTTCTGTAGTCTTGTTTAATTGGACAATTTTTTATCATATAATGATGTAAATATTTGTAAAAAAGTTTCATATGCACTATCAACATCACTTTCACTGTATACCTTTTCCCAGTTTTGCTCCTGTAAATCCTTCTTTAGTGTGTTCATGTTTTCCTCTGTCCGCACTCGCCTGTATTTTATTTTCTCCTCTGGCTGATTCCGCCAATGGTTTCTATTATAAACGATGAAAACTGGTAGATGATCACTAATGTCACTGATTAATAATCCACTCTCAGTGTTATTCTCAATATCATTGCTGAATATATTATCAATTAAGGTGGCACTATGAGATGTAATTCTGCTTGGCCTGGTGATTTTTGGACATAAACTCATACTGTACATTATACTGATAAATTCATCTGTTATTTTATGCTTATTTGGATTGAGCAGATCAATATTTAAGTCACCACAAATGAACACAGTTTTTTGATTAGTTTTTGAGAACGTTTTTTCCATACAGTCAGTGAATGTTTCAATACTAGATCCTGGTGCTCTATATATACAGCTGACTAATACATTTTTGCTTTTTTCTTCACATATTTCAATAGTTATACATTCTAATAAGTTATCAATCACAGTTGTCATATTGTCTACTATTTTATAATCCATGTTCTTATCCACATACACAGCCACTCCTCCTCCACTCTTATTCTTTCTGTTTACACAATTAAATTCATATCCATCCAGTTCAAAATCCATTCCTTTATCTTCATTGATCCATGTTTCTGATATAGCAATTATGTTAAATATTTTTTTAAATTGACTTAAATATTCTTTAATGTTGTTAAAGTTTGCATATAGACTTCTGCTGTTGAAATGGATTATTGATAATTTGTTATCCGTTTTAATGATCCGATTAAACTGTTCATCTGTATAATAGCAACAACTGTCATTGATATTTGAGAAGAAATTATTGTCCGGGTCTATATCGTGCTCCAAGTCCAGTACATTGTGGTCTGTGTATTTAAATGTTCTCAGTTCTACTTTTCCATGATCAGCAATCCTTTGAGTTATATCCTTCTTGTCTCCAGATGTAGATGAATAGGTAGTAGATGAATAGGTTCCTCTGGTCTGTGTCATGGTGTTGTGATGTGTTTGTGTCCTCATACCTTATTGGTCATATTTGTCCAGATCCTCGATGTTCCTGATTACCATAACCTTCGCTTGTTCTGGTGTTCCATTCAATTTGATAAATGTTTTGCAGTTGGATGTCCATGTCTGTTGAATTTTTCCCTGCTTTTTTAAGAAACGAGCTTTCCTGGCGATGTCTGCGTTTCTTTTGGTCAGATGTTCATTGATGAATACGTTTGTTCCTTTAAGTTTCCGTCCCTGTTTTAACAATGCCATTTTATGTTTTCTGTTGACAAACCTCATTATAACTGCTCGCTTGTCTCCATCCTCTCTCCTGGGCAGGGGGTGGCACGCTTCAATGTTATTACAGTCCATTTGAATACCTTTAGATTGCAGGAAGTCAGCCACCTGTTGTTCCACTGAGCTGGCCTCCTGCTCGTTGGCCTCCCCTCCGCTGTCTTCTGAAGAATTTTAAATTCTATTCTAGAATTAACAGGACGCCAATCAATCAATCAATCAATCAATTTTTTTATATAGCGCCAAATCACAACAAACAGTTGCCCCAAGGCGCTTTATATTGTAAGGCAAGGCCATACAATAATTATGTAAAACCCCAACGGTCAAAACGACCCCCTGTGAGCAAGCACTTGGCTACAGTGGGAAGGAAAAACTCCCTTTTAACAGGAAGAAACCTCCAGCAGAACCAGGCTCAGGGAGGGGCAGTCTTCTGCTGGGACTGGTTGGGGCTGAGGGAGAGAACCAGGAAAAAGACATGCTGTGGAGGGGAGCAGAGATCAATCACTAATGATTAAATGCAGAGTGGTGCATACAGAGCAAAAAGAGAAAGAAACAGTGCATCATGGGAACCCCCCAGCAGTCTACGTCTATAGCAGCATAACTAAGGGATGGTTCAGGGTCACCTGATCCAGCCCTAACTATAAGCTTTAGCAAAAAGGAAAGTTTTAAGCCTAATCTTAAAAGTAGAGAGGGTGTCTGTCTCCCTGATCTGAATTGGGAGCTGGTTCCACAGGAGAGGAGCCTGAAAGCTGAAGGCTCTGCCTCCCATTCTACTCTTACAAACCCTAGGAACTACAAGTAAGCCTGCAGTCTGAGAGCGAAGCGCTCTACTGGGGTGATATGGTACTACGAGGTCCCTAAGATAAGATGGGACCTGATTATTCAAAACCTTATAAGTAAGAAGAAGAATTTTAAATTCTATTCTAGAATTAACAGGAAGCCAATGAAGAGAGGCCAATATGGGTGAGATATGCTCTCTCCTTCTACAACCCCTGGCAAAAATTATGGAATCACCGGCCTCAGAGGATGTTCATTCAGTTGTTTAATTTTGTAGAAAAAAAGCAGATCACAGACATGACACAAAACTAAAGTCATTTCAAATGGCAACTTTCTGGCTTTAAGAAACACTATAAGAAATCAAGGAAAAAAAGATTGTGGCAGTCAGTAACGGTTACTTTTTTAGACCAAGCAGAGGAAAAAAATATGGAATCACTCAATTCTGAGGAAAAAATTATGGAATCAACCTGTAAATTTTCATCCCCCAAATTAACACCTGCATCAAATCAGATATGCTCATTGACATTGACCCTATGCCATGACATTGACCCTATGTGTCTTTTTGCAAGGAATGTTTTTGCAGTTTTTGCTCTATGGCAAGATGCATTATCATCATCCTTAAACATCAGAAAAGTCTCCAAAATATCAACATAAACTTGTGCATTTATTGATGATGTAATGACAGCCATCTCCCCAGTGCCTTTACCTGACATACAGCCCCATATCATCAATGACTGTGGAAATTTATATGTTCTCTTCAGGCAGTCTGTTGGGTATTTTCTCCTCCAAACATTCTTAAAACCTTTAACAAGACAAACAGAGTCAAGAACCACCAGTGAGACAGAAAGTCAAATTTATCTCGCGAAGAGTGCAGTCAGGCTGTACACCAAAGCTACACTAAAGTCTGGCCTGCGCTCCTGCTCTTTTATTGGAGAAGCCCTAACCACATCATAAAACTTGTCCTAAGGGTGGGGGAGACAACGCAAGACAAGTTTCTTCCCGTGACATAAACACATACGTCAATAAGTGCAGCTGTAAGGAAAAACAGTTTCTTTCCTTTAATCTTATTGTCGAAGGTCAGCACATCCCGTTCGTTTGTTGCACTTATCATCTGTTCTGCATCTGCCTAGAGTGTCCTGTTCTTCACACTAAGCATCACATATCACAAGGCCATAAATTCACAACGGTCAAAATAACCTCCAGTTCTTTACTCCCAGTTCAGACTGACCCCAGCATGCTAAAACGAAGTTGAATAATATGTGCATTCTCAGGGTTATCTTAAGACTGGTGCAAAACAGCACAATAACGTTTTCATAAGAAAGAAGACAAAGGTACAAATGTTTAACAGTGATAAAAAAAAAAATATATATAAAATCTTTAACATTTCCCTCCTGTTATCACTTGTTAAACATATAGTAGGCATCACCTAGCTCAGCACTTCTTTTGAGATTTTCACTAAGAGGTTCATCATGGTATGTTCTACAGGCTTACACCCCAGAGGTTATGTCATCATTGTCATCATCATCGGTGTCTGGGTCATCATACTTCCATTGGTCTGGGTACAGGTCATGAGAGCCCTCTTCCTCCTCGTCGTCGTTTTGCCCCAGGAGTGGATATGAAGCTGGTCCCCCTCCTGGTCCTGGACCTATTGCTGTGGTTATCATTCTATTTACAAGGCCTCGAAGACATGGAATACAACAACATCCACACAATGTTAGAATCGCAGCAAATACTGCTATAGACACTAATAGTGAAGAAATCAAAGACCTCCATTTTCCCATCCCTTCCAGCCACCAATCCCAGCCTTCGGTGTTTACTCCACTGTGCTCTTTCATCTTCCTGTTCAACGTCCTCAGACCGTCGATGGCTTGAGTGAGGCTGCCATCTGCAGCTGTGTTGTTGGGAATGAATGTGCAGCATTGTTCTCCGAACATGGCACAAACACCTCCTTTTTCCAACAACATATCCAGAGCAATACGGTTCTGGAAGGCCATAAGGGACGTGGCTTCTAACTGTGAATGGACAGCCTTAAATCCTTCCTCAGTCCAATTTCCTAATTTCTGCACATTGTAGTGGATGTAGTTTATTCTGTCTACGTTCTTATTAATTGAACACCACCAACAGATGGAGGATTCGAATCCAGCTGCTATTTGATCAGCCAGTTTATACTCGTCAGGCACTCCTCTGGGGACTCCTATCGCATCAATATATGTTGGATCTTCCACTCCTTTCCAATCTCTTTTTACTCTATGTCTGGCTATGCCTTTCTGCCAGTCTTCAGGAATAAGAGAGGCTGCGTATGTCATGACTTCTTCAGGTGTCATGGGCATGGCTTTAACTGGTAACAATAATGATATAAATGCACAATAACCTGACACATTTCTTGGCAGTCTGTCAAAAATTCTGTTGTCGCCACACCACCACCATACGTCACTCCTACTGACAGGTTTGAATGTGGGAGTACTATGGACCACATCCTTACACCAGGCAGTGTGGTTTAAGCTACCCAAAGTCTTACTTGTCCCTGTCAAGTTTACACATGTATGGTTAGCATGCCCAACTTTGCTTGAAAATAAAGGTTTAATCTTAGTCAATTTGGTCAATGGATACTGTCCATGGGGTCCAGGAACCCTCGTTCTTTTCATTTTTTTTCTTTTGCCATTTCTACACACTACAGCACACCTATGTTCAGAACAGTGGTTTCTTAATGTCTTCTGCTAGCTTTCGTGTCTAACCTGGATCTTAACACCAAGCTCACACACTATTACTAGTCTTATCCTACTGTTCTTACTGTTTGTCTGTGTCTGCAGAAATGACTTTCTTACAGTGAGTTAAATTAATCCATGTACTTCTTTCCCCAATTTTCAAGGCTGTGGGTGTTGTGAGTAGTACTTGATAGGGCCCTTCCCATTTAGGTGAATGCCAGTGTTTTCTCTTGATGCTTCTTATCAACACCCAGTCTCCAGGTACCACTTTAGGGTCATCCTGTGGAGAAATGGGATCATCAGTGTTTGAAACTCTCCCTCGTTGTCTTTCTAACATCTTCCTCATGTAATCTGCCAAATTGGCTTCCTCAGGTACATCCCAAATTTGCCCATAATATGGCAATCGGTATTTTCTGCCAAACAATGTTTCATACGGTGTCAACCCCATGGTACTAGTTATGTTTATATACATTTTTACCAAATCTACACAATGTGTCCATGGTCTGCCTGTTTCCTCCATTGTCTTCCTAAGTCTGTTTTTTACTGTTCCATTCATCCTTTCCACTAATCCGGCACTTTGTGGATGATAAGCACAATGATTTTTGAGATTAATCTGTAGCGCTTCTCCTACGTATTGCACTATTGTATTAACAAAATGCGCTCCATTATCTGAATAGACTGTTTCTGGTATTCCAAATCGTGGAATGATGTCTTTGCACAATGCTTTTGCCACTGTAAGTGCATCTGCATGTTTTGTGGGGAACAATTCTACCCATTTTGAGAACGCATCAATTATGACTAAACAAAATTATTTTCCTTCATGTTTACTCAGCTGTATATAATCCATATGAATCACTTGAAAGGGATATTGTGGTGTTGGAAATTTGCCTCTTTGGGGTCTCAAATTGCCTTGTGAGTTGTGTTTTGCACATGTCATGCTGTTTTGCATATGCATCGAACCCATAAAGACAAAAAATAGATTGCAATTGCGATATCATACCCCCTGATGAGACATGCGTCACGCCATGGCTCATAATAGCTGCCCATTTAAACATATTTTTTGGCAATATGGGTTTCTTTTGTGGTCATAAGTACAAATCATTTGCGAATGTAGCTCCTTTGTGTAACCACATCTGCCTTTCTTTCTCAGGTGCCTGCTGTTGCATCTCAGCAAGCAGTATGTGACCTAAGTGCAAATCTGGAGTGGTTTCCTGTACAACAAAATAGAAGAAGCTGCTGCTGCCGCCGCCTTCGCAGCTCTGTCAGCAAAATCATTTCCTTGTGAAACTATATCAGAGCCTTTGGTGTGAGCCGCACATTTGCATATAGCAATTTGTTTAGGCAATTTCACAGCTTTCAGTAGTGCAGTTAGGAGAGTGGCATGAGTCACCGGCTTTCCAGATGATGTCACCATTCCACGCTCTTCCCACAGTTTCGCAAACACATGCACTGTGCTGAAAGCGTACTGGCTGTCTGTATAGATTGTTACAGCCTTTCCTTTAAATAAATGACAAGCTGCAGTTAGAGCTACTAATTCAGCTGCTTGCGCTGAGAATGATGACAACAGCATATCCAGATTGTGTTTGTCCATAAGCATTTTTAGTGGAGGATCCATCCACATACACAATTGTACTGTGTGGGATGGGCGTATCCAAAAGATCAACATGGGCCTTCATACAGACAGTTGCTACATCAAGACAATTGTGCGGCTCACCATCCTCAGGCAAAGGTATCAATGTGGATGGATTCAATGTTGTACATCGCTCTACCGTAAGGTGTGGTTGTGATAATAGCAAGGACATGCACGAAAGATGTCTTGCTGGGGACAAAAAGCTCATGTTTGTCTGCAACAGGAGTGCAGAAACTGCATGTGGAACTTTCAATGTCAGCTGATGGAATAGAACAACATTACTGCTACTTTGAACAGCCATAGAGGCTGCAATTACAGCTCGCACGCAGTGAGGCAATGCACTTGCTACTGTATCCAATTTGGAAGAATAGTAAGCCACTGGTCGTAATTTTGTACCATGTGACTGTACTAAGACACTTGTCATGAAATTATTTTTACAATCCACTGTTTGAGTAAATGGTTTACTATAATCTGGTCGTGTCAAAACTGTAGATGACACTAACGTTTGTTTTACTTTTACAAAAGCTTCCTCAGCTTCTTTGTTCCATTCCAACACAGTTGACATTGAAATATCATCTTTGTACATCAAATCAGAAAGTGGACTAGTCAATTCTGCATAGCAGGGAATCCATGCCCTGCAGTAATTAGTCAGTCCAAGAAATGACATCATCTGTCTTTTAGTTTGTGGTTTCGGAGCATATAAAATCGCTTCCTTCCTGTCAGACAGGATAGTACGCCCTGTGGCTGATAATTCATGTCCTAAATATTTTTACTTTATTCCTACACAACTGAACTTTGTTTTTACTCACTTTGTGGCCATTATTAAATAAGAAACATAATAATGCTACTGTGTCAGTTATGCAGTTTTCTCGTGTGTCAGAGGCAATCAAAATGTCATCAACATACACTAATAGTTGGCTATCTGCCGGTGGAACGAAATTGGCTAAACATGCTGACATGACTTGAGAATAAATAGTTGGACTCTCTGCGTAACCCTGCGGTAATCTGGTAAATGTATATCGTTGTCCTTTAAAGGTAAAAGCAAACCAGAATTGACTATCTGGGTGTACTGGCACAGAGAAAAATGCATTACTTATGTCAATTACTGAGAAACTATTAGAATTTGGTCTCAGCGAATTTAACAAGGTGTGTGGATCTGGAACACATGGTGCTCTTTTAATCACAGCAGCATTTACTGCCTGCAGATCTTGAATCATTCTCCACCTCACTGAGGGCGGAGCCTTTTTTACAGGAAATATGGGTGTGTTACATGGTGAATCTGGGCATGGCACTATTACTCCTGCTGTTAACAAATCCTCTATTACTGGCCTAATTCCTTCAATTGCATCAGGTTTCAATGGATACTGTCTTACACATGGTCTGTATTCTGTTTTTGGTCATTTTTAATCAGTCCTACGTCTGAAGGACCTGTTGTCCACAATCCTGATGGTACTGAAGAAAGAAGATCATCCTCTTCAGGACTCAACTGAAACACTCAGGATTGTGAAGTGGACACATCAATATGTGTTCCGGCTGTCAGCACTAATGAGACATTAACTGGGACTTTATACAATTTAGTTGATGGGCTGAACTCCGTTCGTGGTCCAACTCTGCTCCAATCAGTGGCTGACAAAGCTGTCATGACTATCAGTCCCAAATCTTGCCATTCTGTCAAATATGGTTTACAAAGTGACACATGTAATGGCATACCTGTGAATCTCAATTTTAAAACATCTTCAGTGGCACCTGTCACTGTTATGACAGCTGTTGAGTTGCCATCATGAATCAAATCTGTCATTGTCAGCTTCACAGGTGAAATGTCTTTCAATTTGTTTTCATAGTCACCATCCGGACCTGGAGGATCTTTATGCCACATTGTGACATGCAGGTCAAGTGGTGACATCTTTTGTTCAGGATGTTTTAGTAGGGCTGTTGCTTGCAAAACGACATCTTTACCCCATCCTGCAGCATCTTCTTCAGAAATGTCAAATGTATAGTAATAGTGGAATGTGGGGTCATCGCTTTCTTCTCTCACCATGTTAACACCTCCTGTGCGCTTAACAACTAATTTCCCTTGTTCCACAATTATGGACAAGCCCAATGCAGTCAATCCGTCTCGTCCTAGCAGATTTACGGGACACTGTGGTATGTTCAACAATGGCATTGTACACGCCATTCCAAACGGATCTTCCAAGGTTATGGGTTTAGTAATAGGGACGTCTGATGTTTGTCCATTTGCAGAGCGAACCCTGAAGGTTTCGTTGCTTAGTTTATGGACAGGTATGTTGTTATTACATGTGGTTCTACATGCTCCTGTGTCACAAAGAAATATCACCGGTTGTCCATTTACTAACAAAGTCACTTCCGGTTTTGGTACTGGATTTCCCAGTAAGGCACATAAATCCATATCGCACTCAGATTCGCTGTCTGAAGTGGTGCCATGGATTATGGAATCTAGTCATTGTGGATACTGTGGTTGTGGAGGATTATTCCGTTGTGGAATTCTTCCTGCTGTGCCATCAGCAGGTGGATTCGAACAATTTCTAGACATGTGTCCCTCTCTTCCACAGTTCCAACAAATCAGGGGACCACGTGGTGGCCCTCCCTGTCTGTGCTGCTGTTGCGGTTGCCATGGTCCTTGACGTTGTGGCTGTCCACCTTGTCTGTTCTGCCATGGCTTTTGGGGGCGTTTCCACTTCTTCTGCTGTCTTAAGTTACCCTGTTGGTAATATATTTCATCATCTCCTTGTGCTACATACACTCCTTTGTCGCTGTTACCTGTCTTTTTCTGCTTTAAGACTTCTTCTGCATGACAACAGTGGGTGTGTGTTTCTTCCAATGTGCCTGTTGGCAGTCCAATCCAATGTTTCTGTATCCAAGCTTTTATATCCTTGTTGGATTGCTGGATCAGAGCGTTTTTCAATTGTTGTTCATACACTGGTGTTCCTGGCATTATGCCACCGTGGACCTTAAATACACTCTCAAATCTGCATCTAAACTCTGTCCATGGCTCTCCTTCTTTCTGAGCTGTCCTGGTAATTTCAGTATAATTTATTTTTGGTCCTACTGCTAAGTCATAATGCTGTGGTTCGTCCTCTACCTGAGGATATAATGATTTTCCAGACGGTCCTGCCGCCTGTTTCTGAGGTTCTTGTGGTTCTTGTTGTACTATTACATCTTCCTCTGCTTTCCCTACTCCTTTCTTTTTCCTCATTTTTTCTAGTCTCCTTTTCTCTGCTTCCTCCTCCCAAAACGCCACTAAATCTGCCCCTATTGCTGTTTTTTTTTTTTTTTTTTTTCTCATCACCTTTATGTTCCTTTTCTAACCTTTCCTTCAACTTCTGAATACTAGTCAGGTTCAGTCGTCCGTCAAAGTCATGTTTATTTATCCAGGTCTCCAATTTCTTTGTTGCTTTTGGATTTTTGCTTCCATAAATTTCCAGTCGTCAGTTGATAAATTTCCCTTATTTTTAGACGTCTTACCCCCCATTTTTATTATCCCTTGTTATAATTTGGACTTCAGACGGGGGCACACCTAGGGTGTTCTAAATCTGAAGTTTTCACTTTCTTTGGACGTGACAATTAATTTGCCGTCGTGTGGTTGATTCCTTTCACCTCCCCGTAGGAAGCGGAATCACTTGCCTTCGCTTCCACACACACGTTTGTCACTTACGTTGTCCAAAGTATTACACTCTCACACTTTTATTCTCAAAAACCGGTATTACTTCGTATTAAAACAGAGGAGTCCGTACCCTCCTTCCGGAATTTCACTACGTGCGTCCCTCGCAACCGTAGAGGAGTCCGCCCTCCTCGCGGAGTTTAACTGCTTTACATTAACAGACGATTCCACGCCATCGTTTACGGAGTTTAACTGTTTATATGATCACACTTTTATCCCCTACCGGTACGCGTATATAAACAGAGGAGTCCGCACCCTCCTTCGGAATTTAACTACGTGCGTTCCTCGCCATCGTAGAGGAGTCCGACCTCCTTACAGAGTTTAACTGTGTTTCATTAACAGACGATTCTGTATCATCGCTTGCGGAATTTAACTGTTTATGTGATCTGATCACCACTCACTCAGTACTGTTACAAAGAAATTTTACTCACTGACTCGACTTCCTCTCTGTCTTCTTCGGGAAAATCTCGTCAACCAGACGATGCCAACGGCGGTCGACAATTGCAGACACGATCAATCGATCGGACCTTGGCCAAGGATTTTTGTCTGGACTTGACGACCCCCGCCGGACACCTCCGGTATTGTTGAGATCCCGGACGTAGCCCCCAGTCAATGTTGGGTATTTTCTCCTCCAAACATTCTTAAAACCTTTAACAAGACAAACAGAGTCAAGAACCACCAGTGAGACAGAAAGTCAAATTTATCTCGCGAGGAGTTCAGTCAGGCTGTACACCAAAGCTACACTAAAGTCTGGCCTGCGCTCCTGCTCTTTTATTGGAGAAGCCCTAACCACATCATAAAACTTGTCCTAAGGGTGGGGGGGACAACGCAAGACAAGTTTCTTCCCGTGACATAAACACATACGTCAATAAGTGCAGCTGTAAGGAAAAACAGTTTCTTTCCTTTAATCTTATCGTCGAAGGTCAGCACATCCCGTTCGTTTGTTGCACTTATCATCTGTTCTGCATCTGCCTAGAGTGTCCTGTTCTTCACACTAAGCATCACATATCACAAGGCCATAAATTCACAACGGTCAAAATAACCTCCAGTTCTTTACTCCCAGTTCAGACTGACCCCAGCATGCTAAAACGAAGTTGAATAATATGTGCATTCTCAGGGTTATCTTAAGACTGGTGCAAAACAGCACAATAACGTTTTCATAAGAAAGAAGACAAAGGTACAAATGTTTAACAGTGATAAAAATATATATATATATAAAATCTTTAACACAGTCATCTTTATAAATCTCATTGGAAAGGCACCAAACAAAAGTTCCAGCATCATCACCTTGCCCAATGCAGATTCGAGATTCATCACTGAATATGACTTTCATCCAGTCATCCACAGTCCACAATTGCTTTTCCTTAGCCCATTGTAACCTTGTTTTTTTCTGTTTAGGTGTTAATGATGCCTTTCGTTTAGCTTTTCTGTATGTAAATCCCATTTCCTTTAGGCGGTTTCTTACAGTTCGGTCACAGACGTTGACTCCAGTCTCCTCCCATTCGTTCCTCATTTGTTTTGTTGTACATTTTTCGATTTTTGAGACATATTGCTTTAAGTTTTCTGTCTTGACGCTTTGATGTCTTCCATGGTCTACCAGTATGTTTGCCTTTAACAACCTTCCTATGTTGTTTGTATTTGGTCCAGAGTTTAGACACAGCTGACTGTGAACAACCAACATCTTTTGCAACATTGCGTGATGATTTACTCTCTTTTAAGAGTTTGATAACCCTCTCCTTTGTTTCAATTGACATCTCTCGTGTTGGAGCCATGATTCATGTCAGTCCACTTGGTGCAACAGCTCTCCAAGGTGTGTTCACTCCTTTTTAGATGCAGACTAACGAGCAGATCTGATATGATGCAGGTGTTAATTTGGGGGATGAAAATTTACAGGGTGATTCCATAATTTTTTCCTCAGAATTGAGTGATTCCATATTTTTTTCCTCTGCTTGGTCTAAAAAAGTAACCGTTACTGACTGCCACAATCTTTTTTTCTTGATTTCTTATAGTCTTTCTTAAAGCCAGAAAGTTGCCATTTGAAATGACTTTAGTTTTGTGTCATGTCTGTGATCTGCTTTTTTTCTACAAAATTAAACAACTGAATGAACATCCTCTGCGGCCGGTGATTCCATAATTTTTGCCAGGGGTTGTAGTCCCTGTTAGTACTCTAGCTGCAGCATTTTGAATTAACTGAAGGCTTTTCAGGGAACTTTTAGGACAACCTGATAATAATGAATTACAATAGTCCAGCCTAGAGGAAATAAATGCATGAATTAGTTTTTCAGCATCACTCTGAGACAAGACCTTTCTAATTTTAAAGATATTGCGTAAATGCAAAAAAAGCAGTCCTACATATTTGTTTAATATGCGCATTGAATGACATATCCTAATAAAAAATGACTCCAAGATTTCTCACAGTATTACTAGACGTCAGGGTAATGCCATCCAGAGTAAGGATCTGGTTAGACACCATGTTTCTAAGATTTGTGGGGCCAAGTACAATAACTTCAGTTTTATCTGAGTTTAAAAGCAGGAAATTAGAGGTCATCCATGTCTTTATGTCTGTAAGACAATCCTGCAGTTTAGCTAATTGGTGTGTGTCCTCTGGCTTCATGGATAGATAAAGCTGGGTATCATCTGCGTAACAATGAAAATTTAAGCAATGCTGTCTAATAATACTGCCTAAGGGAAGCATGTATAAAGTGAATAAAATTGGTCCTAGCACAGAACCTTGTGGAACTCCATAATTAACTTTAGTCTGTGAAGAAGATTCCCCATTTACATGAACAAATTGTAATCTATTACATAAATATGATTCATCACCTTTATGTTCCTTTTCTAACCTTTCCTTCAACTTCTGAATACTAGTCAGGTTCAGTCGTCCGTCAAAGTCATGTTTATTTATCCAGGTCTCCAATTTCTTTGTTGCTTTTGGATTTTTGCTTCCATAAATTTCCAGTCATCAGTTGATAAATTTCCCTTATTTTTAGACGTCTTACCCCCCATTTTTATTATCCCTTGTTATAATTTGGACTTCAGACGGGGGCACACCTAGGGTGTTCTAAATCTGAAGTTTTCACTTTCTTTGGACGTGACAATTAATTTGCCGTCGTGTGGTTGATTCCTTTCACCTCCCCGTAGGAGGCGGAATCACTTGCCTTCGCTTCCACACACACGTTTGTCACTTACGTTGTCCAAAGTATTACACTCTCACACTTTTATTCTCAAAAACCGGTATTACTTCGTATTAAAACAGAGGAGTCCGTACCCTCCTTCCGGAATTTCACTACGTGCGTCCCTCGCAACCGTAGAGGAGTCCGCCCTCCTCGCGGAGTTTAACTGCTTTACATTAACAGACGATTCCACGCCATCGTTTACGGAGTTTAACTGTTTATGTGATCACACTTTTATCCCCTACCGGTACGCGTATATAAACAGAGGAGTCCGCACCCTCCTTCGGAATTTAACTACGTGCGTTCCTCGCCATCGTAGAGGAGTCCGACCTCCTTACAGAGTTTAACTGTGTTTCATTAACAGACGATTCTGTATCATCGCTTGCGGAATTTAACTGTTTATGTGATCTGATCACCACTCACTCAGTACTGTTACAAAGAAATTTTACTCACTGACTCGACTTCCTGTCTGTCTTCTTCGGGAAAATCTCGTCAACCAGACGATGCCAACGGCGGTCGACAATTGCAGACACGATCAATCGATCGGACCTTGGCCAAGGATTTTTGTCTGGACTTGACGACCCCCGCCGGACACCTCCGGTATTGTTGAGATCCCGGACGTAGCCCCCAGTCAATGTTGGGTATTTTCTCCTCCAAACATTCTTAAAACCTTTAACAAGACAAACAGAGTCAAGAACCACCAGTGAGACAGAAAGTCAAATTTATCTCGCGAGGAGTTCAGTCAGGCTGTACACCAAAGCTACACTAAAGTCTGGCCTGCGCTCCTGCTCTTTTATTGGAGAAGCCCTAACCACATCATAAAACTTGTCCTAAGGGTGGGGGGGACAACGCAAGACAAGTTTCTTCCCGTGACATAAACACATACGTCAATAAGTGCAGCTGTAAGGAAAAACAGTTTATTTCCTTTAATCTTATCGTCGAAGGTCAGCACATCCCGTTCGTTTGTTGCACTTATCATCTGTTCTGCATCTGCCTAGAGTGTCCTGTTCTTCACACTAAGCATCACATATCACAAGGCCATAAATTCACAACGGTCAAAATAACCTCCAGTTCTTTACTCCCAGTTCAGACTGACCCCAGCATGCTAAAACGAAGTTGAATAATATGTGCATTCTCAGGGTTATCTTAAGACTGGTGCAAAACAGCACAATAACGTTTTCATAAGAAAGAAGACAAAGGTACAAATGTTTAACAGTGATAAAAATATATATATATATAAAATCTTTAACACAGTCATCTTTATAAATCTCATTGGAAAGGCACCAAACAAAAGTTCCAGCATCATCACCTTGCCCAATGCAGATTCGAGATTCATCACTGAATATGACTTTCATCCAGTCATCCACAGTCCACAATTGCTTTTCCTTAGCCCATTGTAACCTTGTTTTTTTCTGTTTAGGTGTTAATGATGCCTTTCGTTTAGCTTTTCTGTATGTAAATCCCATTTCCTTTAGGCGGTTTCTTACAGTTCGGTCACAGACGTTGACTCCAGTCTCCTCCCATTCGTTCCTCATTTGTTTTGTTGTACATTTTTCGATTTTTGAGACATATTGCTTTAAGTTTTCTGTCTTGACGCTTTGATGTCTTCCATGGTCTACCAGTATGTTTGCCTTTAACAACCTTCCTATGTTGTTTGCATTTGTTCCAGAGTTTAGACACAGCTGACTGTGAACAACCAACATCTTTTGCAACATTGCGTGATGATTTACTCTCTTTTAAGAGTTTGATAACCCTCTCCTTTGTTTCAATTGACATCTCTCGTGTTGGAGCCATGATTCATGTCAGTCCACTTGGTGCAACAGCTCTCCAAGGTGTGTTCACTCCTTTTTAGATGCAGACTAACGAGCAGATCTGATATGATGCAGGTGTTAATTTGGGGGATGAAAATTTACAGGGTGATTCCATAATTTTTTCCTCAGAATTGAGTGATTCCATATTTTTTTCCTCTGCTTGGTCTAAAAAAGTAACCGTTACTGACTGCCACAATCTTTTTTTCTTGATTTCTTATAGTCTTTCTTAAAGCCAGAAAGTTGCCATTTGAAATGACTTTAGTTTTGTGTCATGTCTGTGATCTGCTTTTTTTCTACAAAATTAAACAACTGAATGAACATCCTCTGCGGCCGGTGATTCCATAATTTTTGCCAGGGGTTGTAGTCCCTGTTAGTACTCTAGCTGCAGCATTTTGAATTAACTGAAGGCTTTTCAGGGAACTTTTAGGACAACCTGATAATAATGAATTACAATAGTCCAGCCTAGAGGAAATAAATGCATGAATTAGTTTTTCAGCATCACTCTGAGACAAGACCTTTCTAATTTTAAAGATATTGCGTAAATGCAAAAAAAGCAGTCCTACATATTTGTTTAATATGCGCATTGAATGACATATCCTAATAAAAAATGACTCCAAGATTTCTCACAGTATTACTAGACGTCAGGGTAATGCCATCCAGAGTAAGGATCTGGTTAGACACCATGTTTCTAAGATTTGTGGGGCCAAGTACAATAACTTCAGTTTTATCTGAGTTTAAAAGCAGGAAATTAGAGGTCATCCATGTCTTTATGTCTGTAAGACAATCCTGCAGTTTAGCTAATTGGTGTGTGTCCTCTGGCTTCATGGATAGATAAAGCTGGGTATCATCTGCGTAACAATGAAAATTTAAGCAATGCCGTCTAATAATACTGCCTAAGGGAAGCATGTATAAAGTGAATAAAATTGGTCCTAGCACAGAACCTTGTGGAACTCCATAATTAACTTTAGTCTGTGAAGAAGATTCCCCATTTACATGAACAAATTGTAATCTATTACATAAATATGATTCAAACCACCGCAGCGCAGTGCCTTTAATACCTATGGCATGCTCTAATCTCTGTAATAAAATTTTATGGTCAACAGTATCAAAAGCAGCACTGAGGTCTAACAGAACAAGCACAGAGATGAATCCACTGTCTGAGGCCATAAGAAGATCATTTGTAACCTTCACTAATGCTGTTTCTGTACTATGATGAATTCTAAAACCTGACTGAAACTCTTCAAATAGACCATTCCTCTGCAGATGATCAGTTAGCTGTTTTACAACTACCCTTTCAAGAATTTTTGAGAGAAAAGGAAGGGTGGAGATTGGCCTATAATTAGCTAAGATAGCTGGGTCAAGTGATGGCTTTTTAAGTAATGGTTTAATTACTGCCATCTTAAAAGCCTGTGGTACATAGCCAACTAATAAAGATAGATTGATCATATTTAAGATCGAAGCATTAATTAATGGTAGGGCTTCCTTGAGCAGCCTGGTAGGAATGGGGTCTAATAAACAAATCGTCTAGTTAACTAGATCAATCTAACTGCGCAGATTAAACAGCTAACAGATACAGCAAAACACCACTGTGCTCCGGAACAGGAAGTGATACAATACCGCAGTGAGAGCCAACCACCAGTAGAGGCCATGTCTATGTCTATTAGACCCCATGTCTATTAGACCCCATTCCTACCAGGCTGCTCAAGGAAGCCCTACCATTAAGTAATGCTTCGATCTTAAATATGATCAGTCTATCTTTATTAGTTGGCTATGTACCACAGGCTTTTAAGGTGGCAGTAATTAAACCATTACTTAAAAAGCCATCACTTGACCCAGCTATCTTAGCTAATTATAGTCCAATCTCCAACCTTCCTTTTCTCTCAAAAATTCTTGAAAGGGTAGTTGTAAAACAGCTAACTGATCATCTGCAGAGGAATGGTCTATTTGAAGAGTTTCAGTCAGGTTTTAGATTTCATCATAGTACAGAAATAGCATTAGTGAAGGTTACAAATGATCTTCTTATGGCCTATGGTGCTTGTTCTGTTAGACCTCAGTGCTGCTTTTGATACTGTTGACCATAAAATTTTATTACAGAGATTAGAGCATGCCATAGGTATTAAAGGCACTGCGCTGCGGTGGTTTGAATCATATTTTTCTAATAGATTACAATTTGTTCATGTAAATGGGGAATCTTCTTCACAGACTAAGGTTAATTATGGAGTTCCACAAGGTTCTGTGCTAGGACCAATTTTATTCACTTTATACATGTTTCCCTTAGGCAGTATTATTAGACGGCATTGCTTAAATTTTCATTGTTACACAGATGATACCCAGCTTTATCTATCCATGAAGCCAGAGGACACACACCAATTAGCTAAACTGCAGGATTGTCTTACAGACATAAAGACATGGATGACCTCTAATTTCCTGCTTTTAAGCTCAGATAAAACTGAAGTTATTGTACTTGGCCCCACAAATCTTAGAAACATGGTGTCTAACCAGATCCTTACTCTGGATGGCATTACCCTGACCTCTAGTAATACTGTGAGAAATCTTGGAGTCATTTTTGATCAGGATATGTCATTCAATGCGCATATTAAACAAATATGTAGGACTGCTTTTTTGCATTTGCGCAATATCTCTAAAATTAGAAAGGTCTTGTCTCAGAGTGATGCTGAAAAACTAATTCATGCATTTATTTCCTCTAGGCTGGACTATTGTAATTCATTATTATCAGGTTGTCCTAAACGTTCCCTGAAAAGCCTTCAGTTAATTCAAAATGCTGCAGCTAGAGTACTGACAGGGACTAGAAGGAGAGAGCATATCTCACCCATATTGGCCTCTCTTCATTGGCTTCCTGTTAATTCTAGAATAGAATTTAAAATTCTTCTTCTTACTTATAAGGTTTTGAATAATCAGGTCCCATCTTATCTTAGGGACCTCATAGTACCATATCCCCCCAATAGAGTGCTTCGCTCTCAGACTGCAGGCTTACTTGTAGTTCCTAGGGTTTGTAAGAGTAGAATGGGAAGCAGAGCTTTCAGCTTTCAGGCTCCTCTCCTGTGGAACCAGCTCCCAATTCAGATCAGGGAGACAGACACCCTCTCTACTTTTAAGATTAGGCTTAAAACTTTCCTTTTTGCTAAAGCTTATAGTTAGGGCTGGATCAGGTGACCCTGAACTGTTGGGAAAGTGTAGGTACACGGACCCACAACAGGGGGCGCAAATGAACGGACAATGGAGGAAGTCAAATAACAACACTTTACTGTTGTGAATGGGCACAACAAATACAACAGATTACAACAATGGACAAAAGCCAAATCACAAAAGGTGTCATGTGGGCAGGCTCGAAGATAGGAGACGTCTGTCCAAAGCAGAACCGGAACCACACGATTTCCTCCACCACCAGACCCCGGGAATACTGGAGCCGCCAAGTCCCGAATTCCCAGGTGGCCACTGCCTCCGCGTGTCGGACCTGGTACTGCTGGCGAGGAACAAAGAAACAATTAAATGTGGGCGCGTTTGCACCCAGCAATCCGCACGGCAGGAAAACTACCTCCACCTCTTGTTGGAAAAGGAGTCTGTTATACAACGCACAAAAGTCACAAAAGGTTACTGTCACACAGTTAGCTGAGAATGTTACCTTCCAGGTAGAACGATATCTCAGCAAAGAGGTGGAGACGTCGTCCTGCTGATGTACCCCTGCTGATCAGATGATTGGTAACAGCTGTTGCAGATGATGCGTGACAGCTGTCACCCTGGCTGCTCCTGTGAGGCGGCTGCGCCCTCTGGTGCCTGGAGCCCGCACTCCAGACAGGGCGCCCTCTGGTGGTGGGCCACACAACAGGACCCCCCCCTCAACGGGCGCCTCCTGGCGCCCGACCAGGCTTGTCCGGGTGGCGGCGGTAGAAATCGGCCAGGAGGGCCCGGTCCAGGATGAAGCTCCTCTTCACCCAGGAGCGTTCTTCGGGACCGTACCGCTCCCAGTCCACCAAATACTGGAAGCCCCGGCCCATCCTACGGACATCCAAAAGCCGGCGTACAGTCCAAGCCGGCTCGCCATCGATTATCCGGGCAGGAGGCGGTGCCAGACCCGGAGTACAGAGGGGTGAGGTGTGATGTGGTTTAACCCGGGACACATGAAACACAGGATGGATCCGCAGTGAGGCCGGAAGCTGAAGCCTCACTGCGGCTGGACTGATGACCTTAAGGATCTTGAATGGGGCGATGTATCGGTCCTGTAGCTTGGGGGAGTCCACTTTGAGGGGAATGTCCTTTGTGGATAACCACACCTCCTGCCCTGGTCGATACGCAAGGGCCGGGGTCCGCCGACGGATCTGCATGGGCTTTTGCCCTCGTCCGGGCCTTTAGCAAAGCAGAACGGGCGGCACGCCACACCCGACGGCACTTCCGCAGGTGGGCCTGGACCGAGGGCACACCGACCTCTCCCTCAACCACCGGAAACAACGGGGGCTGATACCCCAGACATACCTCAAAAGGGGAGAGGCCGGTGGCTGAAGACACCTGGCTGTTATGGGCATACTCGATCCAGGCCAAATGGGTACTCCAGGCCGCCGGGTGCGTGGCAGTCACGCAGCGAAAGGCCTGTTCCACCTCCTGGTTTACCCGTTCTGCTTGCCCGTTGGTCTGAGGGTGGTACCCGGACGAGAGACTCACCGTGGCCCCCAGTTCCCGGCAGAAGCTCCTCCAGACTTGCGAGGAGAACTGGGGACCACGATCGGAGACGATGTCTGTTGGAATCCCATGCAGCCGGACGACGTGGTGGACCAGGAGGTCCGCTGTCTCCTGGGCTGTTGGGAGCTTCGGGAGGGCCACGAAGTGGGCCGCCTTGGAGAATCGGTCCACTATCGTGAGGATGGTGGTGTTACCCTGGGACGGCGGGAGGCCCGTGACAAAATCCAGGCCGATGTGGGACCAGGGGCGATGAGGCACAGGCAGCGGCTGGAGTAAACCTGATGCCCTGCGATGGTCAGCCTTGCCCCTGGTGCAGGTGGTGCAGGCCTGGATATAATCCCGGACGTCGGCTTCTAGGGACGCCCACCAGAAGCGCTGCCGGACAACTGCCACGGTTCTTCGCACCCCTGGATGACAGGAGAGCTTGGAGCCGTGACAGAAGTCCAGGACTGCAGCCCTAGCTTCTGGTGGGACGTATAGTTTGTTCTTCGGCCCAGTTCCGGGGTGCGGGCTTCGTTCCAGGGCCTCCCGGACGGTTCTCTCTACGTCCCAGGTGAGGGTGGCCACGATAGTGGACTCCGGGATGATGGGTTCCGGTGGATCCGACAACTCCGCTTTGACTTCATCTTCATGTACCCGGGACAAGGCATCCGATCTCTGGTTCTTGGTCCCGGGACGGTAGGTGATCCGGAAGTCAAAATGGCCGAAGAACAGTGACCAGCGGGCTTGCCTGGGGTTCAGCCGCTTGGCAGTCCTGATATACTCCAGGTTCCGGTGGTCAGTGAAAACCGTGAATGGCACGGACGTTCCCTCCAACAGATGTCTCCACTCTTCAAGAGCCTCTTTCACCGCAAGGAGTTCTCGATTGCCGACGTCATAGTTCCGTTCGGCCGGGGTCAACCTGCGGGAAAAATAGGCACACGGGTGAAGGACCTTATCAGTCTTCCCGCTCTGGGAAAGCACAGCTCCTATCCCTGAGTCCGAGGCGTCCACTTCAACCACTAACGGGCGAGTAGGATCGGGCCGCACCAGAACGGGTGCAGACGAGAAGCGCCGTTTCAACTCCTTGAACGCGGCATCGCAACGATCCGACCAGGTGAAGGGGACTTTTGGTGAGGTCAGAGCTGTCAGGGGGCTAACTACCTGACTGCAGCCCTTAATGAACCTCCTGTAGAAATTTGCAAAGCCGAGGAACTGTTGCAGCTTCCTACGGCTAGTGGGTTGGGGCCAGTCTCTCACCGCCGCAACCTTGGCCGGATCAGGAGCGACGGAGTTGGGGGAGATGATAAACCCCAGGAAGGACAAAGATGTGCGGTGAAACTCACACTTCTCGCCCTTCACAAACAGCCGGTTCTCCAACAACCGCTGCAGGACCTGACGTACATGCCGGACATGAGTCTCAGGATCCGGAGAAAAGATGAGTATATCGTCTAGATATACGAAGACGAATCGGTGCAGGAAATCCCGCAAGACATCATTAACTAATACTTGGAACGTCGCGGGGGCGTTTGTGAGACCGAACGGCATGACCAGGTACTCAAAGTGACCTAAGGGGGTGTTAAATGCCGTCTTCCACTCGTCTCTCTTCCGGATCCGAACCAGGTGATACGCATTTCTAAGATCTAGCTTAGTGAATATTTGGGCGCCATGCAGGGGCGTGAACACTGAATCCAACAAGGGCAACGGGTATCGATTACGAACCGTGATTTCGTTCAGCCCCCTATAATCAATGCATGGACGAAGTCCGCCGTCTTTTTTACCCACAAAAAAGAAACCTGCACCCATCGGGGAGGTGGAATTCCGGATCAACCCGGCGGCTAAAGAGTCCCGGATGTAGGTCTCCATTGATTCGCGCACAGGTCGTGAGAGGTTGTACAGCCTGCTGGACGGGAACTCAACGCCTGGAACCAAATCAATGGCACAATCGTACAGACGGTGGGGGGGAAGGGTGAGCGCCAGATCCTTACTGAACACATCCACCAGGTCATGGTACTCCACCGGCACCGTCCCTAGATTGGGCGGGACTCTGACCTCCTCCTTAGCCTGGGAACCGGGAGGAACCGAGGAACCTAAACATACCCGATGGCAGGTCTCGCTCCACTGAACCACTACCCCGGACGGCCAATCGATCCGGGGATTGTGTTTTAACATCCAAGGGAAACCGAGAATCACACGGGAGGTGGCAGGAGTCACAAAAAACTCGATCTCCTCCCGGTGATTTCCTGACACCACCAGAGTTACTGGTGGTGTCTTATGTGTGATTAAAGGGAGTAGGGAGCCATCTAGTGCCCGCACCTGCACAGGCGAGGTAAGCGCCACCAGAGGGAGCCCTACCTCCCTGGCCCATCTGCTGTCTAACAGATTCCCTTCAGAGCCCATGTCCACCAGTGCTGGGGCCTTCATGGTTAAATCCTCATAAAGGATTGTAACTGGGAGTCATGTGGCAATATGGGTATGTCCCACGTGAATGTTTTCACCCACCCCTAACCCAGTTTCTAGGGGTGGGCGTTGGTGTTTTAACCGCTCGGGGCAGTCCCTCACTTGATGCTCTATTGAGCCACAAACAAAGCACGCTCCGCGGGCCAGCCTCCTCTGTCTATCTGGTGCCCTAAATGTGGCCCTGCTCGTGTCCATAGCTTCATCAGCAGGGGGAGCTGTAACCACACGGAGCGTAGAGGCCGTGGAGCGTGGGGAGGGCGGAACTCGGTCGAAACCGGAAGGGAGAGGGACGGCGCGTGCCCGGCCACGCCCTTCGTCTCGTTCCCGACGGCTTCTTCTAACCGATTGTCTAATCGTATAACGAGATCAATAAGCCCGTCTAAATCCCGCGGTTCGTCCTTGGCCACCAGGAGCTCCTTCAGGACCAACGACAGTCCGTTTACGAAGGCGGCACGGAGGGCAGTGTTATTCCAGCCGGACCTCGCAGCCGCGATGCGCAAGTCGACTGCATAAGCAGCTGCGCTCCGGCGCCCCTGTCTCATTGACAGCAGCACGGCTGAAGCGGTCTCTCCTCTATTTGGGTGATCGAACACTGTTCTGAACTCCCTCACAAACCCATCATATATCAGAAGGAGCCATGAATTTTGCTCCCAAAGCGCTGTAGCCCAAGCGCGTGCCTTGCCGCGAAGCAGATTAATTACATAAGCTATCTTACTAGCATCAGTCGCGTACATGACGGGACGTTGTGCGAAGACGAGCGAACACTGCATAAGAAAGTCCGCGCATGTCTCCACACAACCCCCGTACGGCTCTGGAGGGCTTATGTATGCTTCAGGGGAAGGTGGGAGGGGTCGTTGAACGACCTGTGGAACGTCACTGTTGCGCACAGGATCGACAGGAGGGGGAGCCGCAGCAGCGCCCGGAGGGCGCACTTCCACCTGCGCGGAGAGAGCCTCCACCCTGCGGTTAAGGAGGACGTTCTGCTCGGTCATCAGATCCAGCCGAGCCGTAAAAGCGGTGAGGATTCGCTGCAACTCACCAATCATTCCTCCTGCAGACGCCTGTGCGCCCTGCTCTTCCATTGGCCGTTCAACAGCCGGTTGATGCCCCACGGGGTCCATGACGTTGGCCGAGATATCCTGTTGGGAAAGTGTAGGTACACGGACCCACAACAGGGGGCGCAAATGAACGGACAATGGAGGAAGTCAAATAACAACACTTTACTGTTGTGAATGGGCACAACAAATACAACAGATTACAACAATGGACAAAAGCCAAATCACAAAAGGTGTCGTGTGGGCAGGCTCGAAGATAGGAGACGTCTGTCCAAAGCAGAACCGGAACCACACGATTTCCTCCGCCACCAGACCCCGGGAATACTGGAGCCGCCAAGTCCCGAATTCCCAGGTGGCCACTGCCTCCGCATGTCGGACCTGGTACTGCTGGCGAGGAACAAAGAAACAATTAAATGTGGGCGCGTTTGCACCCAGCAATCCGCACGGCAGGAAAACTACCTCCACCTCTTGTTGGAAAAGGAGTCTGTTATACAACGCACAAAAGTCACAAAAGGTTACTGTCACACAGTTAGCTGAGAATGTTACCTTCCAGGTAGAACGATATCTCGGCAAAGAGGTAGAGACGTCGTCCTGCTGATGTACCCCTGCTGATCAGATGATTGGTAACAGCTGTTGCAGGTGATGCGTGACAGCTGTCACCCTGGCTGCTCCTGTGAGGCGGCTGTGCCCTCTGGTGCCTGGAGCCCGCACTCCAGACAGGGCGCCCTCTGGTGGTGGGCCAGCAGTACCTCCTCTTCTGGCGGCCCACACAACACTGAACCATCCCTTAGTTATGCTGCTATAGACTTAGACTGCTGGGGGGTTCCCATGATGCACTGAGTGTTTCTTTCTCTTTTTGCTCTGTATGCACCACTCTGCATTTAATCATTAGTGATTGATCTCTGCTCCCCTCTACAGCATGTCTTTTTCCTGGTTCTCTCCCTCAGCCCCAACCAGTCCCAGCAGAAGACTGCCCCTCCCTGAGCCTGGTTCTGCTGGAGGTTTCTTCCTGTTAAAAGGGAGTTTTTCCTTCTCACTGTTGCCAAGTGCTTGTTCACAGGGGGTCGTTTTGACCGTTGGTGTTTTTCCATAATCATTGTATGGCCTTGCCTTACAATATAAGGCGCCTTGGGGCAACTGTTTGTTGTGATTTGGCGCTATATAAATAAAATTGATTTGATTTGATTTTGATTTATCACATCTCAATTCCACTTTACATATTGTAAATAAGATGCTCTTATCTGCTTTTCAATCCCAATCATGTTTATTTATATGCATATGTACTTATATATGTACGTTAATTTTTCTTTAAGAAGCCCTCTTATTCTGCACTCTTTACCTGTATTAATTGCACCTGTTTGACCTTGTTACCTGTATAAAAGACACCTGTTCATACACTCAATCAATCACACTCCAACCTGTCCACCATAGCAAGACCAAAGAGCTGTCTAAGGACACCAGGGACAAAACTGTAGACCTGCACAAGGCTGGGATGGTCTACAGGACAACAGGCAAACAGCTTGGTAGAAGACAACAACTGTTATGATTATTTATTAGAAAGTGGAAGAAACACAAGATGACTGTCAATCTCCCTCGGTCTGGGATTCCATGCAAGATCTCACTTTGTGGGTTAAGGATGATTCTGAGAAAGGTCAGAACTACACAGGAGGACCTGGTCAATGACCTGAAGAGAGCTGGGACCACAGTCACAAAGATTACATTAGTAACACATGATGCTGTCATGGTTTAAAATCCTGCAGGGCAGCAAGGTCCCCTGCTCAAGCCAGCACATGTCCAGGCCCATTTGAAGTTCACCAGTGAGCATCTGGATGATCTAGAGGAGGCATGGGAGAAGGTCATGTGGTCAGATGAGACCATAATAGAGCTTTTTGGAATCAACTCCACTTACCATGTTTAGAGGATGAGAACAACCCCAAGAAAACCATCCCAACCATGAAGTATGGGGGTGGAAACATCATACTCTGGGGGTGCTCTTCTGCAAATGGGACAAAACGACTGCACCGTATTGAAGGGAGGATGGATGGGGTCATGGATTGCGAGATTTTGGCAAACAACCTCCTTCCCTCAGTAAGAGCACTGAAGATAGGTCATGGCTGGGTCTTCCAACATGACAATGACCCCAAACACAGCCAGGGCAACTAAGGAGGGGCTCCATAAGAAGCATTTCAAGGTCCTGGAGTGGCCTGGCCAGTCTCCAGACCTGAACTCAATAGAAAATCGTTGGAGGGAGCTGAAACTCCAAACCTGAAAGATTTGGAGAAGATCTGTATGGACAAGTGGACTAAAGTCCCTGCTGCAGTGTGTGAAAACCTGGTGAAAAACTACAGGAAACGTTTGACCTCTGTAATTGCAAACAAAGGCTACTGTACCAAATATTAACATTGATTTTCACAGGTGTTCAAATACTTATTTGCAGCAGTAACATAAAAAGAAATTATTAAAAAAATCATACATTGTGATTTCCAGATTTTTTTTTTTTTTTTAGATTATGTCTCTCACAGTGGACATGCACCTAAGATGAAAATTTCAGACCCCTCCATGATTTCTAAGTGGGAGAACTTGCAAAATTGCAGGGTGTTCAAATACTTATTTTCCTCACTATATATATATATATATATATATATATATATATATATATATATATATATATATATATATATATATATATATATATATATATATATACGAGGTCTGTTAGAAAAGTGATCATCAGCATCAGCCAAGCTTGAACCTTCGTGCGCATGCGTGAGTTTTTTTCACGCCTGTCGGTTGCGTCAATCGCCTGAACTGAACTGAACGACTGAAAAGCAACCGACAGCCGTCTCAAATCCACCTGAAAGCCGTCCTGTGAGACCAATATATATATATATACACGAGGTCTGTGAGAAAAGAATCCGACCTTTTTATTTTATGCAAAAAATATATGGATTTGAGCCCAGCTCTCCACAATTTTTCTTATACTCACTTGACTGGTAAGCACTGAAAGCCGAGACAGGCATGTCCCAACTTGTCTTTTAACACTCCGAAACGGAGGTGTTCCTTTGTCTCGCTCCATCAGCGGCTCCGTCGTGACGCGCGAAGCCTCCGCTCGGCTTTCCATGACAAAATCTCTTGTTAAAAGTGAAATCTGCCGGAAAATGGCTGATGTCCAGCTCTTGTGATAATCAGAGAAATTGCACATGACGGTCCTGGCTCCACACAGCAATCCGTTTAGAAATGATGTGGTGGTTTCTGCCTCTTGATGGCGGCTCGGAGCGCGGCACACCATTGTGGGCAGTCCTTAAAGCTGTAGTATCACTCCTTATTCTCTGTGAAGCCCGTAAAATTTTCACAGAAAGCCAGATAAATTTTTCGAACAGTTTCTGAAAAAATTCTGATGGAAAAAAAGCCCAAATCATTCCGCCATTTCCTCGCAATGAAACAACGACGAGAGGGGTGGACCAGTGCTCATTCAAAGCCTGCCCACAGGCGAATGACGCAACTGACAGGCGTGGAAAAACTCACGCATGCGCACGAAGGTTCACGCTTGGCTGACGTAAAAACATATGAATCAAATTCATATATTTTTTGCATAAAATAAAAAGGTCGGATTCTTTTCTCACAGACCTCGTATATATATATATATATATATATATATATATGTGTGTGTGTGTGTGTGTGTGTGTGTTTACAGTTATTTTTTTTTTTTACTATTTTTCAAAGAATGGTGGTGGCCAAGTGGCTAATGCACTTGGTTTCAGTTCAGAAGGTTCTGGGTTCAAATACCACCCCTGCCACATTTCTCTATGTAATGTGGAGTTGCGTCAGGAAGGGCATCCAGCATAAAACCTGTGCCAATTCAACATGCAGATCCACCTTGGATTTGCTGTGGCGACCCTGAGTGCAAACAAGGGAGCAGCCGAAGGGACTTACTTACTATTTTTCAAAGAATATGAATGATAACACAAAAACTTTTTTCTCACTCAGTTAGTGGTTGGGTGAAGCCATTTATTGTCAAACAACTGTGTTTACTCTTTTTAAATCATAATGACAACAGAAAGCAGTGGTGGTCACAGTTCCGCTAACCACTAATTAGCAAAGCTAACTTTGTCATTAGCGGATTAGCTTTTCAGCTATCTTTGTAACCCATCACCAATTAGCTTATGCTAATTTAAGTTCTGCTAACATCTTTTGCAGGTATAGTGAGTAAAGATTAACATCAAAAACACTTGTAAATCCTAAAATCATACATATTGGTTCCTGTCTGTTGTGTGTTTTGCAACAGTCAGACCGCTGTGAAGAACTCAGCCCTCCCCCAGCAGAATGGGGCAGGAGTGTTTTTTACTCTTCACATACAAAAACATAGATAGTGGCAGGAGACATAAAAAGCAAGGCCCTTTCACTCATGGTTTCATTTATAAATAAAACCAATTCCGGAAAGTTTAGCGACATTAATGGCAACTGTCATTTTTACAAAGTGAAAATATTGCACATATCTTTTAAAGTAATGTGCTAATTCTGAAGGTTTGAGCATCAACTGACACACATGGCAAAAGGCATTATGGGAAATGAGTCTTCACTCAATCACTTGCCCCCCCCAAGTCAAAAGGCATAGAACACTACCATCTACTGGATGAGAGTGTGAACAGCGACCAACATGTGATCTTGGTCACTATTCATTGTGTTGAATCACACTTCACAAACAGAATTTTCAGTTTTGCAAATGCCTTTTTTCACAAATGAAAAAAATTACATATTTACAAATAAATGTGTATTATTAAACATGTCATTTTTTCATTTGTAAAAAAAAAAGCAATTTGCAAAACTGAAAATTCTGTTTGTGAAGTGTGATTCAGCATTTGTGGATCACCAATCACACGCATTCATTGCTTTGCTCACTTACGCAATATTGAGACATTCTGAGTGCAAAACTGCATTTCATATTCGCAAATATGTTGGTCTATTCACACTCCCATCCAGTAGATGGCAGCGTTCTATGCATTTTGACAGGGGTCAGTGATTGAGAGCAGTGGGCAGGGTGCAGAAAGAAAAAAGCTTTGCCTCGTTGTTTGTTTTGGGTTTGTGATCACCTTTGAATTGACTCAAAAGCTCCTGCGGTGCTTAAACTTTGAAACTGGCTTATCAGTAGCTGACAGTGTACAGTGTCAATACTAAAAGTTTGCGGTTATTTGTAACTTTAGCAGTTTATTGATTTAGTGTTATAGAAGTTAACTTTTCAGTTAGCGGATTAGCGGTTATCGAAGCGTTAGCTGTGCCCACCACTGACAGAAACCACCTAAATGACCCTAATCAAACGTTTACATACCCCTGTTCTTAATACCGTGTATTGCCCCCCTTGAACATTAATGACACCTTGGAGTCTTTTGTGGTCGTTGTGGACGAGGCTGTCTGATGGTGAAGCTGCCACTGAATATGTCTTGGAGTTTATTTACATCAATTACAAAGAAATACAAACAGTTTGGCACTCTATGGTAAATCTGCATGGAGTAGACGGTTCTCAAAAATGGAGAGACTGCAAGAAGGAGAAGAGTGAGGAAAGCCACCAAGACACCTGGACAACCCAGAAGATGTTATAGGCTTATGTGGCTCTGACTGGAGAAACTGTGCACAGTGCAAGCTTTGTATTTGTATTGTTCCTCAGCTAATTATGTATCAATTATTGTTACTTTGAATTGTAAATATCTGTATGTGCATTTTGTTTTAACTGTTTTTTCTGTCATGATTGTGGTATGTTGTGTGGTCTTAGTCTGTTTTTATGTTACTAGGACTATGGATGGAAATTAGCATCTTGCTTTAATCCAGCATATTACATGTAACTGTTCATTAATATGCACTGTCCCATTTCATATATATATATATATATATATATATATATATAAGTATATATAAGTATCCGACCTTATTATTTTTTTTCAAAAACCATATGGATTTGAATCACGTGTGATTACATCAGACATGCTTGAACCCTCGTGGGCATGCGAGAGTTTTTTCACACCTGTCGGTTACGTCATTCGCCTGTGGACAGTCTTTGAGTGAGGAGTCGCCCACCCTCTCGTCGATTTTTTCATTGTTTAGGAACTGCTCAGAGACTGCTGCTTTGTTTGATCAAAATTTTTTCAAAACTGTAAGGCACAACTGAGTGGACACCATTCGATAAATTCAGCTGGTTTTTGGTAAAACTTTTAACGGCTGATGAGAGATTTTGGTCTGGTAGTGTCGCTTTAAGGACAGCCCACGGTGCCTGACGGCGATCTGCGCTTCGAGGAGGCAGCATCTCGCCGTTTCAAGTTGAAAACTTCCACATTTCAGGCTCTGTTGACCCAGTAAGTCGTCAGAGAACAGAGAACTTTCAGAAGAAGTCGGCATGAGGAGTTTATTCAGACATTCCATTGTTAACGGACATTTTGTAATGAAAGAACGTGCAGGCAGAGTCGCTTGTCGGGCCGGACCCGACCGCGGGGGGTCGCGACAGGAAAAACACCTCCATTGGAAACCTTAACGGGCAAGTTGGAACATGCCCAAGCTGTTAAACAATTTCTCAGTTACTCACTTGTTGAAAGCCATCAAAAGCTGCCTGAATTTTACAAATGGTTTTCAACACGGAGGTGTTTTTCCTGTCGCGGCGCACACAAATTCGCCGAGTCGTCACGGAAACGACTCGGCGTATTTGCGCGCACGTCTTTCATTAAAAAATGTCCTTAAACAGTGGAATGTCCGCATAAAGTCCTCATGCCGGCCTCTTCTGAATCTTCTCTGTTCTCTCACTACGTCCTGGGTGAATTAAGCCTTAAATTAGGATGTTTTCAGCTCGAAACAGGCCGACGACGGCGCCTGGAAGCGCTGCGCGACGTCCTGCTCCGTGGGAAGTCCTTACACCGACAGAAGCACCCCATAATCTCTCATCAGCCATTAAACTTTTCACCGAAAACCAGCTGAATTTCTTGAATAGTGTCCACTCGGATATTCCTCACAGGTCCAGAAAAAATTTTGATAAAGCAACGCGCGCCGTCTCGAGCAGCGTGTGAAACAAAGGAATTCAGCTGAGAGGGCGGGACCACATCTCACTCAAGGCCTGCCCACAGGGAAATGACGACACCGACACGCGTGAAAAAACTCACGCATGTGCACGAGTGTTCAAGCATGATTGGTGTAATCGCACGTCATTCAAATCCATATAGTTAAAAAAAAATAAAAGTGTCGGTTTCTTATCTAATAGACCTCGTGTGTGTGTGTATATATATATATATATATATATATATATATATATATACACCAGTTATACAGCTTCATGATGAAGTGGTATAGAGGAATATCCTTCAGTCTACTCCACTATGAAGCTAAGAGTGGTGATGGAAAATCAGCAAAACACACTCTTTATTCTGGAGCATAAATTGGTTATAACGCAGCAACGCTCTCAACTCTGCACACACACGCACACAAAAACATCCCAGTTTCACACACATGCTCCCCACAGCCCCAGCTCCTTCAATCACATACCTGCCTTAGCCCCCTACACATATGATGCACCAGACAGCCAATAAACACAGATAAAACATTATAACACAAATTCACTGCAGGGTCATTATATTCCATTCTGGACTCACACGCCATTCCAAATTATTATACAAACTTTGCATAATTTATTACCACCCTTTAAGAATGTCAGCTACCTTTTTTAAAAACACTACCTAATCTAGAGCCCGTGGATCCCCACGGGCAACACGCTACAGAATGTACAGATAACTCAGATAACACAGCCCCGTCGAAAGGATTTTGTTTGAATCCAGTCAAAGTACACACACTTCTTAATTTTTTCTCTTTCAACATGTGTGTGGGTTTGAAATTAAACATAGCTTGAAATGAGCCCTTTTGTCAGTGGTCACCAAAGACATCATTTTTTGGCCTCCTTTCGACACAGACCAACCAAATGTCCAGGATTTGCATGGATCAGATCCACAAAAAGCAAAAACAAAAATGCTTTCTTTCTCTTTCTTTTTGTTGACATAATTCAATAATCTCCACTTTCACATATAATGAGTATTGATGACCATTTTGGAAGCATTTTCTCTGCATAATTCAATGTTTACTCAAATCATTCCAATCACAACATATTCTACTCAGTTTTCAAAAAGGTTTTTAGTGTGAGAAATAATGTGCTGTTGCCCAAGAGAAGTTACCAGATGTGGCGATTTGGAATATATAGTCCGGTAACCTGCATCATATCCTGCATTTGAATCCTCCTGTTTCACCTCATTTTTGTTTAGTGCTCACAGCAAGCAGGACAAGGACCTGATTAGATGTAGCTAGGGGTTGAATTCCTGCTCAGGGTACATGTCCGTGTGCTTGTGTAACCGCGCTCAACTCCACTTGATGCAGCTGGGCTGGTTCAGTAAACCCCTCCACTCTGTGTTGTGTGATTTTATTGAAGATCAGGAGGCTTGCTTCAGATTCTGTTTTTTTTATTCTTGAACATCTCTCTCATACACTGAACAAACAGAAAACTGGTCACCCGGTGTCTCACTCACACAACACACTACAACACAAGTTAGTGTGGAGGTAAGCAGGTGGTTGAATATATGTTACAAAGATATACACACTTGTAAATGATATGAACACCACTAAAAGATTTTTCAGCTCAGTTACAACTTCATATCATACCAACTGTGAAATAAAACAGAAGAAATACCTAACAGTGTTGTGCTCTGCAACTCACCTTGAGCATCTCTCTCATACACTGATGAGGCGGTACCACTGCCTACCAGGTTTATATAGCCGGACGAGAGAGAGGGCGCTCTTGAGCCATGAACTTAGTGAAAACCACACAACGAGCAAGTGGAATGAAAACCCACAGTCTCTGTTACACTTGCATAAGACTCTTCATCCACAAGTCTCAGTTCAACCAGCTGGGGAGGTAATTTGCATCGAACTCACGTCCCATCCTGGGAAAGGTTTACACTTTCATCCACTTGGCACCAGCACTCATAGCTTCTCTGGCCCTATAGAGGACTTACAATTAGCTTGAAACTGTACTTGAAGGGGACGTTCATCCAGACTGTAGTTGAGGGTGCTTTCACACCTACCTTATTTGGACCAGACCTTTGGACTTTTCAGTTTTTTGCGAACCAAATTAGCAGATGTGAATGCTGCCTCAGACCAATGTCCGGCCAAAAGAGGTGGTCTCAGTCCAGATCAAAATGAACCAAGGTTTGGTTTATTTGCAATGTGAAAACACTTTCTTGATCATTTGGACTTTTGAGCAGATTACAAAAAAATTGAGGCAGGTTAGTGTCACACTTTAAAGAGCGGTAGAAGAAAAATATAACAATGGTAAAATACCCTTGGCTGTATGAAAATGCAATCAATGAAAGAATGTGCAGAAAGAATGTGACCATTTAACCCCTTAGGATAGGTCAAGGTTAGCCATCTTTGAACTTGTCCAATGTCTCTGTCCCAAGAATGCTCCCTGTGAATTTGAAGACCCTGGCAGTCATAGAACTGGACTCATGATGAGCACAGGCAGACGGATGGACACAAGGTCTTCTTCGCAAGGCCATATTTTGGCCTTGGGTAAAAACAGAAGGTGTAACAATCAATCAGACAGAAAGTAGTATAAATGAGGACAACATCTGGAAAGTGAAAGTAAAGCAGTGAAAAAGTAGAACTACCCACCAAACTGAAAACAAGCCAACATCAGATGCACACAGGTCTACAGTCCAGTCAAGGACAGAGATGATGACAGGGAGTAAATTTGTTGTGGAAAGTTATTTAGTGCTGGCACAAGATTAGAGTGTGGAACCAAACAGGTGAAACATGAACCTTTGCATGACTTTTGCTCTGGGAGTGAAAACACCCAAATACTGATGATTAAAATCAGCTGTTGCTGTTACTTTAAAAGGATTGAACATAAATCTGTCAGAGCACTGCTGGATCAAACACAGGTACCATAGCTTTTAGACACATACCTTCAGTTTCCACCCGTACGGCTGCATCTATACTTTTCCTTCTGTCAGTTGGTTATCTAACACTAAGTTAAGTTAGTTCTCTCATGGTCAGCTTTGTGTAGACTGAATGAAACATCTGTGATCTAATAATATCTCCACTAACATGCATATTTCATGTGTTTTTACAGCTATTTCTCAAATCTGCTTTGGCGAGTCATTTAGTGGTACATTTGGATGTCGCTACGTACCTTTGCAAATCAGGTTTCATTTCCTGCTCAAATTACTGCTCATGTTTAATTCAAAGTCGATACATACATTCTAATTTGACCAGAGTAAATTATTTAACAAAAGATGATAGATGGTGGGAGAAATATTACTTCTGTAACTTAATCGGACCGAGGAATCGAATACAGAATGTAAAGTGCACATTTGGCCAAAGTAATACCTGTGACATATTATTCCCACTTTCACATATTTGCCAAGACAGTGATAAATGAAGTTTTATGCTTTATACAATTTAAACAGTCAATGCAGTGAGTGAGTCAAATAAAATACGAGGTCTGTCAATAAAGTGTAGGTCTTTTTTATTTTTTCAAAAACTATATGGATTTCATTCATATGTTTTTACGTCAGACATGCTTGAACCCTCGTGCGCATGCGTGAGTTTTTCCACGCCTGTCGGTGACGTCATTCGCCTGTGAGCACTCCTTGTGGGAGGAGTCATCCAGCCCCTCGTCGGAATTCCTTTGTCTGAGAAGTTGCTGAGAGACTGGCGCTTTGTTTGATCAAAATTTTTTCTAAACCTGTGAGACACATCGAAGTGGACACTGTTCGAAAAATTAAGCTGGTTTTCGGTGAAAATTTTAATGGCTGATGAGAGATTTTGAGGTGATACTGTCGCTTTAAGGACTTCCCACGGAACGGGACGTCGCGCAGCGGTCCCAGGCGCCGTCGTCAGCCTGTTTCAAGCTGAAAACCTCCACATTTCAGGCTCTGTTGATCCAGGACGTCGTGAGAGAACAGAGAAGTTTCAGAAGAAGTCGGTTTCAGCATTTTATCCGGATATTCCACTGTTAAAGGAGATTTTTTAATGAAAGACGTGCGGACGGGTCCGCGCGTCGGGACGCAGCCGGCGCGGTGCGGCGACACAGGAAAAACACCTCCGTGTTGATAACCATTTGTAAAATCCAGGCGGCTTTTGATGGCTTTCAGTGGAGTGAGTATATGAGAAATTGTTTAACAGCTGGACATGTTCCAACTTGTCCTTAAGGCTTCCAACAGAGGTGTTTTTCCTGTGGCGGAGCGTCGCGGTGGCTGCGAGCCGACGCTGCAATAGCAATTGTTAAATAGCAATTACATTTGTTCACTCACCCCATGTTGAAGAAATGCTTTCTTTTCCACAGACTGACATGTAACAGGACATTATTGTCTTCAGGGCTGACTATTATGTTGACAGTTTCCCACACATGGATCCCATTGGCTGCCACCATGTATGCAAGAGGTCAGTCAAGGTGCCTGTCAGCCTCAGCAGAAAGGGAAAAATCTGACTCTGTGACTCTACGTCATACTCAGGTCCACTAGAACGGCTAATGCAGTGATTAATCCCAGCTAAGTGTCCAATGTTACTACATGTTCTGTGTCTGAGAAGTGAGCTCAGACCTGAAAGACACTCGTGTGTATCCGACTGCTCCAATAACTCAACGGGGATTAGGTATTCATGAAAAATATCTTTTACATGACTATGTCACAGTGTTACCATCATTATATTCATCAGTGCATACACCAGGTTTATTACATGATACATTTCCTGATGCATTACTTCCATCAGAGGTTATGTTTTTGTTGTATTCTCTGGTCATCATTGGATTTCAGTAAAAGTTGGTTGCGAGACAAGCCTTGGTATATGAAGGACTTTGGTGAGGTTCTAGATCATCTTTGATCCTTCTTATTCCTTTATCATGATGACATTGTAAAAAGAAAGCTTAGTATTCAAGGTCTAAGGTCATCAATGAAGATCAAACATTTCAGACATGATTAAAGCTTGATGATGACAATTCAAGATCAAAGATCAGCAAACAGGATTAGAAATCTGTGTTTAATTTCACAGATCGTTGATCACGATCAAAGTTCTGCAATCAGGACTGAAGTTCACCAATCAGGATTAAAGATAAAAATCAAAGCTGAATGATCAGGTTCAGTGGCGTAATCAGGAATAATAAGGAAAAAATGAGCAATCATGATTTAAATTCCACATCAGGATTAAAGAAGGGGGAAGATGAATTACCAGGATCAAAGATGAGTAAGCAATGAGGATGTAAGTTTAACAAACAGGATCAAAAGTGAGTGGTCAGAAGCCTGTAATCGTCTGTCCATAGTTGTGCTGTGGTTTAGATCTGGATAATGATAATGAATAGGTGTGCTCCCCCCCCTCCCCCCAGTGACCTAAAGATTGGATGAAAGGGAATTGTGGAGTCTTGGCAGAGGTATGAGCTTCTACTAGTGTGACGATATGATCCTCATATAAAATACCATATATACTTTCATATTGCATTATTATCTTAAACAACACAGGTACGTAGGTTATCAGGATCTTGTAAAAAAAAAAAACATTTCAGACACCGAGACCGTGACTGTGTCTTATATGAAGAAATGAGATAAAACAGGCAATAGCGTATGTAACAGATGAAATCTCTGTTTCCTCATCAGTCTTCATGATCAAACCCTTTTGGATGCTCATTTGCAGAGAGGCTCACACTTCTGGATATGACCTTACACAAGGTGATCTCCTCGGTGCAGGAATCAAAGCATGTACCCAGGGACAAAGATTAACCTTCATTTTGGCGGTAGACAAATGCCATCCCCTCCCCTTTTCACACATTAAGCAGAAAACAGTGAAGGAGGTGACAGGGTGGTTTGCGCTGTGAGATACAAAATCATGCTTGTCAAATGAATCAGAGCGTTAGCTATTTACAAGAAGGGATGGAAGCATGGCAGCTAACCCCGGGTTGTTCATCATATTCGCTGAGTGATCCTGCCAGGGAGGATAAATGGTCAGTTTTAGCACCTCTCCATCAGAGAACAGACCCGCAAAATGCGTGACGTTTCACGTCCATCCGAACGACGACACACTAAACCACCAGGAGCTTCTGCGTAAGGAGCTGATCTTCACATCTGCAAGTCGTATCCAAACCTGGTCAGAAAGGTCAACTATTACATCTCTAATGAACTTCAGGCATTTCATGTCTCTCATGGAACTGTAGGCCAATGCACAGGCCTATGACTGTACGTTTAAGGCATCTGGGGTTGGCAGGCAGGAGGAGGAAAGGTGCAAGATTATCGAGTCTCTGTTGTTAAAACACAGCCTGTACTCGGCAGTAAAGCTGAGAATTTGAAATGATTCAAATGATACGGATATCTTTCAAATCAAATATCGTGATAGGCATTTCCAGCTGATGCAATACCCCCTTGAGAACTTACTGCATACTAAGGCATGTTAAAGCAGCACTCATGGGAAATAACAACAAAGATCACACAGCGTCGCATCAGACAGCCTTTGATCATTATTTTATTTAAAGCTGTGAAATACCACTGAAGTTAGAGCTGACAAATGTAAGAGCCCCTTCACACATAACATGACTGAAGCCAACTAGCACACGGAGGAGGAATTGCGTGTCATTCGTGAAAAATCGGAGCTGCCTCAAATGCCTTGTACAACTGCCGCCACAACATTTGCGCACACAAGCGGCCAAAAGACAGCCAATGCCGTATGCATGCTCATTCGATCTCCTTCTCGGCAGGTGTTGGCCGAATTCCAGTTGCCACACACCAAAATCTAACACCACTCGTTGCACACTTGGAAAAAGCGGGGCTATTTGCGCACCTGGTACGATAGTAGACAGCAGGCGACCACATTCGACCTGTCTGTGAAAATTCTCAAAGCGCAACACAAGTGTGGCGTCACTTAGAAACACACATGGGTGTAACTGTGCCACCCCCCACACACACACAAATGGCTTGTGGAGCGTGTCGTCAAACACGTAATAATACAAACATAACATTAAAATCACAGAACAAAGCAACAGAGAGTGAGCCATGTGTTCTATGAGAAGATATTTCATCTGCATTGTCCCAGTCCATCCAGCTGTAAATGGGTGCCAGCCTTGGCTAGAGAAGGGACATATGTTGTGCTTGTATCCCGTCCAGGGGGAGTCATAGACTCTTATCTGCTTCATGCTCCGGAATTATGGGATAAGGATCGGTATCCCACAGCTGACAATGGACTTGGGTCTTCTTCTTTCCTTAAAATTTGGCCCTCAGTGGTGATGACCCCAGCAGCCAAGGGTACATCCACATGTCACCTGTCTGCAGCAGAAAAACTACTGCTTTCCAGAGGTGGGGATGGACCAATTGTTTGCCTGGGTGATTGCTATCCAGGACCCAAGGCGGTTCTGCAGTGTGGTGAATTCGGCGAAACATGGCACCAGCAAATACACCCAGACCTAAGCATTCTCCATTTCTTCACACTTCTTATGTAAATTTTTTGAAATGTTGCCACTGCAGCAGGTAATAAGTGATATCGTCACTTTTTTAGCATCATACCATCATTTACTGGCTGAGTGGTAGTTTTGAAATTTTACGTGCTGATACACTCACCAATCTGAAACTTTCTTGAATGAATTCATTGTTTCACATTTTCCTTCGCAACACCCATTCATTATACACTTCACAAGTACTTTAAAACAATGACAACCCCAGAACAGATTTACCGCCATCTGTTACACCACTAAACAACAGACACATGAAGAGTTGGTGCGCGCTGTTATGTGCACATTCAACATGCAGGAAGTCAGTGTAACTTGTAACTGAGGTCAATTTCTAAATAATGGTGTCATAACCATGGCCTCCCTGATGATAAATCTCAGTCAGTGGACTGTGACGTTGGTCGGCGCTGTGAATGTGTGATGTTCAGTTATGGATGGGTGATGATCATATCAAAGAGCGTTATGGTGACAGCAAAGGCAGTGATGAAAACATTATTATGGAGGCGGTGACGCTTGACGGTTACAAGTTTGATCAGTGAATCATCACACGAACAGATAGTCCAAAGAGCTGAATTTGAATGGAAGAAATTCTACTGAGCGAGTCAGTGTGGTCGAGCCCTATTCCACAAATAGTATGAATAAATATGGTTTTTGATCAACAACAACAACAAAAAAAACACCGATGTGATGACTGTTCACATCCACGTCATGCTGCAACACTTTTCATCATGTGCAGTTTGTGTTTGTGTGTTTGACGAGTTACTAAAGGATCAAAGGCAGCATATGGAGCTGGCCAGGCAGTGCTGCAAGCGTTCCTTTATAGAGGAGCGTGCAGCCGCTGGAAGCAGATTGAGATCGGAGTCCTCTGCCGGCTGTTGCAATTGCTGAATTTTGTCTCCAACCTGCTTCGCTCTATTTTTTTAATCTGCATTAACACTCTGAGGGAATGCATAAACTCATTTCAACTGAGTGCAGGCTCGTACAAAAATACCTGAGGCAGGTATCGGCATAAATATTTTCAGCCAGTATTCACTTGTAAAGAGATTTTTGTTTTCTCTCCACATTCTACGATTGTACGATTGCTGCAGAGCGGCTCTGCACAGTGGTGACTGGATGAACCCTGATTTGAAATGCTACTTACATAAATGTTCTTTTTGTGGCTGCTTTCTTTCACTCGGGGCATCACAGCGGCTCCTGTTTGGAGCTGCATGTTGATGTGCTAATTTTCCAAGTTGTGTAAATAAATCTTGTAACTGTTATTTAAAATACCTTTATATGGAAATAAAATAGACTTCATAATTCACCTACCACCACTGACGGCTCCTGAAAAATTTCTCAGGAGGGGCATTTTTATATATATATATATTGATTAAAGCGGCCCATACAGTAAATACATTAAGCAAGACAATTGTATCAATTTGTTGTTTGCTGATTAACTCATACAGCAATACCTCCACTAGATGTAGCGTACAACAGAAATATTTCCCTCTCTAGCTACATAAAATACAGGTGGAAAGCTGTGGAAGAAAGTTGCACACCACATGTGTTGGGGGGAGTTCACCACAGTCACACCCATGTGTGTTGCTTGGTAATGGCATGTAGCACTTAGACCAATTTTCACAGACTGTTAGGGATAAACCCACAGCACAGTTAGTTGGACCCAAAATGCAGGAAACAGGCCAAAGTACAAAAAAATAATGATTTATTGATATGTAAGGTAATAGTTTAAACCAGGAAGCCAGGCACTGGAGGAAGGAGAGACTGCTGGAGCACACGGGAGGCCGGAACGTCACACCTAAACACAGATTGTCCTGAACCAGCTCAGAACAGGACCAGGTGGCTCAGTTAAGTTGATGGAACCAGGAGCACTGAGGACGCAAGAGACAGAGTTAGTTTACAATGTCAAAACATGGGATGAAAAACTGCTGACGAGGCTGAAGAAACCTGGAGGCAACTGTAGTTTCCGGCGTCTGACAGTGTGAAGAGAAGCAATATTTGTACAGGAGGTTGATGAGTGTGAACAGGTGAATTCAATCAGTTCCACAGGTGGCTCCAGCAGACACAGGAAGGGAGGGGGAGTGAAGCAGATCCAGCAGCAAGGTGCGGAAAACAAAGGCAGCACAACACAGACAGCTTGAATGTGGTCATCTGCACTCTACTATCGTGCTGGGAGTGTGAATAGCCCCGCCTTTTCTAAGTGTCCAGCAAGCTGTGTTTGATGTTCATGTGTAGAACCTGGAAATTTGGCCGACGCCTGCTAACAGGGGGTCGAATGGGCACTCGCCAAGGCACTTGCTGTCTTTTGGCTGCTGGTGTGCCCGAATGGTTGTGGTGACAGCTGTACGAGGCGTTTGAGGCGGCACCGAGTTTTCACAAATGGCATGGAATTCCTCCTTCGTGTACCAGTCGGCTTCAATTGTGTTATGTGTGAAGGGGCCGTTAAGCTTCACTAACAGACCCAGACTGTAGATAAAGTCTGGAGGCCGAGACGTGCTCTGTTTACTAATAAAATTTATTTAAGAGTAGAAATCATAGTACCATACTTTTGTATGCTAGCCATACAAAAGGGAGAATAAATGCATCGTAAGTCTGGACTTGAAAGTGTCTACAGAATCTGACTGTTTTATTGATGCAGGGAGATCATTCCACAGAACAGGGGCACAATAAGAGAAAACTCTGTGACCTGCAGACCTTTTATTCACCCAAGGGACATAAAGTATTCTTCCACCCTGAGAACGCAGACCACGGGCCAATACATGCGGCTGGTCTAGGTCAGATAAGTAGGGAAGTGCTAGTCCATGAATAATTTTATAGGTTAATAGCAGAACCTTAAAATTTGATCTCACAGGGACAGGAAGCCAGTGAAGTGACACCAAAATGGGTGTAATGTGGTCCAACTTTCTGCTTCCTGTCAAGAGTCTGGCAGCAGTGTTTTGAACCAACTGGAGATCCCTAATGCTGGACCACAGTAAACCAGAAATTAAAACACTGCAGTAGTCCATTCTAGAAGAAACAAGAGCATGAATCAGGGTCTCTGCATCAGCCATAGACAGGATGGGACGAATCTTCACTATATTTTGCAAGTGGAAGAAAGCAGTCCTCATAATATCCCTAATGTGGAGGTATAAGGGCAACAAGCCTCGGTTAAGTGTTAGCTGGTCAAACTGTATTATCTTCAGTGCATGTGTACCTATTACAATACATGTATGTAAGTGCACCCACATGTCTTTTGAGTCATTCTGACCCTGCTTTTATTTGACCAGGTTCTTACAAACAGAGAGGAAGATGAGAATACAGGCTAATTATCAACACAAAAGAGAAGGGCCACACAAGTTACGAAAACACTGGGCTTTCTGATTAATTATGTGTTGAATATCTAATTCTGTGTGATGTGGATGTTATCATCTTACATGTACTGTATGGTGATGTGAGTGTGCAGTCTGGATACTAGAAAATGTTTCATTGTTTGTAAAAAGTCAACTATTGAAACAGATCCTGGCTAATTATCGATCTGGTTGGCAGAAATGTGATGAAGAGAACAGATAAAGGAGGGCATAACGGAAAGCATGATAACACTGACCAGGTGGATAAAAGACTATTCACTCCCAGATTGAACACCGAATCTATTAGTCGAGTTTGTGGAATGGCTTTGAGTTACACATGCACAAGACATGCGTATCATAGCGCAAGGTTTTGGCAATGACATTTTTGTCTCTAAGGTTTTGGAAACTTTATGTTCCTATGAAAAAGTTATTTCACATGCTGGTGACAAACTCAGCATTTCAAGAGCTACCAAGCTACCATTGCAAGAGTTATATTGGACTACCGATATATAGACCTGGGTATGTTTCCCGGTTACATTATCTGTCTTTGTTGTTGGACACCATGCTTCATCTGTGTTGTCCCAGTCCACCCAGCTGAAAATGGGTGCCAGTCTTGGGAGGGGTAGAAACTGGCATTCTGTCTGGGGAAGTCGTAGAGTCTTAGCCACTTCATAATATGGAAGCATCTGGGCCTATTTTGGACTTACTTCTTCTCTTAGACAATGTTGATGTCCTTTCAGCTGCTCCCATTTGTTCAAGGTTGCCACAGTGGATACAGCCATGTATTTGGTATTAGTATTTGGCACAAGTTTTACGCTGGATGCCCTTCCTGATGTAACTCCAGTTTTACCTGGAGGAACACACACACAGACCCCTGGTGTTGTGAAGAGGTCTCCCATCCAAGTACTAATCAGGCCCCACATTGCGCACCTTCTGAGATCTGATGGGATCAGGCTTACACAGAGCAGACGAGCTGCTCCTCCCTAAGGCAATGAATAGTGAAAATGGAATTTTGAATGATAAAATTCACTCTTCTTCAGACCAAACAAGCATATCTCAGACACAAGGAGCATCATTTCTGTGAAATTCATTTATTTTCTCCACCTGCTTACTCTAATCAATTTGGAGCCAATCCCAGCGTTCACTGGGCATGAAGCAGCAAAAGGGGATGCCAGTCTATTGCAAGGTAACATATAAACAGGCAAACTCATTCACATTCGCACACACACATATAAGGCCAATTCCAAAATTCCCATTCTTTGGAAATGGGAGGAAGCCTGCGCATTCCAAAATGGAGTAAATACAGTTTTTCCTCAAATTCTGCACACAATACCTCATAATGACAATGTGAAAATTTTTTTTTTCAATTTCTTGCAAATTTATCAAAAATGAAACAAACATACAAAAACCTAAGAAATCACATGTACGGTGCATAAGTATTCACAGCCTTGAAGCTCAAAATTGAGCTCAGGTGCATTCTGTTTCCACTGATCATCCTTGAGATGTTTCTACAACTTAACTGGATTCCAACTGGGGTAACTTCAGTTGATTGGGCATGATTTGGAAAGGAACACACCTGTCTACATATAAGGTACGAGGGCTGTCCATAAAGTAACGGTCCTTTTTATTTTTTTCAAAAACTATATGGATTTCATTCATATGTTTTTACGTCAGACATGCTTGAACCCTCGTGCGCATGCGTGAGTTTTTCCATGCCTGTCAGTGACGTCATTCGCCTGTGAGCACTCCTTGTGGGAGGAGTCGTCCAGCCCCTCATCGGAATTCCTTTGTATGAGAAGTTGCTGAGAGACTGGCGCTTTGTTTGATCAAAATTTTTTCTAAACCTGTGAGACACATCGAAGTGGACACGGTTCGAAAAATTAAGCTGGTTTTCAGTGAAAATTTTAATGGCTGATGAGAGATTTTAAGGCGATACTGTCGCTTTAAGGACTTCCCACAGAGCGAGACGTCGTGCAGCACTCTCAGGCGCCGTCGTCAGCCTGTTTCAAGCTAAAAACCTCCACATTTCAGGCTCTATTGATCCAGGACGTCGTGAGAGAACAGAGAAGTTTCAGAAGAAGTCGGTTTCAACATTTTATCCGGATATTCCACTGTTAAAGGAGATTTTTTTAATGAAAGACGTGCGGACGGATTGCAGCGTCGGCTCGCAGCCGCCGCGACACTCCACCACAGGAAAAACACCTCCGTTGGAAGCCTTAAGGACAAGTTGGAACATGTCCTGCCTGTTAAACAATTTCTCATATACTCACTCCACTGAAAGCCATCAAAAGCCGCCTGGATTTTACAAATGGTTATCAACACGGAGGTGTTTTTCCTGTGCCGCCGCACCGCACCGGCTGCGTCCCGACACGCGGACCCGTCCGCACGTCTTTCATTAAAAAAAATCTCCTTTAACAGTGGAATATCCAGATAAAATGCTGAAACCGACTTCTTCTGAAACTTCTCTGTTCTCTCACGACGTCCTGGATCAATAGAGCCTGAAATGTGGAGGTTTTCAGCTTGAAACAGGCTGACGACGGCGCCTGAGAGCGCTGCGCGACGTCTCGCTCCGTGGGAAGTCCTTAAAGCGACAGTATCACCTCAAAATCTCTCATCAGCCGTTAAAATTTTCACCGAAAACCAGCTTAATTTTTCGAACCGTGTCCACTTCGATGTGTCTCACAGGTTTAGAAAAAATTTTGATCAAACAAAGCGCCAGTCTCTCAGCAACTTCTCAGACAAAGGAATTCCGACGAGAGGCTGGACGACTCCTCCCACAAGGAGTGCTCACAGGCGAATGACGTCACCGACAGGCGTGGAAAAACTCACGCATGCGCACGAGGGTTCAAGCATGTCTGACGTAAAAACATATGAATGAAATCCATATAGTTTTTGAAAAAAATAAAAAGGACCTATACTTTATGGACAGCCCTCGTACAAGCAACCTTAGCAACTTACTGTATGTACTTGTAGTTGCTAATCCCCAACCCTGACTTGACTAATTGTGAATAGGCTGGCTTTGATGATCAGTAATTTTTTGGGGATACCATTCCATACAGTCCATATATACCTGAAAATCTCATTTCAGTTCAATTTATTTCATTTATATAGCGCCAGATCACAACAAAGCTGCCTCAAGGCGCTTCACCCAAGTAAGGTCTAACCTTACCAACCCTTAGAGCAGGGGTGGGCATCGAGGGCCGAGACACTGCAGGTTTTCCATGTAACCAATCACCTCAGCAGGTGGGTTGCTGATGAGCTTCTGCTCTGAACATAAACACCTGGTTGTCAATGAAATCACCTGCTGAGACACCTGATCATTAATGAAATCACCTGCTGAGGCGATTGGTTGCACGGAAAAGCTGCAGTGTCTCGGCCCTTTATGGCACATGATTGCCCACCCCTACCCTAGAGCAAGCACATAGGTGACAGTGGTAAGGAAAAACTCCCTCTGATGATTTGAGGAAGAAACCTCAAGCAGACCAGACTCAAAGGGGTGATCCTCTGCTTGGGCCATGCTACCAACACATTTAACAATAGAAATATACAGGAAATTTTGGGAGTCCATGCTGGTGTCCAAGAAGGGAGGCCTGCAGAAGAAGACACCCACTCCCACTTCTGGATGGAGCCACACCTCAAACAGAGAGAAAAAAAACAGAATCAGGCGGCAGAAAGACAACAAATACAGTATAATTTTTCAGCATTAAGTAAACGAAAAAGAGAAGAAATACTCAGGTGATCACTAAGGTGGGCCACTAGCCCTAAGCTTTACTAAAAGATCCAGACTTTAGATAAAGTTGAGGCTGTGACTCTGTTTATCAGTAAACAGAGCGGGTGGCAGCCTAATAGATCTAATTGGTTCTTCTGCATCCCAGAGGGTACCTGCAGTGTACATAAAAGAATGTGGAACATATTTTTGAAAAGCTGCCATGTTCAAAAGAAAAAATATCACTTCAACTTCATTAATGTTCGAATGTGTGTACCAACCAATCCTAAAATCGAATCACTTGCCGATATGCGTCTACTCCTTATTAGGTACCTATTGTACTAAGTGTCTATGATGTACAGTTTATCATTTATTACTTTGACAAGCATTTATTACTTTGACACACACAAATGCAGACATAGTGTGCATACTTGCAAACTATGTGCAGTTCATAGTGGTAGGACTGTAAAATATGAATAGGCTGTCCTAAAAATCCTGAGATTTAACAGGCAAAAACATAATGTAATGAGCCATGAGCATCTGTTGATTTAATTCTTGTGTATTTGTTCTGAAGGTGGTGGCCTCATCTCTTTCTTTAACAGTTTCTTTTCTTAATAAGAAAAAAGATTCATGAGTCCTTGTCTCAGTGCTGAACATTCTGCTTCAGACCTTTTACCTGCAGACGGTCTTTGTGGGTCAATATTTGCTCATAGCTGACATTATTGGGCTAGCTGAGTGTTAGGAGACCTGGGACAAGCTGCACGGTGACAGATACATCTTCCACTTACCCCATATCCAACTGCAGACGACAGCATCTTGGGGCCAACATAATTGAAAACTAGTGCTTTGATCCCACAATGACCCTCAGCCTCCCGAGAGAGAATGGTCTGAATTAAACAGTGCAGTCCCACCAAACTGGTGTCAGTAATCTAGGTGGAGGAGAGCAGTCAGCATTCCTTATGGACACACCCTGCGAACTCATATCAAAGTGATGGAGAGAACTGTCACTCTAAGTGCCCGTAAAGAAAGGTATAGGCGACAGAGGTCATGTGTAATATTTGAGAATGTATTAAAGCTACAGTGTGTAGGATTTAGTGTTATCTACTGGTGATGATGCAGACTGCTTTTCTATAAACAATTGCATTATTTCCCTTCATATTTTCACTTCCTTGGTGACTGGGATTCATGCTCCCTTGCCTTCTCTTGTTAAAAGCAATATGTGAGATCTTCCATTTTACAAAAATGAGGGTTGTCAAACTAGTTAGTTTGCACTGGGAGCCAGCAGACAACATACAGGGAAATATCTGTTTTGTTTTGTTTTTCTTCAGTCTTCCAGCCGCAATGCAAAATATGAAAGACCGAGTGAGTTTGTCCCTTTTGGGTGATTGCACTCTGAAAACTGTTACTGTGTTTTACTCTTTTTCTTTTTTTCTTTTTTATTGAGTAAATTAAAAAGCTGTGAAATTATTTAAATATACTTGATGATCTTGGTAAATCTAAGTAAAAACATTAAGTATATTAGTCCTTTTCAAATATTCTGAATGAAATTTACCAAACAATATAATTTGTTAAGCAAATGCTAAATTATTTCATTGAAATAAACTCAAATATTAAATGTAAAGTTAAGATAGAATTAGCTGTTAAATGTTTAGGCATTTCATTTGGTATGTCCAACTCAAACAAGCAATTGAATGTGTTTCAGAGATTTTATTAAGTCAGTATCACTGTTTCTTACTGTGATATATACAAAGCCACTGAATTACTTTGTAGAGTGTGTAGCAACACGGCGGTGGAACATGATGGCCTCCATAAGGGGGCCCGTTCCCTAGTAGATATGATGGGAACATTTGAAGCTTATGAAAACACATTGATGTGTTATTGCAGATAATTATAGTACATGAGTACATGAACAGATGTAATGACTGTTATATTTCATTTATGCTAAGAAACACCCCTAAATCCTAGACACTGTAGCTTTAAACATTTTAAAATAGTAGTAAATATGAGTATGGTTCACACAAGTTGAAAATATTTTCAGTTCTTTAAGGAATCAGAATTCACAGTAACCCCCACTCAGTAAGACCAAGAAAAAAACAAAACAACAATCAAGTTTACTAAGTTTATTTATTGCTTTCATCTCATTCACAGCCACATCATTTAAACAGCCTCATTTTTGTTTGAAGCAGCTTTTCACTTGAGTGTTGTTCTCAAAGGAGCATTGAAGAGGTTTGTACTAACATATCAATTCAAAAGAGTCCTCAATCAGAGCCAAACCTAATCATCTGGACCCCAAATGCATCTGCATGTGGGTCTCACACTGAAAACACACAGACTACATCAGGCTTCTTCCTGAGTAATCTCTCTTTCAAAGAGAATCAATAATCATGATCCCTGTAGAGCCAACACTTATTCTCACCTCATAGATGATGAATGCATCAATCACTGTGATGAGGGTCTGTAGTGGAGCAAAAAAGACCTTGGATGTTCTGTTTTATAGGTTTCATCATGAGATCAAGGTCAGCTTACCTTTGTTTATCAGTACACAAAAAATTAGAACAGCCTATGCCTCTGATAAGGATAAATAGTCCTCTGTTTTGACTTATGTTAACATTTTCCTTTGATCTAATTTATCAATATATTAATTTTACAGTCATCTAATCCTGATCAGCTGGCCTTTAATTGTCATCTCTCAGCTATAGACCTGATTATTGATCCTGACGGCTGATCTATTTTCCCAGTGACCAATCTTTGACCCTGAGCATTGACCATAATGTTTTGTCTAGAACAGTTATTTTTGATCCTGTTCACTGATCTTTTAACTTTGAGCCTTGCCCAGGAGGTTGTTTTTGCCACAATTTATCTGTTTGTTTTCCTTCGAGATTGCAAACATTATTGAAGGAAGCAGACTCAAGGGACAGATTCTGACCTTTTAATCCTGATTAATGAAGCAATCAGCAATCCTAACGGCAAGCACTAAGAAATTAGGATCAAAGATCACAGATGAAGGATCAAGGGCAGAATCATAATAAAATGAATCAGCATGAAAGATCAAATCTCAAAGATGAAGGATCAAAGAGAGAATCCTTGATCTGGATTAGTGTTATAAGATGTCAAACACAGGGTCAGATTAATCAGGATGAAAGATCAAAGGCAAGATTTGTTCAATGATCTGAATCCACACAGGAACTCTTCCTTAACCCAAAGTCTACAGCTGCACCAAAGGTCATTAAAATGTCATTTTGGAGCATCTTTCTGGCTGACTGGCTGATTTTTACCTCCACTTTGGAGATAATAATGCCCAGTGAGGTTGACCTTAAACAAACATGCAGTATTTGACGCAGGGTCAGAAACTATGTTGGTATTTTATCCAGGTGTCAAAATCCAACCCCTCTAATTAAGTAGGGTTTTTTGTCTGTTGGGGTGAAATACAGTGGGGGCCTTATGGCTCCCACGGTAATCGTGAACGCCCAGCAGGAACCTTGAACACAAGATTGCTGAGTTCTGGTGAAACAAGAAGTCTTCAACGGCGGATCAGGCGGAGGAGGTGATGGCTTTAAACCCAACAGCAGATGAAGACTGCAGGAGTTCCTCGGACTCTGATTGTCTGGGATGTCCCAGCCATCAGACCAGGCTAAGGATCTGTGAAGGACCATGTGTTTGTCGGTATGTAACAACATTTCTACTTTAAATAAAACAGCGCGCAGGTATTTCTAGATCGACCCTGGATTTAGAATTTCACCATCCCGTTCAGGAATCGACCACAGAGGGATTGCCACGATGATGGTACTTTACCCAACTCATGTCCTCACATGGTGTCCAAGTGCCAGTGCTATGACATTTTTTCATGATTGAATGCAGAAGAAAAATTCACTTTTAGTTTTGCAGAAATACCTATAAAGAATCCTGATTATCACTCAAACTGCTTCAAACTGTAGCTCTTATTAACATTAAAACCAGACAGCCAGAACAAAAATCTGCTTGGGGGTTGGACCTTCCGACATAGTGAAAGCACAGCATAGGAACAAAAAAAATTGGCTGGTTCCTTCTTTGTTCTTAAATCTCCTTAAAGCCCTTCTCTTTCCTTTACCACATCATTGTGGCGTGTTAGTGAAGCCTTTTTTGCTAAACGTATTGCCATATATTAATCCCCTGAAGCCTTTTATTATTATTAAGTGATTCCTTCTCTCTGAACTTTTTGATGGGCCCTTGTGGTAAAAGCTATTTTGTCAATGCTGTAAAAAAAAAAGAAGCAGACTTAAATCCCACTCATCTACAGTCATATAATCCACATTAATCCTGACTGCATTTTTCACACTATTATGTCACATTTTTTAACATTCTCTTCAATCAAACTTGCTGAAATTCTTCCTATTCTGTGGAATTATTTAAAACATAAAGCCTTTTTGATCTCTTCCCCTGTCTCTCTCTTTTCTAATATTTGTACTGTAGAAATCATTACGGCTTCTATCATCACAACTCACCTCTTTCTTTCCAGCACAATTGTCTGGAACATTGCAGAACAATCAGTGCAATGACTTGCAGTCATGCTTTCATAGGTGATGTGTGAGTGTGAATGTGTCAACTGAAAATAGGAGGCAGCGCCTGCAAATGCTACAAGTGTCCCTGCTGTCAAGGACACTTTAACAGCCTCCTTTCAAAATGAGCCAATAGGCCAAATCTGCAGGATGAAAACAAGAAGAGTTCATGTGAGAGAAATAGAGCTTTCCGTGGACCGAGGGATCGTGCACTGTGTGTGTCTTTTTGCATGTCAGTGTCTGTATTTGTATGCCCAGATTCATATTAATGAGGGTTCTTTACACAGAGTTACAACACTTGAACTGCATGTGGGTCAGATCCTGAGACTTCCTGTTGGCTCCGGTGTTAAACAGTGACCTGATAAACCCAGTTAGATCGAACACTTGTCAGCTGCATTGTGCAGCACTTTGTGTGCGCATTGCACACAAGAGACCAAAAAAAGAGAATATTCATGTGGTTTTTGCATATAGAGGCGTGATAAGGCAGGCTCTTTGACTTCAGCAGAGGAGAATGAGGAAGAAGAAAAAGGGTTGCTGGTCTGCTTTTTAATGAATGCTGAGCAAAGATTTTAAATGTGTTGGAATTATCTGAAGTCTGGAATGCAGCTGTGAATGGAAAAAAGTTTTGGAAAAGTTATTTATTTGTTTATTTTTAGTTTTTCACATAGATGTGGCTCAGAAATTGCTTGAGTGTGTAGTATTTTTGAAGCCTTTTTAAATGTTAATTTGTGACCCCCCCCACCATAAATATTTTAATATTTCATGTTGTAGATATTCTGAAAATACTTGTTTTAGAAATCGGCATTTAAATTATTTGTCGATGATACCTTTTACAAAAATAAACATTTCACAAAAATTTTATCTTTCTACATGTTGCATGTAGGTCTATATGTTTATATTACAATATATATCATTACATGGGGAGTATCATGCTGCCTCTAAATTTAGAGTTTCTGCATGAGGGACTGGAAACGTGACCCTTGTGCCTTCTGACAAACCGTATCTGAAATATGTCACCTTCTTTTTCACAAAATACTTCTGTATAATTTTGAGGTTTGGAAAAAGGTTTGAGACCTTGTAGAGATCTAAGATAGCCAATTAGTTCACTCTGAGTCTTTCCTTCCTGAAATTTGTAGGAAAAAAATTGTTCTTTCATAAGATTAGTTGAGCGCTCAATAATGTTTTAATGAGAAGAGTTGAAAAATGTGAAACTTTCCTTCCTTGTGTTCTCAGGGCAGCCTATTCTCATGAAATGTTCAGAGTAAAAAAATACAAGAAAATAATGCACAAAAATTTGTTTATATTGGACGAGGGGTGATTGAAAAGTTTTGAGCCCGACCCAGAAAAAGTAGGGTGTGTTTCTCCATCTTTTGCATTAGAGAAGCCAACATTTCTCTTGAGACTTTTGACTGACTCACTCACTGCGTGCAATGTTGCAGACATAATATTTCAGTGAAGTGAGTCGTGGTATGTCAGATTGGTAAAATAGGCATGCTGTGATTCAGTATCTCAAGAAAAAGGGAATATCTCTAAAGGAGGTCCATGACAACATGGTAATGACATTAAATGCTGGTCAGCCAAATTCAAGAGGGGGCAAGTGTTGAAAAGGGAGCAAGTTCAGGAAGACCCTGAATTGCCACTTCAATTGATATGATCCAGAAAATCAACTTTCAGCATAATGGGTCGCATGGCCAATCAGAAATGCACAAGAATCCAGATGTCCAAGGAGGATCTTAAGGTTTTTAAGGCAGCTCCAGATAACTTCATGCACCGGTTCTTTGACGAAACCTAGGTGCATCACTTCAAACCGAAGTCCAAACAACAGTCAAACCAATGAAAAAGTGTGTTCTCCTAGCCAAAGAAAGCCAAAGCTGTCTAATCTGCCTCTGTCTTCTTGGGTGCTGAGGTTTGGAATGCTTCAACAACAGGACAATGCTCTGGTCAACACATCAGTCATCACAATGGCTGCCATTCATGAATGTGGCTTTGAACCTGTTCTGCACCAACATCTTTTCTCCTGATTTGGCTCCTTCAGACTTCAGTCCATTTTCAAAATGCAAAAGCATCTTGCTGGAACTTATTATAATACTGATAATGATGTCAATCTACAGTGGATGACTTCTTTAAGCTCCAGGAAAAGACCGTCTGTGAGAATAATATTAATGGTCCCTTCACACATAACATGAATGAGGCCAAATGGTGCACGAAGGAGGATTCGAATGGCATTGGTGAAAAATCGGAACTGCACTCGAACGCCTTGTACAGCAGCTGCCACATCTAATTGGGCACAGTACATGCACTCTACATTCGCGTTTCACCCACACCAGAAACTCATTTGAACGGCAGGCAAGATGAGATCGTACTGCCATCAGATCGCAACATTCACACAACATGTTGAACGCAGGTGGGACTTACCGTGCTGTGGATGAGGAGCTACACAAAATCATCGGCTAGGTCAAACCCTGGCTGAAGGTCACAATCGAGGTAGCCTTCACACCAGCGGCCAAATGACAGTGAATGAGGTGGTGAAGGCTCGAACGGTGGCCGCAGTGCAGTCCCATCGCTGTCCGGGCGGCTGTCATGTCCATGATGGAAAAGCTGACAGCTGTGGAACACCCAGCATAGTATATTCAGCATGTCCCACTGAAGGTGGAATCAGCAGCCAGCAGCATTCTCACACCAGCACAACAGATAAAAAAAAAAATCCCAGTGCAACAGCGCCAGTGCGCCATCCTAATAAAAAATATAAAAGAAAGAAATATGCACAAAATATCATGTTTAACTTCTTTTATCATATCATATGAAATGCATCATTTTGATCTGTGGCTCAGTGAGAAGGCCCAGTCCCATTCAGTTTCATCTCATGTCATTGGCAGATTAAAAAAAAACCTCATCTAAACTATAACTTGGAGTTAACCCCAGATGTGCTTTAAAGGTAATCAATAAAATGACCAAAATTGAATGTGAGCTGTGCTGTGTGTCACATGGCCACGTGCACTGCTGCGCACGATAATAACATCAGTTTCATTGCTTTTAGATGTGAATTTGATTATACTTTGTTGCAATATTTAACACTCATACAGACGGCATTTGAAACAGAAATATTTTGACACTTTCTGAAATGGTGAATTTTATTCTTTTCATCGTTACTCATGACAACTTTAAAGCTCAGCTGCTCCTTGCATCTCAGCCTTTCAAGCTGGATGGAGTTTCTTTTTTTCAGAAACATATGACATTCTCATTAACTCTTACTTCAATTATACAGTTTTAATGTCATCGTTTTCCATCACATCTGTCCCCTTTAAACCTCGACTTATTTAGCATCACCCGCATCTGAGATTGACAATATCAATTATTTACAGTTTATATTCAAACTGCGGGCTGACGTGATTGAGCTTAAGAAGTCCTGGCACTCTGAAGAAGGCAGCAAAATGTCCGTCTTAGCAATATTTACATTTTATGAGCACACTGCACACACATTTTCCGCTGTCTTGACCCATGTTCATGCCTTTATATTTTATTCATGCCTTCTGTCATATGAATGTGGTGCATTAAAATCTACCAGCAGCCTTTTTAACTTTCTTGACTAGCTTACATCTTACAGGAAATATTCAAACATAAGTGTTGATCACGAATGGTTTGTTGCTATTGTTTTGGTTTGGTTTGGGTTTGTTTCCCCTAGATTAGCAGTTTATTGCCTTAAAGTATCAAATTAATTGCAGGAATCATTGTGTATATTACCCCAGGGACAGGGTGATTTAATTAGATATTCAAAGGGACTAACCAAAATGAAATATTCATGACTTAACATAGAAATTCATTTTATGTCCCATGGCAATGCTCTTTTTTCATATAAACTTGACATTTATTGATAAAGAAAATATCACAGATTTACATTTCCCCATGGTGCCAGTAATCCTGCAAGGTGTTTCAGAGACATAATTATGTTAAAGTACTCTCACAGATCACATCAGAAAACATGCATTTTAAAGTTTTCCTTCAGTGTAGAATATATTGCATAGGACGTAGCCTGCAGGAATTTGTTAAATGTAAATTCTCTACATCTACGTAAACCCCTTTGAAGGTTATCTGGCATTTAGGGTTAAGTCTTGATGATTGATGCCTAAAGTCCATAGAGCAAGTGCATGTGGGGTGTATCCAAATTTGTTTTTTACATATTTATTTATTTTATTGTTATTTCTTATTCATTTTTGCTATTTACACAGTGCATAATCTGAGCACAGCATAAGGTGTAGGGCATAAAGGGGCTGTACTTCATCTCTTAATTAGTCATGGGTGTGTTTTTGGGGTAACATGAAGTAAAGCAATCAGCGTGTTACCCGTTTTTGTGTTTTAGAGATAGTTGGACTAGCCACTGATGCATTCCTATTCCATGGCAAACTCAGAAGTGAGAGGCTTTCTGGCAAGATAATTTCATTGTTCAAAGCATCAATGCACATATGCAATAGCGACAGTCATCCACCATGGCTCCCTGAGGTGAAACATTACAGTGTCACCTGCAATACCTCCTCCTCCTAAAACCTTCTTTTCTGTTGCTTTCTTCCTCTAAGGGTCCTTTTCAGGAATGGTGGGTTTAGATCCATTTTTTTTTCCTTGCATCAGTCCACTAGTGGATGTTGAGAGCACTGCAAAGTTGATTGTCGTAACCTGCTAACATCCTCTCTCAATTGCTGGTCATTGCACAAACCTCTGACCCATAGGGGAGCACTGTCTCAATATTCGCTTTGAACACCCACAGTTTGGCTTTCCTTGGCGGTGTTGACTTCAAGGTCTGTAATGTTTCATGCGCTCCAAGCTTGCCATTTACTAATCTTGTTATCTGCCGCAATGCTACTGACCCATGACCACAAGTTCTAGAAATCCTCTATCACCTCGAGCTTGGGTCCAACCTTTATGTCCCTTGGAAAGCCGAAGGCCATCACCTCAGTCTTTGATGTTTCTACTCGGCCTGGCAAATCCTGTGCCTCTGCAATCTGATTATTCTCTCTTGAAGTAAAAAAAAAAAAAAAAGTCATCCCAGCATCCCAAAGAATGATTGAATACTTATCAAAACACTTGCTTTCTTCGGGGAAAACAGCATTTTAATTGATTTAATTGAAATATTATTGTGACTCATTTTAACATCTGGAATAAATCACATGTCAAAAAATATGCACATTCATAGATTAAATATTGCCTTGCTGGAATGCAAGTTGTTATTTTGAAATGTGATAATTCACTGAGGAATTTAATGAGATGATTTGCATAATAGGTAAGCTGCCAAAACAGAGGGGCGGTGTGCCAAAAAGTAGCAGATAAAATAAATGCATCAGTAATAATCCTAAAATGACCTAGTACAACATAAAATGGCCATAAAACCCAGAATGGACAATATAAAATTGAAGATAACTGTTGAGTAAAAGGATCAGTCCAAGAGACTCCAATCAGAACTCAGAGGACGCAACACCCGCATGTTATGTGTCTGAGACAGATGTATTCAAATGAATTCAATGTAATTCAGTGATGCCATAATTTACTGTCCTGTGTCGCCTTGACATTTGATCACTTCTGTCCAAACCTCACCCTTTACAAACACGCAACTCTTCCACCATGTTTAACCTGTGTTGGTTTGAAAATGTTAAAATATGTGACAACCAATCAAGTATGTTTTGAAGGACCAAAATATCCTGGATCCTGCCAGAATGTCACCAACATAAAGCAGCTAACATGATCATACACATCATGAAGAATAAATCTCAAAGGGTTCTTCTGGATGCACATGTTCCGGTCTGGTTCACACTACATATGTTTAAAAGCAAGTTATATCTTGGTCAGTGAAGTAACCTGCAATGGACTAGCATCCTGCCCATGGGGTGTGATAAACACCCATCCATTTCACACTGCAGAATCTGAGGATAATTAGCTTCCGCTAAATTTAGTTCCGCTAACTGTCAGTCCACTAACTTTTTTTGCTGGTAAACTGAGCAAAGTTTAACAGTCAAAAACGTTTGTAAACCCTAAAATCATACATGTTAGTTCCTGTCTGTTGTGTGTCTGCAACAGTCAGGACAGTGTTCTGTCGAGATGTGCTCCCGTGGTGTAATTTCATAATTGCTGTGTCTGCTTTAAAGTCAGCGTGTACATGCAATTCTTTACTTTTTAAAGAGAAAAGACACTTATTGCTGTATTTTTATGTAAAGGCAAAACTTGCGTGGGTTTTTGTTTGGTGGAGAAGCTCAACGTAATGGGTAAGGTGTAGATTTTACCAGTCGCGTTGAACGCAACACGGGCGAGCCGTTCCTGTAACAGAACACATATATATAATAAATAAATATAATAAATAAAATATAATACAGAGATAAACTGTGACTACTGTGATTTACTGCTTTTGATAAAGATAATGACAGTGTTTGGGGTTTTATTTTTTATTTATTTATATTTGTGCATTTGTTTTGCGTTTATGATCCTGAATATACTTATGGCCCATTCACACATAACACGAAGTTGGGCAAAAGAAGCACAAACCGGCCGAAAAACCATGAAAAACAAACAAAATAAGGAACCACAAAACATTCCACCTGCTGTCGGGAGGGACACACGGTCGGACAGGCGTGCGCGATACTGCAGCGATGGTTTTGTGCACACTTGTGCACGTGCACGAACACAGTGCGAGTACCTAGAACGTATGACACCACATCGCGCCGCTTCTGTGGAGAAAAAAACACACACTCCAAAAAAAACACAGCAGTTTCTAATATTTCATCCCTCTTATCAAGAGGACAATACAAGTATGATCCTTCTGTTCCTCTGTATATGACTCATGGTCATAGATGTCAAGTCATGAAATGACATGAATGAAGCAGTGTGCTCTTATCATGTCCAAATCTGCTGGCACCGCATGTCCGGCTGGCCCAATGTGTCCGGCGAGTGGCGTGCCAAAGGACACCACGTCATGTGGACGATAGCTGACGTGGGTGATGTGACATTCAGATCGCCAGCTGAGTGTACACATGATCACACGGAGCTTTTCACCTGGCACAGCCTGTCGATGTGCGCTGTGACGCGGTCATTCAGCCTGTTGCAAAGGTGAAATGTGTTTTTATGTATTTCCACCTGAGGACAGCATGCCCATGCACACGCCTCACCTTGGAGTGTTGTAAGTTCATATCCTGCACTCCTGCACGACTCCACAGATCCCAACAGCAGCAGCTGGTGCGGACACGCCCACTTTTTTTGCGATCAGCTCACAGAACAAAGTGTCAAGATCTGTTCCTTTGTTCTGTGATTATTTATTTTATGTATTTGTTATGTAATTATGTATGTAGTTATTGTAGTATTTATTTATGTAATTGTCCTGGCTGTGTTCTCTGTATTTTAATTTAATGCGTCATGTGCTCTGAGTCACTGTCATTCCCAGCTGACAGTGACTCGCTGGTGGCGATCAGCTAAGAGGCGCCATGTGTCCATGTGCAAAGCGATCACACATAAATGAGTTCACACCTTTCCCCGCGTTTTATATATTTTCCACTCTTCCTGTCTGTCAGGTGGACTCCAGTTTACGTGGTGGAAGGTTCATTACCCTGCTCAGACGTGGCTGGCCGATCCCCATGTGATCTTGTCTGTATGTAATTATCAGCATGTCATGAGAGCATGAGAGCCTGCCCACACTTGTGCATTGTGTGGAGTGTTATTCATGTGTTATTGTGTTATGGTGAAGTGTTATTGTTGTTCATGACACAATATGTGTCTTCCAGCTGAGTTGCAAGTACAGCGTGGTCAGCTGTTCGAACTGGACCTGAGAGCTGTCCAGATGCAAGCTGTGCTAGACAGCGATCGCACTCCGGCTTGGTAACAGCACACGTGTGGGGCACTTAGACATTGTGGGGCCATTCGCACAGCCAGGTCGAATGTGGTCACCTGCCATCTACTCTCATGCCGGCTGCGCGAATAGCCCCGCCTTTTCTAAGTTCCCCCGCGAGTGGTGTGGGATGTTCGTGGGTGGCACCTGGACTCTGGCAGAGAGTGAGTCAACTGGCCACTCGCATGGCATTTAACAGTTTTCGGCCACCGCTGTGAAAACTGCCTCAATGGGGTCATTCAGCCATGGTTCGACATGGACGATGATTTCGTGCAGCTGCTCAGCCACGGCACGATATGTCCAACTTGCATATGATATGCCATTCAAATGCTCTGAACATGATCACATGGCAGTGTGATCTCATCATGCCCGCTGTTTGAATGGATTTTCAGTGCGAGCAGCAGGTGAATATAGAGTGCATGTGCCATGACCGAATGAATGTGGCGACTGCTGTATGAGGCGTTCATGTGCAACTCCGATTTCCCACAAGTGCCATTTGACTCCTCCTTTGTGCGACATTCTGCCTCAATTGTGTTATCAATCAATCAATCAATTTTTTTATATAGCGCCAAATCACAACAAACAGTTGCCCCAAGGCGCTTTATATTGTAAGGCAAGGCCATACAATAATTATGTAAAACCCCAATGGTCAAAACGACCCCCTGTGAGCAAGCACTTGGCTACAGTGGGAAGGAAAAACTCCCTTTTAACAGGAAGAAACCTCCAGCAGAACCAGGCTCAGGGAGGGGCAGTCTTCTGCTGGGACTGGTTGGGGCTGAGAGAACCAGGAAAAAGACATGCTGTGGAGGGGAGCAGAGATCGATCACTAATGATTAAATGCAGAGTGGTGCATACAGAGCAAAAAGAGAAAGAAACAGTGCATCATGGGAACCCCCAGCAGTCTACGTCTATAGCAGCATAACTAAGGGATGGTTCAGGGTCACCTGATCCAGCCCTAACTATAAGCTTTAGCAAAAAGGAAAGTTTTAAGCCTAATCTTAAAAGTAGAGAGGGTGTCCGTCTCCCTGATCTGAATTGGGAGCTGGTTCCACAGGAGAGGAGCCTGAAAGCTGAAGGCTCTGCCTCCCATTCTACTCTTACAAACCCTAGGAACTACAAGTAAGCCTGCAGTCTGAGAGCGAAGCGCTCTATTGGGGTGATATGGTACTACGAGGTCCCTAAGATAAGATGGGACCTGATTATTCAAAACCTTATAAGTAAGAAGAAGAATTTTAAATTCTATTCTAGAATTAACAGGAAGCCAATGAAGAGAGGCCAATATGGGTGAGATATGCTCTCTCCTTCTAGTCCCCGTCAGTACTCTAGCTGCAGCATTTTGAATTAACTGAAGGCTTTTTAGGGAACTTTTAGGAAAACCTGATAATAATGAATTACAATAGTCCAGCCTAGAGGAAATAAATGCATGAATTAGTTTTTCAGCATCACTCTGAGACAAGACCTTTCTGATTTTAGAGATATTGTGTAAATGCAAAAAAGCAGTCCTACATATTTGTTTAATATGCGCTTTGAATGACATATCCTGATCAAAAATGACTCCAAGATTTCTCACAGTATTACTAGAGGTCAGGGTAATGCCATCCAGAGTAAGGATCTGGTTAGACACCATGTTTCTAAGATTTGTGGGGCCAAGTACAATAACTTCAGTTTTATCCGAGTTTAAAAGCAGGAAATTAGAGGTCATCCATGTCTTTATGTCTGTAAGACAATCCTGCAGTTTAGCTAATTGGTGTGTGTCCTCTGGCTTCATGGATAGATAAAGCTGGGTATCATCTGCGTAACAATGAAAATTTAAGCAATACCGTCTAATAATACTGCCTAAGGGAAGCATGTATAAAGTGAATAAAATTGGTCCTAGCACAGAACCTTGTGGAACTCCATAATTAACTTTAGTCTGTGAAGAAGATTCCCCATTTACATGAACAAATTGTAATCTATTAGACAAATATGATTCAAACCACCGCAGCGCAGTGCCTTTAATACCTATGGCATGCTCTAATCTCTGTAATAAAATTTTATGGTCAACAGTATCAAAAGCAGCACTGAGGTCTAACAGAACAAGCACAGAGATGAGTCCACTGTCCGAGGCCATAAGAAGATCATTTGTAACCTTCACTAATGCTGTTTCTGTACTATGATGAATTCTAAAACCTGACTGAAACACTTCAAATAGACCATTCCTCTGCAGATGATCAGTTAGCTGTTTTACAACTACCCTTTCAAGAATTTTTGAGAGAAAAATGCGTGAAGGGGCCCTTAAACTCGAAACTGGTTTATCAGTAGTAAACAGTGTAATCCGATGTGGTCACAACTGAGTCAATACTAAAAGTTAGCGGTAACATCCACTAAATATTTTTTAGCAGTTTATTGGTTTAGCGTTAAAAAGTTAATGTTGCAGTTAGCGGATTAATGGTTATCAAAGCTAACTTTTCAGTTAGCTGTGCCCACCACTGTTCATTTTAAGCATTTAAAGACATTAAAGACATTAAAAATGATGTTGTTCAACAAATACTTGCACACACACACCTTACAGCACGTGAATGTACCCTAGCAGAGGTTTACTGCAGCAGTGTTATGGCAAGGAAAGCTGTGTTCCATCCCAGGGTGAAAGAACTGACCTCACACGTTGGTGTCAGTTTCACTGCTCCACATAATGAAGTACTTGATCAGGTTGGATTCCATTCCTCACCTGAACTTGTCACCATTATCATGGCTTGATTGCGGCCTCCTGCATTCTTCCAGACGCAGGCTGTTGTGTTGATGGTTTATTCTCTCTGTGGCCCCCTGAGCCATCAGTATCTTTACAAGCTGGCCAGGAGCAGCTCCCTCAAAGGAGTCAAGCCAAAAACTGAATGGTAATAACATTTTGTCTGAAGGTCTAAAGGGTGGTAAAGTAATCTAAGCCTGGAAGGGAAAGACATTAAAGGCATTTATACACAAAGGCATTCTAACTCGGTGCTTTATCATCTGCCATACAACAGAGCAAACTGTATGAAAACACAATATTGCTCTGAAGAGGAATAAGGAACAAATAGAGACTAAAAAACTTAAAAGTTTCCCAGCAGTGGCTTCAAATTAGGTCAATAGTGTTTTAAGGATTATCACACAATGACAGTAACTTCAGTCATTTGTAATAAAAAAAAAATGGAAGTATTAATTCCATTTCAGGGATTAGATGTCATTCTGTTCCTATTTTCCAGAAAAATGTCCTGAGGATTTGTCATTCATCATGCTCTTCTTTCACCTTTCTGTTTGCATGTAGATTTTTTTTCTTTCTTTCTTTTTCTAGCGAGTGGGAGCAACTCAGCTTATGGTATATTCAGTCAACACAGAAAATATGTTGTTTTTTTGTCGTCGTTGTTTTTGTTGTTGTTGTTTTTACAGAACATCACGCTGTCTTTTATCAGAAACACTTCTCTTTCACTTTTGCTACTGACATTGATTGTGGTGATCTGGGGATCAAATTATGTGTCATGCGATTACAATTTTACAGAATCATTTCACCAGTAGACATGAAGCTATTATCCTTGGAGATCATGAGCTTGACAGCTAGTTACAAAGGTTCCTCCCTGAGCTAAAACCAGTATCCATTTACACCTGCATGGACTGGGACAATGCAGATGGACTGAATTATCCATAGACACACATAGGTAGCCTGGAGCACAAGCACACACACCTGAAATCAAAGCCTGGTTTAACTGTTGCTAGTTCAACTCCTATGCCAAATCGTCTACTGCTTGTTGTTGTTGTCCATTCAGCTGCTCCCCTTTTTGCTCAGGGTCGCCACAGTGGATACAGCCAGACTCGCATTGATATTTGGCACACGTTTTACGCCAGATTCCCTTCCTGACGCAACTCCAGTGTAACTTGGAGAAACACGCACACAGCTGCTAGTGTTCCAAAGAAGTACTAACCAGGTCCCACACTGCTTAGTTTCTGAGATGTGACGGGATCAGGCTGACACAGAGCAGATCAGCTGTGATAAACAGTCTACTGCTCCAGCATGTAAAATACTGCATTGTAAAGTGTCCTTTCATCTTTTAAAGCCTTATGTCCCCTCTCATGTTGTGTGTTCTCAAAATGCAGGCTTACTTTGCATTCCAAAAAAGTTGTGATTCTAAAAAGTCAGCAGGCTCCACCAGTTTCTCTTATTATAGTGTAGCAGGTAACTGAAACAATCCTGCAAATGATGATAGAAGCACCAAAATTGGCAAAAAATACTCCTTAGACATTACTCTTGAAAAACTGGATTGGCCACTTGAATTTTCAATAGGCAGCCAGGTAGGGGTCAGTTGAACATTTACATAAGGATCAAAATTAAAAGATGCTCCAGCCATATTAAAAACTACACCATATTATTTGTCTGATAACAAAGATTCCAAAAAGATATAGTTTGGACAATCTGTGACTGAATGTTATGGAGTAAAAACAGCAAGAATGGTGACAAAGGTCAATTTCTGTTTGCACAGGGGTCAAAAGTTAAAGATGCTCTAATTTTGGTAAAAAAAAAAAAAAAAGTGATGCAAATTATTGGTTGAGTAAATACTGTTTTAATTTTTTTTTAATGCTTTTACACTCCTGTTCATTTTTCTCTTCTGGTCTTTTTTCCAAATCTTACTCTCATACATCTTCAGCCCATCTCCAGCTTCTTCTTCTGTCACCTAATCATCACTTTGGTCATTATTTTATTCTTTATTAATAATACCATGATTTTTAACATAAAGTTGTGAGGCAGTTTTGTGGTTTTAGGCTATAAAAATAAAACTGACTATAATCATTTACTGTAATTTCCAGACTACTGTACATAAATAGGCTGCACTTGTCTATAAGCCGCAGGTCTTCATGTTGTATCATGAGATATTTACACAGTAAGATGTTAGAAAGATTTTTAACTTTTAATTAAATACGTACCGTAAATGCTTTTTTTTCCTGAAGGTGTTACACGTAAATATTGACGAGCACGTCATCCAGTGCATGCACGGTGTCGCGCGGCTTCTCCGCTCCTCACGGAGAACTGAGTAATTTTCCTTTTCTTTTTTGTTCTTTGTGGATCATGAGATGATTTCATCACGTGCATCCAGGATCACCTGGTATCTGTGGTAAATGAGACATTATTGAAGCTTGTGGCACAAAGACAGAGACCCAGTGGGGAGGGAGGGGGGCAGATGTAGAGGGAAAGAGAAGGCTCCGCTGACTGATTTGACAGAGCAACTGTGGCACAAAGTGCATGAGAGGGACTTTTCTTCAGCCACGAGAAGGAATTAAAGCATTTTCAGATGTCGTTTTCCAAAATCATGTGGCTTTATGTGGATCATTTTTCTTCAGGATGTGATGATGAATCCACTAAAAAGAACAGGTAATACTCTATATTTACTCTGTGTGTAAATTTCCGCCACATGAGGACCGCAGTTTTCAACCAGTCAGTAGACAGCATCAATTGATGTATTTCAACTTATGAGAAAGCCTCTAAAAATCATAAATTAGCCACATCATTGCTTAAGCCGCAGTGTTCAAACTGTGTGAAAAAGTCCCACTGCCAGTGTACATATGGTCCCGCTCTGGCCAGAGTAGGACCACATGCACACCGGCAGTGTTAATTTAACACTGTCAGTGTACGTTTCAGGGCCCTGTCCCACTGGGGAGAGGATTAATTGCGCATGAATTTAGTATACAAATTGCGGGCGTTTGTTGTCGTCCGCAACAAAAATGGCCAAAAATGACAAATGTCCCAGTATGAATTACAGATATATTAATAATATATAGTGAATATATGATGAACAATCACGGTTATCATATCCTTAATGAGCAGCAATATGGTTTTAGAAAGAATCGCACTACTTTGTTGGCTGTGATGGATTTCGTTGAACAAATTACCAACGCGATTGAAAATAAGCAATATATTGTAGGGTTTTTTTTTATTTACAGAAAGCATTTGATACTATAGATCATACCTTGCTATTGGACAAATTACAGAAGTATGGTATCAGGGGATTGGCACATGACTGGATAGCGAGCTACTTAGACAGTAGGTATCAGTGTGTCCACTTTGGTGGGACAAATTCTGAGTTTTTGAAGATTACTTGTGGGGTGCCCCAGCATTCAGTCCTTGGGCCACTGTTGTTCCTTTTGTATATTAATGATATATGTTTGGTTTCTAAGTATGTAAGTTGTATTTTATTTGCAGACGATACGACTGTGTTTTGTAGTGGGCATCATTTGGGACAGCTCCTGGACAAGATGGAGAATGAATTACATAAATTTAAAAAATGGCTTGATTTAAATAAATTATCGCTCCATTTTGGTAAACCTAAGTGTATGATATTTGGGAATAAGTCCAGGAATTTAAGCAAAAAACTATTACTACATGATATTGAAATTGTAACAGATACAAAATTTCTTGGTGTTCATATTGATGATAGATTAAGCTGGAAAACACATATTAACTATGTTAAAACTAAAATGTCAAAAGCCATTGCAATTCTGCACAAAGCTCAGGACTTCCTCACCCATTGCATTGACCACTTTATATCATGCATGACTTGTTCCATATATGACATATTGTGTCAAGGTTTGGGGAAATACATACAGAACTAATACTAAACCAGTTTTTCTGTTGCAAAAGAAACCTATAAGAATTATCAGTAATAAACCATATCGAGAGCCAACAAATTCGTTATTTGCTTGTCTGCAAATTTTAAAATTCTGGGACTTGGTTGATTATATTACAATACAGATTATGTATAAAGTTAAAAATAAGCTTTTGCCTCTACATGTCCAGAATCTGTTTAAAATGAGAGACTCCAGCTACAGTTTGAGAGGAATATTATTATTTGAGAAATTGAAGATCCGTACTACTGTTAAAAGTCATTGTGTTTCCGTCAGGGGTGTTAATATTTGGAATAATTGTCCTGATAATATTAAAATACTTGGTACATTGGTTGGTTTTAAAAGGCTTTACAAAAAGAATATATTTACCCGTTATAGGTTGAAGGATTAGGTTTACATTTTGTCACTGTTCACTCTTTTCTGTTCACTCTTTTCTAAATTGTTTATGCACTTTTTTCCTTTTCTTTTCTCTCTTGTACAGCTATTATGACCATATGTGTAGGTGTGTATGTATATGTATATATGTATGTATGTGTGTATATGTATATATTACATTCTTTATTTTTAATGGTATAAGTGTTATGTGTCGGACGCGGTCGGAGCACCGACCCAGCGTTTGACAGGACCCAGCATGAAATAAGCAGAGCACGGTTCAAAAGATAACAGAATTTAATAATCATAATGAGTGCAGTGATAAACAACCAAAAATGTCCGCGGTCTGGTGAGGTGAAAACACGGCGCGCTCTCAGCAGCGCAAACGGTCCGGAGCCACAGCAGTTCGGACCCAGGGACCCCGCCGACACCCCCCAGGTGGCCGCAACAAACCGAGTCGGTGAAGAAAGAAAACATGAGGTGAGTCCAACACTCTCCACCCAGAGAGACACAGCTCAAAAGGTGCACACAATCAGCAAACACTTCCTGGCTTAAATATATATCAGCTTCTCACCCTGCAGGCACGGAACAACTCAGTTCAAATCTCCACTGCAGCAGAAGCTGATTAGACAATTAGCATAACGTGACAGCTCAATAACACAAGGTGTGAGGGACACCAAATCCACTGTCATTACTTCATAAAAGTCACCAAAACCAAACTACCTCAGGAAGTGTGCTGAAGAGCGTGAGACCTCACCCAATCCTCCTTCACAGACTGTGGCGTCAAACCTGGAGCGGTCTCTGCGTCTGTAATGGCGAGATTGTTCTCCTGACGTCGATCTCACACATCTGCTCACAAGGTCGAGTCTCTGGCAATCACACACTGTGCATTCAAGGTTTAAATGCAGCAATCTCTGATCAAGACAGAATACACCACAGCTGTGAGCCCTGATGACCTGCACGTGAAAACAAGCCTCAGGTGTTCAGGGTGAGGTCCTAATGCTCAGCCACTCAGTCCTGAATGCATACCACCTGCTGGAAGAAACAGAAAACAAAAACAAAGCCAGCCAAATACCCCAGCCCACAACAATAAGGGGGAGGGTGCTTATAAGCTTTGCTTCTGCCTTCACCCTTTCGGCCACACGGGTTTTCGAACGTTGTTTCTTTTATGTTTTGTTATTGCCTTTGTTGTTGCTCAGCTGTGTGCCGGATAAATAAATAAATTCAATTCAATTCAATTTAAAATTATGTAATGCATGTAGTGAGGAAACTGATCCGACACATTGAGATTATCACGGCAGTGTTACGGGTGTATTATGAATGCATAGTGCACGTGTTGAGCGTGCACAGCATCTGCATTGTGGTCATAAAATAAGCGCACTCGGGCCGTCAGCATCACTATTCACACCAACAATACAGGCTCTGGAGCATTTGCTGGACTTGGACAAGTTGTCATGCGAGGGTTAACTGTTCATGAGTTTGGGGAGCGGGAGGGGGGGAAGCCGCTTGGGGTGTGAGACGGTGTTTTTTTTTGTTTTGTTTTGTTTTTTCTTGTGAGTGAGTTGTGGGTAAACAGCAACTCTTCCTTTTGTTGGTGTTAAATAAAAGTCCTGGAGGAGACACGACTGCAGCAGCTATGTCTTTGTGGATTTACACAGCCGGACTGGCACTGATTGGCAGGTATGTCTCTTTCTGCCACATATAGTACTTTGGGTTTACGTGACGTGTTTGTTATGCATTCACAGATTGTCCGCAAATCAGCTGCTAAGCAGATGTAAAAAAAACACTTTATTCATGGTCAATTTGTATGCATTCACTACAACATATTTTAGTTTGTGATGTGGACATGATGGGCACAATATATATCTGTTTTACACACTGTCCCAGTCCACTGCCAAGCCGCAAATCCCCGTCAGTTGCGGATATCAGCGGTTAACGGCAGATATACAGCGCATAGAGTGAGTATGTATTGTGTATGAATTAAGTATATATGGAGTATATAAGGCGGATGTCGTCCGCATCCAGATTACTGAACAGTGCAAAAATCCTGGCTGCAGACATGCATGCCTCTGCGGATGATCACAGGCGTGTTCGGATGACGGCCGACTCATACAGGCATGTTACACAGATATTGCGGATGTTTGGCGAATATGGGTCAATTTTGTGCGCAATCCATACACAAATCCTTCTAAACGCCAGTGGGACAGGGCCCTTACATTGGTGATTTTACTGTGTACGATCAACTTAGAGTCATCAATTTACCTAACCTGCATGTCTTTGGAAGTCGGAGGAAGCTGAAGCACAAAGGAGGGAACACACAGGAACAAACACAGCAAAATTACCAGTGCAAAATTAACACTGACAGTGTACATATGGCCCCACACTGGGTGAGTGTAGGACCATATGTACACTGGCAGTGTTAATTTAACACTGGTGATTTTTGCTGTGCAGTCCAAACTGAACGGGCCAGGTTGGACACGATGCTGCAACATCCTTGTTGTGAGGCAACAGTGCTAACCACTAAGCCACTGTGTCACCTGAGCAACTCACTCGAGATAGATAATATGCAAAGGACATATAATAAAATGCAGTGTTCAAATATACATCACTGCTTCAAGTAATGTTATGATGTGTTAATATTTCAGATTTTAGGGGCTTTTGTAATTACTAATTCTTTGCCAAAATACAGGCAAAGACCTTTGAAAACACACAACACACTTGTGACCTTTCACAACATAGCCTCAGGTCCTGGACAGCATTGTGCATTTATGTTAGTCTCTACAGCACCATGCAGTTCCACCCTGGTACTCTTGAACATGTACAACCCCTGGCAAAAATTATGGAATCACCGGCCTCTGAGGATGTTCATCCAGTTGTTTAATTTTGTAGAAAAAAAGCAGATCACAGACATGACACAAAACTAAAGTCATTTCAAATGGCAACTTTCTGGCTTTAAGAAACACTATAAGAAATCAACAAAAAAGATTGTGGCAGTCAGGAACTGTTACTTTTTTAGACCAAGCAGAGGAAAAAAATATGGAATCACTCAATTCTGAGGAAAAAATTATGGAATCACCCTGTAAATTTTCATCCCCAAAACTAACACCTGCATCAAATCACATCTGCTCGTTGACATTGACCCTATGCCATGACATTGACCCTATGTGTCTTTTTGCAAGGAATGTTTTCACAGTTTTTGCTCTATGGCAAGATGTATTATCATCTTGAAAAATGATTTCATCATCCCCAAACATCCTTTCAATTGTCCAAAATATCAACGTAAACTTGTGCATTTATTGATGATGTAATGACAGCCATCTCCCCAGTGCCTTTACCTGACATGCAGCCCCATATCATCAATGACTGTGGAAATTTACATGTTCTCTTCAGGCAGTCAATCCCATTGGAACGGCACCAAACAAAAGTTCCAGCATCATCACCTTGCCCAATGCAGATTCGAGATTCATCACTGAATATGACTTTCATCCAGTCATCCACAGTCCACGATTGCTTTTCCTTAGCCCATTGTAACCTTGTTTTTTTCTATTTAGGTGTTAATGATGGCTTTCGTTTAGCTTTTCTGTATGTAAATCCCATTTCCTTTAGGCGGTTTCTTACAGTTCGGTGACAGACGTTGACTCCAGTTTCCTCCCATTCGTTCCTCATTTGTTTTGTTGTGCATTTTTCGATTTTTGAGACATATTGCTTTAAGTTTTCTGTCTTGACACTTTGATGTCTTCCTTAGTCTACCAGTATGTTTGCCTTTAACAACCTTCCCATGTTGTTTGTATTTGGTCCAGAGTTTAGACACAGCTGACTGAACAACCAACATCTTTTGCAACATTGCGTGATGATTTACCCTCTTTTAAGAGTTTGATAATCCTCTCCTTTGTTTCAATTGACATCTCTTGTGTTGGAGCCATGATTCATGTCAGTCCACTTGGTGCAACAGCTCTCCAAGGTGTGATCACTCCTTTTTAGATGCAGACTAAGGAGCAGATCTGATTTGATGCAGGTGTTAATTTTGGGGATGAAAATTTACAGGGTGATTCCATAATTTATTCCTCAGAATTGAGTGATTCCATATTTTTTTCCTCTGCTTGGTCTAAAAAAGTAACCGTTACTGACTGCCACAATCTTTTTTTCTTGATTTCTTATAGTGTTTCTTAAAGCCAGAAAGTTGCCATTTGAAATGACTTTAGTTTTGTGTCATGTCTGTGATCTGCTTTTTTTCTACAAAATTAAACAACTGGATGAACATCCTCTGAGGCCGGTGATTCCATAATTTTTGCCAGGGGTTGTACAAACACAGGCACACACTTCTTGATCCACAGGGAGACATCTGCACCCTGAAGAAGATATACCAAACATCTCAGCTTCGTATTGTTGGATGAGGTCATGTGTTAGAAGTCACCATGTAAAACTCAGAAATTGATTATAATTTTATGATAGGTCCACAAAAAATGCCCTCACCACCAACATTTGACTTTTGGCTTGAAGTCAAATTCTGGGATCCCACTGAACAAGAGCCAGCACAATTCCCTTAAGTTTACAGGACTTGCCTGTGATGTCATTTAGGTGAAAAAATGTCTCTGCAGGTATTCAGCACTCTTTTCCTGGCTTCCACCTGGCTGTAAGATCATTCACCCAGAGGCCTCACAACGTGGTTGGAGCCAACTCTATACCGGGCACCAACTCCTGATGCAGCTGGTTGAGCCACAGACCACCGTCATTCGCCACTGTGTCCCGCTGCCCTGGGGAAAGAGGTCAGCTGTGATCACTGCTTGACGGCTTCACCTGTCTGCACAGAACCACACTTAAGGCCAATAGACCAAAGATTTTTTACTACTGTCGGAACTGTAGTAACTCACTAAAGGTGGCCACTGATGCACATGTGCCTCATCAGCGTAACACAGTACCATATCAGCGTAATGCACAAGCCTATTTCAGAGCATGTACAGATCACAGCACACACATTATGGTTCCGCCACTGTCTGCACAGCAAAGGATGAGCGGGAGCTGCGTCATATCTGCAGCATGTACAGATTCACCCATCGGTGGCTATTGCAGTGCTCTGTTGTGTGAGAAATAGTAATATTCTTTCCATTGCAGGGTGTGTGGAAACGATACATGTATTTCCAACATTTGATGACTTTGTGTGCATGTCTGTGTTGTGCCAGCTTGCCAAGTGCGCAAAAGAGATATAAAATACCACCCTGCGTGCAACATTACTGAGTGTTTAAAGGTTAATAATAAAAGGAAATACATTTATTGAGCACAGAATAGATATTTGTGCAGAGAGAAAGTTGCATCATGTGTGTCACCTATTCCAAAGGCCACATATGCAGTCAAAATTATTGAAGCATTTACTTCATGCACACAAATTAAACAAATCGTGAAAAAGACTTGCATTGACTTCTGACACAAACTTTTTTCTATTTTGTCATATTTGACTACTTCAACACACCCATGCACACCCTGGAAGTTGGTTATTTTAAAGTTTTGCAGTTTTTTTTGTTGTTTTTTTTACATTATTTCGGCTGGGCTTATTTGGTGTTTCAACTGTAGAGTTAGGTATACTAAGGGGGAACCTTTGTACGGTAACCTGGGGGGGACCGGAAGGGGGAAGTGCATTAATAAAGGGTACACCAGTACCAACTGTATACAGGCGTTGTCCTCTCTGATTGAAAGATAATAATATTGGCACGGCCAACTGAACATGGTGTCAGAAGTTAAGTCGGATGTTTATTATGATTAAAAAGTTTTAGTGTACCAGTGTTTAGATAGGTAGAGCGTGCTGTTTTGGAGTGCACTTTCGACGCGAGTTGATCACACCAACAAGGTCAAGTGAACCCTCTATGCTAAACGAGTTAGCATGCCTGACACGGCGGCAGCATGGCTAACTACCGGGTTTCTCCTCCCGAGAAGTTTTCGTTCAAGCCCGAAGACTGGAGGAAATGGATCAAAAAATTTGAAAGATTCCGCATTGCTTCTGGACTAGGGGAAGAAGATGAGGTGAATCAGGTGAATGCTTTAATATACTCGATGGGGGAAGAAGCGGAGGACATCTTACTTTCCCTGCACTTAACGCCTGCACAATCAACAAAATATGACACAGTTGTAGACAAATTGGACGGACACTTCGTAGCTCGCAGGAATGTAATAATTGAGAGGGCCAGATTCCATATGAGAATACAAGAAGTTGGTGAGTCTGTAGACAGCTTTTACACCGCACTGCATTGCCTCGCAGAACACTGCGGATACGGCGCTCTGCACGATGAAATGGTGAGAGATCGTCTTGTCGTGGGCCTGAGAGACAAAAAATTGTCAGAACAATTGCAATTGGACTCTAAATTAACGATGGACACTGCAATTGAAAAAGCACAGCAAAGTGAAAGCGTCAAAAAGCAGCTTATAATGCTGAATACGAACTTTAAAGCAGAAGCATGCAACACACAGGTGGACAATGTGCAATCACACAGTGCCAGCGCCAGGAAGGAGCAACAAAAGACCAAACCGCCATTTCAAAAGACCAGTCATGGTCAGGATAAAAATGCACAATGCACGAGATGCGGAGACTCTCGAGGGCATCATCCGCAGCAATGTCCAGCGAGAGACGCAGTGTGCAACCAATGCAAAAAGAAAGGACATTACGCTCGAGTGTGCAAAACAAAAAAGAGACAAGCGGTGAATGTAGCAGCAGTGGCTGAGTACTGCGATGAGTACAGCGACGAGGACGTCGCGTTTCTAGGCTCTGTGTCCGTGGATGCAGGGGCCAACCCATGGATGACTGAAGTGAAAGTGGACAACCACAAAGCAGTGTTTAAAATAGACACTGGAGCTGACGTTACAGCAGTCCCAGAACAATTGTACGTCCAGGGTCAGTTCAGCAAGCTGGCCAGAGCAACAAAGATCCTCTATGGACCAGGAGGGATACCATTAAAGCTGAAAGGAAAATTCACAGCCACCCTCAGCAACGGCAAGAAAAGCACACGTGAGGAGGTGTATGTCGTGGAAGGACTTCGCACACCACTCCTCAGTGGAGCAGCTGCCATGACACTTCAGCTGGTCACCAGAGTGAACAACATCAGCCTAGACAGCACAGAGACTGCGAAAAACGAGTTCCCAATGCTTTTCTCTGGGCTAGGGAAAATGGAGGGGGAGTACACCATTGTACTGAAGCCAGGTGCAAAGCCTTTTTCCCTCTCTACGCCACATCACATATCACTCCCTCTCATGCCAAAGGTCAAAGAGGAGCTGAGTCGTATGGAGCAGCAAGGAGTGATTTCGAAGGTGGAGGAGCCAACAGCATGGTGTGCACCCATGGTCATGGTGCCCAAGAGCACAGGAAAGGTCAGAATCTGCACAGACCTCACAGAGCTGAACAAGTCAGTGATGAGGGAGAAACATCCTTTGCCGTCCGTCGAACACACATTAGGACAGCTGGCCGGTGCCAGGGTTTTCTCAAAACTCGACGCCAAATCAGGATTCTGGCAGATTCCGCTTTCCGAAGAGTCCTCTCTCCTCACCACGTTCATCACACCGTTTGGGCGATATTGCTACAATCGCCTGTGTTTTGGGATCTCGTCTTCCCCAGAACACTTCCAAAAGCGCATGTCTCGCATCCTGGAAGGACTGGAAGGGGTTCTGTGTCAGATGGATGATGCGCTCATCTGGGGAGCGACGCAGACAGAGCACGACGAGAGGCTGAAGAAGGCATTGATGCGACTGCAGGAGGCTGGAGTGACACTCAATGACAAGTGTGAGTTCTCAAAGAACAGGATAAAGTTCCTGGGGCAAGTCATTGAGGCCTCTGGAGTTAGCGCCGACCCCAACAAGGTGAGCGCTGTGAAAGCCATGGCAGAGCCCAGCAACGTCAGTGAGGTTAGGCGCCTTCTGGGGATGACCAACCACCTGGGTAAATTCCTGCCTCACCTAGCTGAGAAGACGCATCCCCTCCGAGACCTGTTGAGGAAATCCAACATGTGGGCCTGGGGGCCCCAGCAGCAACAAGCCTTCGACAAAATTAAAGAAGAGCTCACAACACCACCGGGTCTTGCCCTATATGACCCGAATGCTGAGACGCTTGTCTTATGGCTTGGGGAGCGTACTTCTACAGCGGAAAAGCGGAACAAACTGGAAGCCGGTAGTGTACGCTTCAAGAGCGCTGAGCAACACCGAACAGCGGTACGCTCAAATTGAAAACGAAGCCTTGGCTACAACATGGGCCTGCGAGAGGTTTGCTGAGTTCCTGATTGGGAAAGAGTTCCATGTAGAGACTGACCACAAGCCCTTGGTTCCCTTGATAGGCTCAAAGAGTCTGGACGAACTGCCACCTCGCATACAGCGCCTACGTATGCGGCTCATGAGATTCTCTTACACCATCTCACATGTGCCAGGCAAGAGCATCGCCACCGCTGATGTGCTCTCAAGAGCACCAGTCGGTAGCACAGCTGATGGACTGCAGGAGGAAGAGATGAATTTGTATGTGAACTCTGTCATTGCAAATCTACCTGCAACAGAAAAGAGACTGAAAGAAATACAGACACATAAGGACAAAGACACTCTTCTCCACACAATGAAAACATACTGCAAGGAGGGCTGGCCGGATAAATTCTCCATCCAACCAGCATTCCAGCCCTATCTGCCCTTCTCAGGTGAGCTGACAGTTCATGACGGTCTGCTACTCTATGGCTGTAGAATAGTAATCCCAGCATCGCTTAGAGCAGACATGCTCCAGAAACTGCACGAGGGCCACCTGGGACTCACAAAATGTAAGGAGAGGGCCAAGCAGTTAGTTTGGTGGCCAGGCCTCAATAAAGACCTGACACAACTGATTGAGAGCTGTGACACATGCAGCCGTGAGAGAGTCAACTTCAGGGAAACGCTGCAACCCACAGACTTTCCGGTAAGACCATGGTCCACTGTCGGTGCAGACCTGTTTCAGACTGATAGCGACAAACATTACCTGGTCATTGTGGATTATCTTTCAAGATTTTTTGAAGTAGCCAAACTCACCCACATCACATCTGAGGCTGTGATCGAGCACTTCAAATCCATCTTCGTACGTCATGGCATACCAGACGTGGTGCGCTCAGACAATGGGCCACAATTCGCATCGGAGCACTTCAGGAGATTCGCACAGGAGTGGGGCTTCGACCATGTGACGTCCAGTCCCCACTTCTCTCAGAGCAACGGGGAGGCGGAGTGGGCCGTAAGGACAATCAAAGCTCTCCTAAAGAAAGCGAGGGATCCTTACCTTGCTCTCATGCCCTACCGCGCTGCTCCTCTTGTAAACGGACACAGTCCAGCCGAGCTCCTCATGGTCAGAAAAATTCGAACGCCTGTCCCTGTCATCCCATCCCAGCTTAAACCAGGCTGGACTGACATGGACAATCTGAGGAGAACCGAACTCAGATACAAAATGAAACAAAAAGAGAACTACGATCGTTGCCACAGAGCACACAACATGCCACCCCTGCAGGAAGGTGACCACATCTCGGTCAAAGACATCCTGGAGAGGGGCACTGTGGTGTCTCATGCGGGCACGCCAAGGTCCTACATGATTGAGACACCAAGGGGCACTCTGTGACGGAACCGGTACCATCTGTCTCCCACCCCTACAGCACCACCATCTCCCACCATCCTACAGCCAGACACACAGGGAGAAGACACACCAGCAGGCGTGCACACACCTGCCACACCAGCATCCGGGAGTGATTCTGGTCAGCAGACGCTTCCTACAGGGAGACGTGTTGCCACCTGAGTGAGGGAACCTCCAGTGTACCTGAAGGACTACGTTTGCAAATAGACTGGAGGTTTGGGTAAAAAAAGAAAAAAAAAAAGAAAAAAAAAAGAAAAAGATCTGGAAAAACAAAAAGTGTTTATGTAACCACTTGTTAATGTCGAATGGGTTTACTGTTAACCCATTAAGGTTTAATTCAGATTTATATGGTTGCAAAAAGAGTTAAAGAATGTTTACTGTTATGGTGAGGACCATTTTTGACATTTGAAATAGATGTTACAATACTGTTAATAGCAGCAGGTTAAGGATATTTTCAGTAAAAGGGTTACTTAAATGAGATAGATGGAAGTTAATGCAATTTAAATGGGTTATGTTTGAGTAATGATTTAAGGTAAAACAGTCAGAGGAAGTGAATAACTTTTTGTTGAGAATCTTAACATCAGTAAGAGCTTTATGTTTATTCTGTCTTCTCATGAACAGCATCTCCTGGTCAGAAAGGGGGATGTAGAGTTAGGTATACTAAGGGGGAACCTTTGTACGGTAATCTGGGGGGGACCGGAAGGGGGGAGTGCATTAATAAAGGGTACACCAGTACCAACTGTATACAGGCGTTGTCCTCTCTGATTGAAAGATAATAATATTGGCACGGCCAACTGAACATCAACCACAGAAACGGGGATCTCCTCCTCAAACAAAGTCTTTATGGAAGTCTGGTGGATTTTGCCCACAGATGAGTGCATCATATTTTTTACCGCACCTGTGCAGCCCTCTATGTGTCTTTTGCTTGTAATAGCATCTACATCATTTCCACAGCATAGGTCACACCCACTGTGTAACACAGGGTTTCACTGGGGGCGAGTTTAGAAATGAACAGGAACTCAATTGCACATGTGCACACCATAGTCTGTGCTGTTTCTTAACTTAAGAACTTATTTACTTTACTTAACTTCAGGACTTTTAGTTCCAAAAATAAGCAAGATGGGCAAATAAATGTCTGTTGGACAGCATACTGGATGTTGTTTGACCCAGTTTTGACAGTCGTCAAATGGACATGAACTGCTGGTCTGCAGCACTGGAAACACCAATAAAAACATGAGTCCCTTTGATTCATTCATTCATTTTCAGCTGCTTATCTGGGTCCGGGTTACGGCAGCATCAAAACAAGCAGCGCATCCCACACATCCCTATCCTCTGGCAAGTCCTGTAATTCTTCCTGGGGTATCCCAAGACGTTCCCAAGCCAGCTGGGAAATATAATTTCTCCAGCATGTCTTGGGTCCTCCCCAGAGCCTCGTCCCAGTTGGAGGTGCCTGGAAGACCTCCTTAGGGAGACGACCAGAGAGCATCATCACCAGATGCCCAAACCACCTCATCTGGCTCCTGTCAATGCGAACAAGTAGCATCTCTACTCCGAGTCCGTCCCAGATAATAGAGCTTCTCGCATTGTCCAGAAGTGTAAGTCCAGATGCCCGATGGAAGAATCTCATTTCTGATGGTTGTATCCACGATGTCATGGGGGCCGTCTGTTCAGGAGATTTTAATGTGTTTTTATGCCGTGTCTTGTGGCTGTCCTGTCTTGGTGTGTGTGTTTTGGCAGGTGCTTCAGTGTCCTTCTTGTGTGTGTTCACCTACCATCTTGTGTTGTCTAGGTGTGTGTACGTTTTTGTGCACTGGCCACGTATCTGTCCCCCGTGCGTGTCTGTTTCCCCTGCCTTTGCTCTGTGTGGTAGGCACGCCCCCTCCTTCTTATGTGAGCTCGACGCGTGTGCGTGAACGTTTCCAGTATGTATCTCTGTCTGCACGATCACCTGTGTGTACGACTGTATGTGTCCCCTGCATTGTGTCAGTGTCCGTCCTGGAGTATGGCTGCCTTCGTCCGTCCCATGTACTGTGTGTGTGCATATGTCTTTCTGGTGGTCCCTTATGTGTGGGTGTAGCACACTACCTCTGTCGGTGTCTGTTTTGTCAGATGTCCAGTGATTATCATCTGTGTTTTGTGATGTGTCCCATCGATGTCCGTCAGTTCCCAGTGGATATCAGTTTATTCCTTGCCCCCTGTTTTTGTCTGATTGTGTCTCAGTTAAATCTGATTGTCTCATAGTAGTTGATTGGTCTTTAGTTATTATCAGGTTATGTTTTTTTATGTGCACTTTGTTACTCAGATGCATTTGATTTGTGACTCCCTCCGGTTTTTCCTTCACACCTGTGGTTCATCAGTTCTGTTCTTTTTAAGCGTTTCCAGTTTGTATCGACTTCTTGTTACTCCCAGTTGCAAGTATTTATGGTCTAATCTCCCTCCGTGGTGTTTTTGTTGTTGTTGTACGTCACACCTGGGTCCTTCACTGTTTGTTCACATTGCCTCTAAAGTTTTAGATTATATGTTCACTATTGCTAATTAAAGCACTTTGATTTTTGCATTCTATTCTGGAGTGCTGGCTACCTCCTTTTTGGGGTTCAACAAAACCTGTTTCCTGGTGTCCAGATGTAACACACAATCTTGTTCTTTCAGTGATTATCCAAAGCTCATGAGCATAGGTGAGGATAAGAGCATAAATTGACTAGTAAATTGAGAGCCTTGCCTTGCGGTTCAGCTCCTTCTATACCAAAACGGACCAGTACAACGTCCATAAAATTTCAGATGCCACCCCAATCCTTTTATCGATCTCCCGCTCCAATTTACCCCCAGTCAGACCCCAAGACACATAAGCTCCTCCACTTAGGGCATTAACTCTCCCCTGACCCAGAGGGGACAATCTACCATTTTTTGACAGAGGATCATGGTATGGTCTCAGATTTGGAGGTATTGATTTTCATCCCAGCCATTTCACATGTGACCTTAATGCACATCGGAGGTCACCGCCTCATGGAACCACATCATCTGCAAAAAAGAGAGATGCAACTCTCAGGTCACCAAACTGGACACTGTCGAGTTGCTGACTGCCCCTTGATTGGAAACAAGGGGCAGCCCTGTGGAGTCCAACTCCCACCGGAAACAGATCTGATATAATGCCAAGAATGCGGACACAGGTCCTACTTTGGTCATATAGAGACCGGCTCGTACATTACAGCGTGTCCGGCACCCCATACTCCCGCAGCACCCCCCACAGGATACCCCTTGGGGTATCCTGGTCATATGCCCTTTCCAAGTCTACAAACGCATGTACTCCCAAGACCACTCCAATATCCTTGCAAGGGTAAAGAGCTGGTCCCCCGATCAGGACTGAACCCGCATTGCTCCTCATGAATGCTTTTGGGGGTCATAAATATAATTCTTTTGAACATCTGATTCTCCGCTCTGCCCACGATGCTACGTATTGCCAAGATCACAACAATAAAAATCAACAGTATTACTTTGTCACTGTATATAGGCCCCCTGGCCCATACTCTGAATTCCTAGATGATTTTGGTGAGTTTATCTGTAACTTGTCAACTACTGCAGATAACATTCTGATTATTAGTGACTTCAACATTCATATAAATAAGCCGTCTGATCCCCTCTGCAAATTATTTATGGAAATTATGGATATATTACAACCCCAATTCCAAGTTGGGACACTGTGTAAAATGTAAAGAAAAACAGAATACAATGATTTGCAAATCCTCTTCAACCTATATTCAGTTGAATACACCACAAAGACAAGATATTTAATGTTCAAACTGATAAACTTATGTCTAAACTTGTGTCTTTTTTTTATTTTACCTTTTTATGGTTAAATTTTTTTATTGTGTTTTAATCTTATTTCATTTTATTCTGCTTTTAAATGTTTGTGAAGCGCTTTGAGGCGATTACTCGTGATTTGGCGCTATATAAATTAATAAATTATTATTATTATTATTATTATTATTATTACATTTCAGAAAAGTTGGGACAGTGGTATGTTTACCACTGTGTTACATCACCTTTCCTTCTAACAACACTCAATAAGCATTTTGGAACTGAGGACAGTAATTGTTGAAGCTTTGTAGGTGGAATTCTTTCCCATTCTTGCTTGATGTAGTCCGGGATTTCCGTTATCATATTTTGCACTTCATACTGTGCCACACATTTTCAATGGGGGACAGGTCTGGACTGCAGGCAGGCCAGTCTAGTACCAGCACTCTTACTACGAAACCAGGCTGTTGTAACACCAGAATGTGGCTTGGCATTGTCTTGCTGAAATAAGCAGGGATGCTGAAAAAGGCTTTGCTTGGATGGCAGCATGTGATAAGCTGGAGAATCATTTTAGGATTACTGGGAATGCCCTTGCATGGTTGACATCATACCTGACCAGTCGTTATCACTGTGTTTTGTACAATAACACTACCTCTAACCTTGGTGACATGAAATTTGGGGATCCACAGGGGTCTGTCTTAGGCCCCCTGCTTTTCTCCCTTTACATAACACCCCTTGGGCACATATTGCAGCATTTTGGGATTACCTTTCATTGCTATGATGATGATACTCAGTTGCTGGTAATCTCATCCAGATAAAATTCTTAGAAGATTGCCTTGCATTAGTGAAAAGCTGGATGTCAAGATTGAAATGATGGTTCTTGGTCCAGTGAGACATTGGCATAAATTTGACCAGCTAACACTCAGCCTAGGCTCATGTGTCATAAATCACACTGACAAAGGGAGGAACCTTGGGGTAATTTTCAATCCTACATTGTCCTTTGACCTACACAATAGAGATATTATGAGGATTTGCCACTGCAAAATATAGCGAAAATTGGTCCCATCCTGTCTATGGCTGATGCTGATACCCTGATTCATGCATTTGTTTCTTCTAGATTGGACTACTGCAATGTTTTATTGTCTGGTTTACCACAGTCCAGCATTAGGGGTCTCCAATTGGTTCAAAATGCTGCTGCCAGACTTTTGACAGGAAGCAGAAAGTTTGACCACATTACACCCATTTTGCCATCTCTTCACTGGCTTCCTGTCCCAGTGAGATCAGATTTTAAGGTTCTATTACTAACCTATAAAACTATTCATGGACCACAGAGGAGGTCCAGCCTACTTAGCTGACCTACTTAAACCCTACGTACCAGCCCGGGCTCTGCGTTCTCAGGGTGCAAGACTGCTTTGTGTCCCTAGGGTGAATAAAAAGTGTGCGGGTCACAGAGCTTTCTCTTATCGTGCACCTGCTTTGTGGAATGATCTCCCTGCATCAATAAACCAGTCAGATTCTGTTAAGACTTTCAAGTCCGGACTTAAGAAGCACTTATTTTCCCTTTCATATGGCTAGCATACAGACATAGTATAGTACTATGCTTTCTACCCTTTTAAATGCAATTTATTACCAAACGGAGCGGGCCACAGCCTCAACTTTATCTAAAGTCTGGGTCTTTTAGTGAAGCTTAGGGTTCGTGGCCGGCGATCACATTAGTATTTCTTCTGTTTTTCTTGTTGCTAAATGCTGATAAATTATCTTGTATTTGTTGTCTTTCTGCCGGCTCATTCTGTTTTGTTTTGTTTTTTTTCCTCACTGTTTAAGGTGTGGCTCCATCCAGAGATGGGAGTGGGTGTTTTTCTTCTGCAGGCCTCCACTCTTATGCACCAGCATGGACTCACAAAATCTCCTAAAATTTCCTGTGTAATATCCTGTGTTGTCTATTGTGTCCATAGCATGGCCCAAGCACAGGGTCACCCCTTTGAGTCTGGTCTGCTTGAGGTTTCTTCCTTAAATCATTAGAGGGAGTTTTTTCCTTACCACTGTCACCTGTGTGCTTGCTCCAGGGCTTGGTAAGGTTAGACCTTCCTTGTGTGAAGCGGCTTGAGGCAACTTTGTTGTGATTTGGTGCTATATAAATGAAAATAAATTGAAATTGAATTGAAAGGGTGGCTTTACCAGGAGCTAATGCTCCAGACAACATATCTCCCAAGGTCACTGGTGCACACACACCCCTCCACCACAATAAGGTGGTCATCTAGGGAGGGGGAGTCCATTAGATTTTTTTAATCCACGCTTAAATTTGGGTTTTTGTGAATTGCTGTGGTTTAGTTTTTATTATTATGGGGATGTTTTATTACATTATGTTTTTGGTCGTGTCTGTTTGTTTGTTGGTTGTTTGGTTAGCAGGATTACTCAAAAAATCCTCAACAGATTTCAATGAAATTTTTACCAGGGGTGTATCTTGGCCTACCTTAGAAGTCATTCAATTTTGCTAATGATCCGGAACACGATCCCAATCCAGTAATTTTTTAAGGATTCTTTATCATTATTGCAGGATAGGGCCAATTTGAACATTTTTGCATCTAACTTCATGAAGACGGGTCACAAAGGCTGAAGTTACGACACAACAATAATTTAGCATTTGTTTCTCCTCATTGAATAAACTTAATAGAAAATTAAAAAAAAAACTTGTATAGTTCATGCAGTTTCTCTTTATAAATACATTTGCTGAAGATCTAAGGCTTTAACCCTCTGGGGCTGACGCCGTCATATACGACGGCTGAGACCAAGCTTTACTAAATTCTAAATAACTTTTTAATGATATGAGATAGGAACTTGTTTTTTTGCTGAAAAGTTAACTCCGCGAACCTTTGAGCCACCGTCCACCATCTTTGTACTCCTCATAGAAGCTGTGTGATAACGTGAGCAATGTGAGTGTCCAATCGGAATTGGTTCACCGTCACATGGTTTTCCAAAATGCAATCGTAGGGCAGATTCACCTCACGTGACACACCAAAGATTGTTTTTAGGAGTGATGTGTTACTAGTTTATTATAGTTTGCTGTGTGTTTTGAATAAATGTGTGTGGAAAATTATTTTCCACTTTACTTTTTCCTTTCTTATTTCTGATTATAAACCTTTATTACACTTAGAAAACACAACTATAGCATATATATATTTTGAAAGTACAGGTTGTCCTGAAAAAAAGAGACATAAAACTTGATTGTGGGATGCAGGAAGAGCTGTTAACAGCAATAATAAAACATTTATGCCAGGTGAGTGATCTGTCCAAAAAATGCCCTCGGACCCCAGATGGTTAACCACTGAATCTGAAACATGACGGTAGATGCGTGAAACAACATGGGATAAGTCTCTTTGCCAAAGGGTATTCCATGTGATGTCAGTGGCCCTATGGCCTTGGCGGAGGTTTGCGATCTCCGAGTACTTCTAGTTACAACATATTTTTTTATTATTGGAGCTTATTTTGCTTAGTGCTTTGATTCCTGAGAAAACCAAAAGCCCTATATGAATAGCTTTTGTTATTATTATTATTATTATTATTATTATTATTATTATTATTATTATTATTATTATTACTATTATTATTAAGGTGTGATTTTTCAATATATGAGTCACACCAGAGTATAAGTCACAGGCCTTCCAAAACTAGTAAATAAATAAATAAAATAAAGGCAACTTTTACTCCTAAAAATACCTTTTGTAACATGACACAATGCTCATTATGATGTAATACGGGAAATATGGAAATGCTACATTGTGGTCTGATCACACCAAAATGCATGTTCATAATGTAGGTCCCGTATACACACTGCAGTATGATTTGTGTTTCTTGAGGATCATGCTGGCAGCGTTCTCAGATGCAGCGGCTTACAGATCTCCCCTTCCGTACTCTCTTTTGTATTTTATTTTTGTTTGTGGATCCTACGTGCATTCACTTCGGCAATCCATCACTACACGTGCCAGGACCTTGTAGACATCGGCTACTGACAAAGTGGCAGTTTCAAGAGAAATTCACTACAACCACAACATCTCAGATGAACTAGTGAGACCACTGGATTCCCCATGGATTGTTATCAGGTTTGGAAGGCAGCACAGGTGGAAGAGGGAGAGGATGCAAAAGCTGGGCTGCAGGTTCAGGCTACTGCTAAGGCTAAGGAACCACCCACACAAGTCACCTCTGTCGAGCCTGTATCTCACCAACACCAGATCCATCACTCACAAAACAGATGACCTGGAAATACAAGTTATGGGAAATTACAATGTTAGAAACTGCTGTGTCCTAATCATCATGGAGACCTGGGTTAACCCGAGGATCCCCAATGCTAGCGTGCAGCTAACTGGCCGCTCTCTGCACCGTTTGGTTCGGACTGAGGACTCCGGTAAGAGAAGAGGTGGGTGGTTTATATTTGTATTTACATGCATGAGGATTGGCGCAACAATGACATGATCCTCGAGAAGCACCGTTCCCCCGACATAGAGTACATGTCTGTTAGATGTCAGCCTTATTTTCTCCCGAGAAAGTTAACAGTCATGATCGTCCCCGTTGTTTACATCTGACCGGATGATAATACTAGCACAGTGCCCTCTTGCCTGCTGAATGCCATGGCAGGGTCTACAGAGCATCAGCAGTTTCAGAGGCTGTCATGTAACTTCAGGAGACCTGAGCGTGTTACTGACAGAGGAGCACAACTGCTTCTTTGCTTGATTTGATTCACAGTAGCAACATTAATCCACTCCAACCCTGCCCTTACCCCCACCAGGTTCCAGCCCCCCTCCCCCTTACTGTAGGGGAGCACAATGTGAGGCGTGTGCTCCTGGCATTGAACCCCAGTAAGGCTGCTGGTTCAGACGGAGTACCTGGCAAGTGCTCAGAGTATGTGCCCACAAGCTGTCTGGCGTCTTTTGTAGGATTTTTAATCTCACCCTGGCCCAAGCAGTCATCCCCACCTGCCAGAAGTCTGCTACAGTCATCTCCATATCTACAGTAGAGCCAAAAAGTATTTAGTCAGCTCTTGACTATGCAAGTTCTCCTACTTAGAAAGATGAGAGAGGTCTGTAATTTTTATCATAGGTACACTTCAACTATGAGAGACAGACAGATCACAGACAAATGACAGACAGATCAGTCGTCCTGTCCCCTTTGCAGAAAAACAGCCCCAAAGCATGATGTTTCCACCCCCATGCTTCACAGTAGGTATGGTGTTCTTGGGATGCAACTCAGCATTTGTAGCCTTTGTTACTTTGGTCCCAGCTCTCTGCAGGTCATTCATCAGGTCCCTCTGTGTAGTTCTGGGATTTTTGCTCACCGTTCTCATGATCATTTTGACCCCACTGGATGAGATCTTGCATGGAGCCCCAGATCAAGGGAGATTGTCAATGGTCTTGTATGTCTTCCATTTTCTTACAATTGCTCCCACAGTTGATTTATTCACACCAACCTGCTTGCCTATTGTAGACTCACTCTTCCCAGCCTGGTGCACATCTACAATTGTCATCCCGGTGTCCTTCGACAGCTCTTTGGTCTTGGCCATGGTTGAAGTTGGAGTCTGACTCTTTGAGGCTGTGGACAGGTGTCTTTTATACAGATAACAAGTTTAAACAGGTGCCATTAATACAGGTAACAGGTGGAGGACAGAAGAGCTTCTTCAAGAAGTAGTTACAGGTCTGTGAGAGCCAGAAATCTTGCTTGTTTGTGTGTGACCAAATACTTGTTTTCCATCACAATTTACAAGTAAATTCTTTAAAAATCATACAATGTGATTTTCTGGATTTTTTTTTCTCATTTTGTCTCTCATAGTTGAAGTGTACCTATGATGAAAATTACAGACATCTCTCATCTCTCAGCCTCAACACTGCATTTAATCTATTATTAGACTCTATTGGCTTTGCTCAAAAAGTAAATGAGTCCACCCACCACTTTAATCATATCTTAGATCTTGTTCTGACTTATGGTATGGAAATAGAAGACTTAACAGTATTCCCTGAAAACTCCCTTCTGTCTGATCATTTCTTAATAACATTTACATTTACTCTGATGGACTACCCAGCAGTGGGGAATAAGTTTCATTACACTAGAAGTCTTTCAGAAAGCGCTGTAACTAGGTTTAAGGATATGATTCCTTCTTTATGTTCTCTAATGCCATATACCAACACAGTGCAGAGTAGCTACCTAAACTCTGTAAGTGAGATAGAGTATCTCGTCAATAGTTTTACATCCTCATTGAAGACAACTTTGGATGCTGTAGCTCCTCTAAAAAAGAGAGCTTTAAATCAGAAGTGCCTGACTCCATGGTATAACTCACAAACTCGTAGCTTAAAGCAGATAACCCGTAAGTTGGAGAGGAAATGGCATCTCACTAATTTAGAAGATCTTCACTTAGCCTGGAAAAAGAGTCTGTTGCTCTATAAAAAAAGCCCTCCGTAAAGCTAGGACATCTTTCTACTTATCACTAATTGAAGAAAATAAGAACAACCCCAGGTTTCTTTTCAGCACTGTAGCCAGGCTGACAAAGAGTCAGAGCTCTATTGAGCTGAGTATTCCATTAACTTTAACTAGTAATGACTTCATGACTTTCTTTGCTAACAAAATTTTAACTATTAGAGAAAAAATTACTCATAACCATCCCAAAGACGTATCGTTATCTTTGGCTGCTTTCAGTGATGCCGGTATTTGGTTAGACTCTTTCTCTCCGATTGTTCTGTCTGAGTTATTTTCATTAGTTACTTCATCCAAACCATCAACATGTTTATTAGACCCCATTCCTACCAGGCTGCTCAAGGAAGCCCTACCATTATTTAATGCTTTGATCTTAAATATGATCAATCTATCTTTGTTAGTTGGCTATGTACCACAGGCTTTTAAGGTGGCAGTAATTAAACCATTACTTAAAAAGCCATCACTTGACCCAGCTATCTTAGCTAATTATAGGCCAATCTCCAACCTTCCTTTTCTCTCAAAAATTCTTGAAAGGGTAGTTGTAAAACAGCTAACTGATCATCTGCAGAGGAATGGTCTATTTGAAGAGTTTCAGTCAGGTTTTAGAATTCATCATAGTACAGAAACAGCATTAGTGAAGGTTACAAATGATCTTCTTATGGCCTCGGACAGTGGACTCATCTCTGTGCTTGTTCTGTTAGACCTCAGTGCTGCTTTTGATACTGTTGACCATAAAATTTTATTACAGAGATTAGAGCATGCCATAGGTATTAAAGGCACTGCGCTGCGGTGGTTTGAATCATATTTGTCTAATAGATTACAATTTGTTCATGTAAATGGGGAATCTTCTTCACAGACTAAAGTTAATTATGGAGTTCCTCAAGGTTCTGTGCTAGGACCAATTTTATTCACTTTATACATGCTTCCCTTAGGCAGTATTATTTGACGGTATTGCTTAAATTTTCATTGTTACGCAGATGATACCCAGCTTTATCTATCCATGAAGCCAGAGGACACACACCAATTAGCTAAACTGCAGGATTGTCTTACAGACATAAAGACATGGATGACCTCTAATTTCCTGCTTTTAAACTCAGATAAAACTGAAGTTATTGTACTTGGCCCCACAAATCTTAGAAACATGGTGTCTAACCAGATCCTTACTCTGGATGGCATTACCCTGACCTCTAGTAATACTGTGAGAAATCTTGGAGTCATTTTTGATCAGGATATGTCATTCAAAGCGCATATTAAACAAATATGTAGGACTGCTTTTTTGCATTTACGCAATATCTCTAAAATCAGAAAGGTCTTGTCTCAGAGTGATGCTGAAAAACTAATTCATGCATTTATTTCCTCTAGGCTGGACTATTGTAATTCATTATTATCAGGTTGTCCTAAAAGTTCCCTAAAAAGCCTTCAGTTAATTCAAAATGCTGCAGCTAGAGTACTGACGGGGACTAGAAGGAGAGAGCATATCTCACCCATATTGGTCTCTCTTCATTGGCTTCCTGTTAATTCTAGAATAGAATTTAAAATTCTTCTTCTTACTTATAAGGTTTTGAATAATCAGGTCCCATCTTATCTTAGGGACCTCGTAGTACCATATCACCCCAATAGAGCGCTTCGCTCTCAGACTGCAGGCTTACTTGTAGTTCCTAGGGTTTGTAAGAGTAGAATGGGAGGCAGAGCCTTCAGCTTTCAGGCTCCTCTCCTGTGGAACCAGCTCCCAATTCAGATCAGGGAGACAGACACCCTCTCTACTTTTAAGATTAGGCTTAAAACTTTCCTTTTTGCTAAAGCTTATAGTTAGGGCTGGATCAGGTGACCCTGAACCATCCCTTAGTTTTGCTGCTATAGACGTAGACTGCTGGGGGGTTCCCATGATGCACTGTTTCTTTCTCTTTTTGCTCTGTACGCACCACTCTGCATTTAATCATTAGTGATCGATCTCTGCTCCTCTCCACAGCATGTCTTTTTCCTGGTTCTCTCCCTCAGCCCCAACCAGTCCCAGCAGAAGACTGCCCCTCCCTGAGCCTGGTTCTGCTGGAGGTTTCTTCCTGTTAAAAGGGAGTTTTTCCTTCCCACTGTAGCCAAGTGCTTGCTCACAGGGGGTCGTTTTGACCGTTGTGTTGTATGGCTGGGGGTGCCTGGCTGTCTTCTGTTTCTGTCTTTTGTTTTTCCTTCCAGGTGGCATGCGTTTAGGACTGAGTGGCTGTGTGGCTGAGTTATTAGGACCTCACCCTGATCACCTGAGGCTGATCATGTGCAGCTTGTCAGGACTCACAGCTGTGGTGCATCTCTATGGATTGGGGCATGGTGGCATTTAAGTCTGGAGTACACAGTGTGTATTTGCCAGAGACTCGACCTTGTGACCAGACGGGTGAGATCGTCGTCTTGAGAGCCATCTCATCATTATGGATGCAGAGACCGTCCAGGTTTGATGCCATGGTCTGTGAAAGAGGAGGGGGTGAGGTCTCACGCCCGTCAAAACACTTCCTGAGGTACGTTAGGTTTTGTGACTAACATTAGTACAGTCAGTAAATGTGGTGTCCCTCACACCTTATTATATTGAGCTGTTATGTTAGTCGTTTAATCAGCTTCCACTGCAGTTGAGAATTGAACTGGGTGTTCCATGCCTGCAGGGTGGGAAGCTGATTAGTGATTAAGCCAGGAAGTGTTTGCTGTTTATGTACACCTTTGAGTGGTCTCTCTGTGTGTGGAGTGTGGACTCACATGATGGTTTCTTCTTTCACAGACTCGGTTTGTCGCGGCCACCTGGGGGGTGTCGGCGGGGTCCTTGGGTCCGAACTATTTCTGGCTCCGGACCGTTTGTGCTGCCTGGAGCGCACCGTATTACCACCTCACCAGACCGCGCACTCATTTGTTTGTATTTATCACATCACTGTTATGTTATTAAATTCAGTTATCCTTTGTACCGTGCTCTGCTTATTTCATACTGGGTCCTTCAAACGCTGGTCGGTTCTCCGTCCTGCGTCCGACACATAACACGTTGGGGTTTTACATAATTATTGTATGGCCTTGCCTTACAATATAAAGCGCCTTGGGGCAACTGTTTGTTGTGATTTCTCGCTATATAAAAAATTGATTGATTGATTGATTGATTGATTGATTTAACAACCTCCAAGTACCCTTTATATTTGTTTTATTTTTTTCCAATAAATCACTATAATACTGCTTTTTACATGATTGCATAATGTATGTTTGTTTTTATATGACTTATATCTTATCTCAGCTTCAATTGTTCTAGATTTTAAAAACTGCTTATACAAAAAAACAAATTTTTTTTTACATGCATTCAGAAGTCCCTAAGTGATCCAAGGTTTATCTTTGCTTAGCTTTTTTCCATTTTTTAACACACAAGGGCAATGTCTGTCATATAAATTGGAAATAATAGAAATGAATAATTCGTAAGATTGATCAACATCCTCAATGTAAATGTCACTCCAATTTTGCTGTCTTGGAGTTTGCCAAAAAGGCAACTGAAGGACTCTCAGACTATGAGAAACAAAATTCTCTGCTCTGATGAGACAAAGATTGAACTCTTTTGGTGTGAATGCCAGGCATCATGTTTGGAGGACAGCAGGCACCAACCCTAGACTGAAGTATGGTGGTGGCAGCATCATGCTGTGAGGATGTTTATTAGTGGCAGGAACTGGGAGACTAGTCAGGATTGAGGGAAAGATGAATGCCGCAATGTACAGAGACATCCTGGATGAAAACCTGCTCCAAAGAGCTCTTGACCTCAGAGTGGGGTCTTTCAGCGTAACAAAGAAACCAAGCACACAGCCAAGATATTCATGGAGTGTCTTCTGGACAACTCTGTGAATGTCCTGGAGTGGTCCAGCCAGAGCCCAGACCTGAATCTGTTTGAACATCTCTGGAGATATCTGAAAATGGCTGTGCACCAACACTCCCCATCCAACCTGATGGAGCTTGAGAGGTGCTGCAAAGAGGAATGGGCAAGACTTGAGGCTGTAATTGCTGCCAAAGGTGCATCAACAAATTATTGAGCAAAGGGTGTGAATACTTATGTACATGTGATTTAGTGTGTTTTTTGTTTGTTTGTTTTATTTTTTAATGCATTTGCAAAAATAAAAAAAAGTTTTCATGTTGTTATTATGGGGTGTTGTGAGTAGAATTTGAGGGAAAAATTAATTTACTCTATTTTGGAATAAGGAAGTAACATAAAAAAAAATGTGAGCTGTTGGAATGGCACAAAGACATTTCTTCTGTGTGAAGCAGCTGATGACATCAGCCATTCACAAAGCTCCTTGCTTTTGATGGCACTAACTGGACAGAGGCTACTCACTTGTCTGTTTTCCTGAAGTCTGGCATAAATACGTGTGCAGTTACAACTACACAGTGTAATTATATTACGCACCCTTGTTGCTTTTAATCATTACATAATCTGTCTAAAATTAGAACATAATGCTTAAATGTCATCTTCATTCAGCGTCACGCCAGCAGCTGTAAATTCTACACCAGCAGCAGCTGAACAGTACAGCTGTGCATCAAATACAAATGATTGCTTTTTAGAAGAATAATTCACTTGAGTTAATTAATCTTGATTCCCCTCTGTATTTGTGTTAAAACTAATTACATGAGGTGGTAACTGACATTTTCCAAGTCTGTCAAGAGATAGAGATACGCAAAGCGGTAATTAGAGTGACCAGCAGTAGTGGGCAGCATTTGATGTTCGACTTTAATGGTAAAATGTTTCAGTATGTGCTCACTAACTAACTGCAAGCTTGATTTTATTAAAGCCCCCAGTGTCACCTCTTAGCGCTGCTTTTAATAAATTCTCCTTGTGTGGAAATGAATCACTTTGCTGATGTATTTTTGATGCCAACCATCATTTCTCTCATCTCATCTCATATTTAACATTCACCAGTACGGCGGAGCTCAGTGTCACTCTCCTGTGCTTTGCAGAATGATTTTCTTATCATGAAATTGCGCGAATATAAAGTGATGTCCTTCACTTGTCTCTGTCCTTTATCATGCTCTGACTGGCTGCACCCTTCACACAGATAAGACTTGAACAATTACTGTGAATGAATTCAAGGTGCCCACATTTTTAATGCTGCCTGAAGGTTCCATTCAAGCAAAAAAAGTTAGGGAATAATGACGTCATGAGTCATGAATCCCAATGTCATGTGAAGCTGTGACATTTTTAGCAATGCTGTGGAAAGGTTATGAGCACATTTGTTGTGCCCTACACCTTAAAAATCAGGAAAAGCTGCTCTATGGGGAAGAGGGGCAGGGGTTGGACTTTATACCTATCTATGAGCAAGGGTTTGGGGCACCCAGGGACCCTGGGTCTGGTGTCTCTGGCTGCTGCTACCACCTCCCTGTGCAGTGGTGCAGGTGTGGGACACTGATGAGTGTTACTTGGTGGGGCTGCTGTCACTTTGGTTCCTCTGGGTGGGGTGGTGGGGGGCATTGGTGATGTTGGGGTCCTTTGAATGGTACGGGTTGTTTCCCATATGGCTAGAATCGGGGCATACCTGGTGCCGGCAGTTGCGGTGGAAAGGGGGCTGGGGCTCAACACTGAGGGGTACACATGTGGTTTTGTGTGTGTGTGGGGGGGGGGGGGCTAAAGCTCATGCCTTCGTGTGTGGTTCCGGAAGGGGCGTCTGCCTATTTTCTCTTTGGGGTTTCGTGTCCTGTCTGGCATTCAGACTGGGGGCCTGTGTTCTATATATCATTCTCTCTAGGCTGTTTCACTCCTGGTTAGGTTCCCCCTCTTGTGGCATAGCTTGCTTGTGATCCCTGTGGCCATCTCTCACTTCCTGGTAGTGCTTTAAATGCAGGAACGGATGAAGCTGACCACACAAAATGAAAAGTGTAATTTATTTGGTCTGCAATGAAATAGAAGACAAAGTAAATGTAAGGATCACTGCATTTTGGGTGGTGGGGTGGGGTGGGGGGGGTTCCATGTTGTCCCAACTATTTCTGATGTGGGGTTGTAGTTTGTCTAAAACCTTTGCAGGTTTTTTCATTTCAAATACTTTTGTTTAAAAATGATCAATCTTTAAAACAGTCCACTGACTACTGAAAAGGAATGTCTGCTAAAAATAAATAAATCTTGAAAATAAATAAATGTTGCAGTAAATGATTTTCTATGTGATAGAAATGCTACATTCAGTTCCACACACACACACACACACACACACACACACACACACACACACACACACACACACACACACACACACACACACACAAACTAATGTCGAGCTGCTGCTCCTCAAACCGTTCAGCTGCACACACTAGGGCCAACTTGGGGATAGTACTGATACTGAGAGTGAGATAAGCACTGTTCTTACCCCTTCCCCACCCATATTTTACTGTCTGTTCGGGGAATCAAACCCGTGACCCTCTGTTCTCATGCCTGCTTCTCTAACCTTGAGGCCAACACTTTCTCAATAACAGTTAAATTATAGTCACTGATGTTCTGTGATAACAGACTGAGCTCTGCGTATGACCCCATAAATGTCTGCCATCAGTACATTGAAATTTGCTCCTATATGCTCAGCCAAACAGAGATTGGGTTCAGAACAGGGCTCACAAGCTACTTATTCAGCTGAAATCAAAGCGAGCAGCAATAATTCTTGAGAACAACCCGGGCAATAAACACATATGAGCAGTTCCTTTTAAAAGGAAGTTAAAAAAAATACAAAACAATAAATTGTGCCTAAGGACAAACACAGTATAGCGTATATAAGTCCCAAAGTCTCTACACATGACCCTTTGGATGTGGAAGGTTTTGTTCTTATTTCCCACAAGTATCTTAGGGTGTACTCACACTCGACACTCTGGATTGTGCCTGAACACAGTGTACAACCAAAGCCCAGTTTCTTTGACTTGTGTGAGTACTATGGGCCA